>NW_020838002.1:1481113-1647990 GCF_003676395.1 Aethalodelphis obliquidens | reverse complement strand
AAGAAAGAAAGAAAGAAAGAAAGAAAGAAAGAAAGAAAGAAAGAAAGAAAGAAAGAAAGAAAGAAAAGGAAGGAAGGAAGGAAGAAAGGAAGGAAGAAAGAAAGAAGGAAAGAAGGAAAGAAAAGAAGGAGGGAGGGAGGGAGGGACGATGGGAGGAAGGAAGAAAGGAGGGAAGCAAGGATAAAAGAAAGAAAGAAGGAAAATAAAGTAAAATAAAATAGAGTAAAATATAATAAAGTTATTAATTTAAAATATAATTATAAAGAAAAAAATAATTAAAAGAAACGGAAGGATAGAACCTTAGGACAAATGGTGGAAGCAAAGCTTTATAGACAAAATCTCATACAGAAGCATACACATACACACTCACAAAAAGAGGAAAAGGGGAAAAAATCATAAATCTTGCTCTCAAAGTCCACCTCCTCAATTTGGGGTGATTTGTTGTCTATTCATGTATTCCACAGATGCAGGGTACATCAAGTTGATTGTGGAGATTTAATCTGCTGCTTCTGAGGCTGCTGGGAGAGATTTCCCTTTCTCTTCTTTGTTCTCACAGCTCACAGGGGCTCAGCTTTGGATCTGGCCCCGCCTCTGCGTGTAGGTCGCTGGAGGGCATCTGTTTTTCGCTCAGACAGGACGGGGTTAAAGAAGCCGCTGATTCAGGGGCTCTGGCTCACTCGGGCCGGGGGAAGGGAGGGGCATGGAGTGCGGGGTAAGCCTGGGGCGGCAGAGGCCAGGATGATGTTGCACCAGCCTGAGGTTCGCCGTGCGTTCTCCTGGGAGAGTTCTCCCTGGATCCCGGGAACCCGGCAGTGGCAGGCTGCACAGGCTCCCCGGAAGGGAGGTGTGGATAGTGACCTGTGCTCGCACACAGGCTTCTTGGCAGTGGCAACAGCAGCCTTAGCATTTCCTGCCCGTCTCTGGGGTCTGCGCTTTTAGCCGCAGCTCGTGTCCATGTCTGAAGCTCCTTTAAGCAGCGCTCTTAATCCCCTCTCCTTGTGCACCAGGGAACAAAGAGGGAAGAAAAAGTCTTTTGCCTCTTTGGCAGCTCCAGACCTTTTCCCCGACTCCCTCCTGGCTAGCCGTCGTGCACTAACCCCTTCAGGCTCTGTTCACACTGCCAACCCCAGTCCTCTCCATGCGCTCCCACCAAAGCCGGAGCCTCAGCTCGCAGCCCCTCCCGCCCCGGCGGGTGAACAGACAAGCCTCTCAGGCTGGTGAGTGCTGGTTGGCACTGATCTTCTGTGCGGGAATCTCCCCGCTTTGCCCTCCGCACCCCTGTTGCTGCGCTCTCCTCTGCGGCTCCAAAGCTCCCCCCGCTCCGCCACCCGCAGTCTCTGCCCGCAAAGGGGTTTCCTAGTGTGTGGAAACCTTTCCTCCTTCACAGCTCCCTCCTACTGGTGCAGGTCCCGTCCCTATTCTTTTGTCTCTATTTATTTTTTTTTCTTTTGCCCTACCCAGGTATGTGGGGACTTTCTTGCCTTTTGGGAGGTCTGAGGTCTTCTGCCAGTGTTCAGTAGGTGTTCTGAAGGAGTTGTTCCACGTGTAGATGTATTTCTGGTGTATCTGTGGGGAGGTAGGTGATCTCCGCGTCTTACTCTTCTGCCATCTTCCCCTCGTCCCCCCTGTTGGAAGATTTCTAATCACAGTTTTAATTTAAGTGCTTTTGATTTGTCTGTTCATATTTTCTATTTCTTCCTGGTTCAGTCTCGGAAGGCTGTTCATTTCTAAGAATTTGCCCATTTCTTCCAAGTTGTCCATTTTATTGGCATATATTTGCTCGTAGTAATCTCTCATAATTCTTTGTATTTATGCAGTGACAGTTGTTACTTCCCCTTTTTCATTCCTTGTTATATTAATTTGAGTCTTCTCTCTTTTTTTCTTCATTAGTCTGGCTAACGGTTTCTCAATTTTGTTTATCTTCTCAAAGAACCAGCTTTTAGTTTTATTGATCTTTGCTCTAGTTTCCTCTGTTTCTTTTTCATTTATTTCTGATCTGAGCTTTATGATTTCTTTCCTTCTGCTAACTTTGGAGAATTTTTTGTTCTTCTTTCTCTAATTTCTTTAGGTGTAAGGTTAGGTTGTTTATTTCAGATGTTTCTTCTCTCTTAAGGTAAGATTGTATTGCTATAAACTTCCTTCTTAGAACTGCTTTGCTGCACCCCAAGGTATTGGCTCATCTTGTTTTCATTGTCATTTGTATGTAGGTATTTTTTGATTTCCTCTTTGATTTCTTCATTGATCTCTTGGTTATTAAGTATTGTATTGTTTAGCCACCATGTGTTTGTATATTTTACAGATTTTTTCCTGTAATTGATATCTAGTCTCATAGTGTAGTGGTCAGAAAAGTTACTTGATATGATTTCAATTTTTTAAAATTTACCAAGGCTTGATTTGTGACCCAAGGTATGATCTATCCTGGAGAATGTTCTATGAGCACTTGAGAAGAAAGTGTATTCTGTTGTTTTTGGATGGACTGTCCTATAAGTATTAATTAAGTCCACTTTTTTAATGTATTATTTAAAGCTTGTGTTTCCTTATTTATTTTCATTTTGGATGATCTGTCCATTGTTGAAAATGGGGTGTCAAAGTCCCCCACTATGTTTGTGTTACTGTCAATTTCCCCTTTTATGGATGTTAGTATTTGTTTTATGTACTGAGGAGCTCCTATGTTAGGTTCATAAATATTTACAATTGTTATATCTCCTTCTTGGATTGATCCCTTGATCATTATGTAGTGTCCTTCTTTGTCTCTTTTAGTAGTCTGTTTTAAAGTGTATTTTGTCTGATATGAGAATTGCTACTCCAGCTTTCTTTTGATTTCCGTTTGCATGGAATATCTTTTTCCACCTCCTCACTTTCAGTCTTCATGTGTCCCGTTCTGAAGTGGGTCTCTTGTAGACAGAATATATATGAGTCTTGTTTTTGTATACATTCAGTGGGTCTATGTCTTTTGGTTGGAGTATTTAATCCATTTACATTTAAGGTAATTATTGATATGTATGCTCCTATTACCATTTTCTTAATTGTTTGGGGTTTGTTATTGTAGGTCTTTTCCCTCTCTTGTGTTTCCTGCCTAGAGAAGTTCCTTTAGCATTTGTTGTAAAGCTGGTTTGGTGGTGCTGAATTCTCTTAGCTTTTGCTTGTCTGTAAAGGTTTTAATTTCTCCATCAAATCTGAATGAGATCCTTGCTGGGTAGAGTAATCTTGGTTGTAGGTTTTTCCTTTCATCACTTTAATATGTCCTGCCACTCCCTTCCGGCTTGGCGTGTTTCTGCTGAAATATCAGCTGTTCACCTTATTGGGATTCCCCTGTATGTTATTTATTGTTTTTCCCTGCTGCTTTTAATATATTTTCTTTCTATTTAATTTTTGATAGTTTGATAAGTATGTGTCTTGGCGTGTTTCTCCTTGGATATATCCCATGTGGGACTCTCTGTGCTTCCTGGACATAATTAACTATTTCCCCATATTTGGGAAGTTTTCAATTATAATCTCTTCCAATATTTTCTCAGCCCCTTTCTTTTTCTCTTCTTCTTCTGGGACCCCTATAATTCAAAAGTTGTTGTGTTTAATGATGTCCCATATGCTTCTGAGACTGTCCTCAATTCTTTCCTTTTCTTTTTTTTTTCTTTTTTTTTTTTTTTTACTTTATTCTGCTCTGCAGTAGTTATTTCCACTATTTTATCTTCCAGGTCACTTATCTGTTCTTTTGCTTCAGTTATTCTGCTATTGATCCCTTCTAGAGAATTTTTAATTTCATTTATTGTGTTGCTCATCACTGTTTGTTTGCTCTTTAGTACTTCTAGGTCCTTGTTAAACGTTTCTTGTATTTTCTCCCTTCTATTTCCAAGTTTATGGATCATCTTTATTATCATTATTCTGAATTCCTTTTCAGGTAGACTCCCTATTTCCTGTTCATTTGTTTGGTCTGGTGGGTTTTTACCTTGCTCCTTCATCTGCTGTGTGTTTCTCTGACTACTCATTTTGCTTAACTTGCCGTGTTTGGGGTCTGCTTTTTGCCGGCTGTTCGTTTGTAGTTCCCATTGTTTTTGGTGTCTGCCCCTAGGGTCTCAGGTTATTTCAGTGGGTTGTGTAGGCTTTCTGGTGGAGGGGTCTAGTGCCTGTGTTCTGGTGGTTGAGGCTGGATTTTGTCTATCTGGTGGGCAGGTTCTCTTCTAGTGGTGTGTAATGGGGTGTCTGTGGCCTTATTATGATTTTAGGCAGCCTCTCTGCTAATGGCTGGGGTTGTGTTCCTCTCTTGCTAGTTGTTTGGCATAGGGTATCCAGCACTGGAGCTTGCTGGTCATTGAATGGAAATGAGTCTTGGTGTTGAGATGAAAATCTCTGGGAGATATTTGCCATTTGATATTATGTGGAACTGGGAGGTCTCTTGGGGACCAGTGTGCTGAAGTAGGCTCTCCCACCTCAGAGGCATAGCCCTGAAGCCTGGCTGGAGCACGAAGAGCCTATCATCAACACTGCTCAGAATAAAAGGGAGGAAGGAAAGAAAGAAAGAAACAATAAAATAAAGTTATTAAAATAAAAATAATATTTTAAAAAATATGTAAAAGTAATAAAACAAAAAAGAAAGGAAGAAAGAAGAGAGCAACCAAAGCATAAAACAAATACACCAATGATAACAAGTGCTAAAAACCATACCAAAAAAAAAAAACAAAAACAGACAGACAGAACCCTAGGACAGAGGGTAAAAGCAAGCTATACAGACAAAATCACACACAGAAGCATACATATACACACTCAGAAATAGAGAAAAAGAGAAAATAAAAATAGGTATATCGTTTCTCCCAAAGGCCACCTCCTCAATTTGGGATGATTTGCTGTCTATTCAGGTATTCCACAGATATAGGGTACATCAGGTTGATTGTAGAGATTTAATCCACTGCTCCTGAGACTGCTGGGAGAGATTTCCCTTTCCCTTGTTTATTCGCACACCTCCTGTGGTTCAGCTTTAGAGTTGGTCTTGCCCCTGCATGTAGTTCGCCTAAGGGCGTCTGTTCTTCGCTCAGACAGGACGGGGTTAATGGAGCAGCTGACTTGGGGGTTCTGGCTCACTCAGGCCAGGGGGAGGGAGAAGTACAGAGTTCAGGGTGAGTCTGCAGTGGCAGAGGCTGGCGTGACATTGCTCCAGCCTGAGCTGCACCAGTGTTCTCCCGGGGAATTTGTCCCTGGATCATGAGACCCAGGCAGTGGCACGCTGCACAGGCTCATGGGAGAGGCTGTGTGGACAGTGATCTGTGCTTGCACACAGGTTTCTTGGTGGCTGCAGCAGCAAATTTAACGTCTCATGCCCGTCTCTGGTGTCCATGCTGATAGCCGTGGCTCGCGCCCATCTCTGGATCTCATTTAAGCGGCACTCTTAATTCCCTCTCCCTGCACACCAGGAAACAAAGAGGGAAGAAAAAGTCTCTTGCCTCTTTGGCAGCTCCAGACTTTTTCCCGGACTCCCTCCCAGCTAGCTGTGGTGCATAGCCTGCTTCAGGCTGTGTTCATGCAGCCAACGCTAGTCCTCTCCCTGGGATCCGATTTCCGAAGTCCTAGCCTCAGCTCCCAGCTCCCATTCGCCCCGGCGGGTGAGCAGACAAACGTCTCGGGGTGGGGAGTGCTGGTCGGCACTGAACCTCTGTGCAGGAACCTCTCCACTTTGCCCTCTGCACCCTTGTTGCTGCGCTCTCCTCCATGGCTCTGAAGCTTCCCCTCTCCATCACCCCCAGTCTCTGCCCACGAAGGGGCTTTCTAATGTGTGGAAATCTTTCCTCCTTCACAGTTCCATCCCACTGTTGCAGGTCCCATCCCTACTCTTTTGTCTCTGTTTTTTTCTTTTTTCTTTTGCCCTACCCAAGTAAGTGGGGAGTTTCTTGCCTTTTGGGAAGTCTGAGGTCTTCTGCCAGTGTTCAGTAGGTGTTCTGTGGGAGTTGTTCCACATGTAGATGTATTTCTGATGCATTTGTGGGGAGGAAGATGATCTCCATGTTTTACTCTTCTGCCATCTTGAAGCTCCTCCTGGCCATCTCATTTAAATTTTATCTTCTTAATAATTCTATACTGGGGACGAGCTTCAAGATGGTGGAAGAGCAAGATGTGGAGATCACCTTCCTCCCCACATATATATCAGAAATACATCTACATGTGGAACAACCACTACTGAACATATACTGAATGCTGGCAGAACTCAGACCTCGCAAAAAGCAAGAAACTCCCCACGTACCTGGGTAGGGCAAAAGAAAAAACAAAAAACAGACAAAAGTATAAGGATGAGACTGCACCAGTGGGATGGAGCTGTGAAGGAGGAAAGGTTTCCACACACTAGGAAGCCCCTTCACGGGCAGAGACTGTGGGTGGCAGAGAGAGGAAAGTTCAGAGCCATGGAGGAGAGCACAGCAACAGGGGTGCAGAGGGCAAAGCAGAGAGTTTTTCACACAGAGGATCAGTGCCAGCCAGCACTCACCAGCCTGAGAGGCTTGTCTGCTCACCCATCGGAGAGGATTGGGGCTGGGAGGTGAGGCTTGGGCTTCGGAAGTCAGATCCCAGGGATAGGACTGGGGTTGGCTGCGTGAACACAGCCTGAAGGGGGCTAGTGTGCCACAGCTAGCCGGGAGTGTGTCTGGGAAAAAGTCTGGAGCTGCTGAAGTGGCAAGAGACTTTTTCTTGCCTCTTTGTTTTGTGGTGCACAAGGAGAGGTGATTAAGAGTGCTGCCTAAATGAGCTCCAGAGATGGGTGTGAGCCACAGCTATCAGGGCAGATACCAGAGACGGGCGTGAGATGCAAAGGCTGCTGCTGCAGCCACCAAGAAGCCTGTGTGCAAGCACAGGTCAGTATCCACACCTCTTCTCCTGGGAGCCTGTGCAACCAGCCACTGCCAGGATCACATTATCCAGGGACAATCTTCCTGGGAGAATACATGGTGCACCTCAGGCTGTTGCAACTTCACGCCAGCCTCTGCCACCTGGAGCCTTTCCCAGCCCCACATTCCATAACCCTCCCTCTCCCCCCGCTGAGTGAGACAGAGATCCCTAATCAGCTGCTACTTTAACCCGGTCCTGTCTCAGTTGGGAACAGACACTCTGAGGTGACCAACATGAAAAAGTGGGGCCAAATCCAAAGCTGAACCATGGGAGCTGTGCAAACAGAGAAAAGAATGGGAAATCTCTCCCAGCAGCCTGAGGAGCAGTGGATTAGATCACCACGATCAACTTGATGTATGCTGCATCTGTGGAATACCTGAATAGATAATGAATCTTCCCAAATTGAGGAGGTGGACTTTGGGAGCAAAGATATATATTTTTTTTCTTTTTTCTCTTTTTTGACTGTGTATTTGTATGCTTCTGTGTTTAATTATGTCTGTATAGCTTTGCTTTTACCATTTGTCCTAGGGTTTTGTCTGTCTATCTTTTTTTTTTTTTAATAAAGGTTTTAGCGTTTGTTATCATTGGTGGATGTGTCTTTTGTTTTGGTTGCTCTCTTCTTTGCTTTTTTCTTTTAATTACTTTTTAAAATTTTTAAAAATTTTTAATAAATATTTTTTATTTCAATAACTTTATTCTATTTTATTTTATTATTTTGACTTTCTTTCCTTTTTTCTCCCTTTTATTCTGAGCCATGTGGACAACAGGCTCTTAGTGCTGTGGTCGGGTACCTTGCCTGTGCCTCTGAGGTGGGAGAGCCAAGTTCAGGACATTGGTCCAACAAAGACCTCCCAACTCCAAAGACCTCCCAACCTCCCACCAAGTAATATAAAATGGCAAAAATCTCCCAGTGATCTCCATCTCAATGCCAAGGCCCAGCTCCACTCAACGACCAGAAAGCTACAGTGATCAACACTCTATGCAAAACAACTAGCAAAACAGGAGCACAACCCCACCCAGTAGCAGAGAGGCTGCCTAAAATCATAATAAGGTCACAGACACCCCAAAACACACCACCAGACGTGGACCTGCCCACCAGAAAGACAAGATCGAGCCTCATCCACCAGAACACAGGCATTAGTCCCCTCCACCAGGAAGCCTACACAACCCACTGAACCAACTTTAGCCACTGGGGACAGACACCAAAAAAACCCGGGAACTACAAACCTGCAGCCTGTGAAAAGGAGACCCCAAACACAGTAACTTAAGCAAACTGAGAAGACAGAGAAACACACAGCAGATGAAGGAGGAAGGTAAAAACCAACCAGACCAAACAAATGAAGAGGAAATAGGCAGTCTACCTGAAAAAGAATTCAGAATAATGAGAGTAAAGATGATTCAAAATCTTGGAAATAGAAGGGAAAAAATACAAGAAATGTTTATCAGGGAACTAGAGGAACTAAAGAACAAGCAAACAATGATGAACAACAAAATAAATGAAGTTAAAAATTCTCTAGAAGGAATCAAAAGTGGAATAACTGAGGCAGAAGAACGTGTAAGTGACATAGAAGATAAAATACTGGAAATAACTACTTCAGAGCATAATAAAGAAAAAAGAATGAAAATAATTGAGGACAGTTGCAGAGACCTCTGGGACAACATTAAACACACCAACATTAGAATTATAGGGGACCCAGAAGAGGAAGAGAAAAAGAAAGGGACTGAGAAAATATTTAACGAGATTATAGTTGAAAACTTCCTTAATATGGGAAAGGAAATAATTAATAATGTCCAGGAAGCACAGAGAGTCATATACAAGATATATCCAAGGAGAGACATGCCAAGACACATATTAATCAACTATCAAAAATTACATACAAAGAAAAAATATTAAAAGCAGCAATTAAAAATATTAAAAGGGGAACAGAAAAAATAACATACAAGGGTATCCCCAATAAGTTAACAGCTGATCTTTCAGCAGAAGCTCTGCAAACCAGAAGGGAGTGGCAGGACATATTTAAACTTATGAAAGGGAAAACCTACAACCAAGATTACTCTACCCAGCAAGGATCTCAGTCAGATTTGACCGAGAAATTAAAACCTTTACAGACAAGCAAAATCTAAGAGAATTCAAGACCATCATACCAGCTTTTCAACAAATGATAAAGGGATTTCTCAGGCAGGAAACACAAGAAAAGGAAAAGACCTACAATAACGAACCAAAAAAATTAAGAAAATGGGAACAGGAACATGCATATCAATAATTACCTGAAATGTAAATGCATTAAAGTCTCCAATGAAAGATGTAGACTGGCTGAATGGATACAGAAACAAGACCCATATATATGCTGTCTGCAAGAGACCCACTTCAGACCTAAGGACACATACAGACTGAAAGTGAGGGGATGGAAAAAGATATTCCATGCAAATGGAAATCAAAAGAGAGCTGGAGTAGCATTTCTTATATCACACAAAACAGACTTTAAACAAAGATTATTACAAGAGAGGACGAAGGGAAGATGGCAGAAGATTAAGACACAGAGATCACCTTCCTCCCCACAGATACACCAGAAATACATCTACACATGGAACAACTACTACAGAACACCTACTGAATGCTGACAGAAGACCTCAGACCTCCCAAAAGGCAAGAAGCTCCCCACGTACCTGGGTAGGGCAAAAGAAATAAAGAATAAACAGAGACAAAAGGATAGGGAAGGGACCTGCACCAGTGGGAGGGAGCTGTGAAGGAGGAAAGGTTTCTACACACTAGGAAGCCCCTTCATGGGCGGAGACTGCGGGTTGTGGAGGGGGAAAGATTTGGAGCCGCGGAGGAGAGCACAGCAACAGGGGATCGGAGGGCAATTTGGAGAGATAACCACACAGAAGATCGGTGCCGACCTGAACTCACCAGCCCAAGAGGCTTCTCTGCTCACCTGCCGGGGCAGGCGGGGCTGGGAGTTGAGGCTCGGGCTTTAGTCGGAGCGCAGAGAGAGGACTGGGGTTGGCAGCATAAACACAGCCTGCAGGGTGTTAGTGCAACACGGCTAGCCGGGAGGGAGTCCGGGGGGAAAAGTCTGGACCTGCCAAAGAGGCAAGAGACTTTTTCATCCCTCTTTGTTCCCCGGTGTGCGAGGAGAGGGGATTAAGAAAGCTGCTTAAAGGAGCGCCACAGATGGGTGCGAGGCACGGCTAAAAGCGCGGACCACAGAGACGGGCATGAGACACTAAGGCTGCTGCTGCTGCCACCAAGAAGCTTGTGTATGAGCACATGTCACTATCCACACCCCCCTTCCGGGTAGCCTGTGCAGCCCTCCACTGCTACAGGATCCAGGGACAACTTCCCCGGGAGAACGCACGGTGCGCCTCAGGCTGGTGCAACGTCATGCTGGCCTCGGCCACCGCAGGATCGCCCCGCACTCTGTGCCCCTCCCTCCCCCCTGGCCTGAGTGAGCCAGAGTCCCCGAAGCTGCTGCTCCTTTAACCCCATCCTGTCTGAGCGAAGAAGGGATGCCCTCCAGTGACCTACACACAGAGGCAGGACCAAATCCAAAGATGAGCCCCTGGGAGCTGTGAGAACAAAGAAGAGAAAGGGAAATCTATCCCAACAGCCTCAGAAGCAGCAGATTAAATCTCCACAATAAACTTGATGTATGCTGCAACTGTGGAATATGTGAATAGACAACAAATCATTCCAAATTGAGGAGGTGGACTTTGAGAGCAAGATTTATGATTATTTCCCCCTTTTCCTTTTTTTGTGTGTGTGTATGTATATGCTTCTGTGTGAGATTTTGTCTCTATAGCTTTGCTTCCACCATTTGTCCTAAGGTCTATCCATCCATTTTTCTTTGTTTTTTTAAAAATTTTTTTCTTAATAATTGTTTTTATTTTAATAACTTTATTATATTCTTTCTTACTTTATTTTATTTTACTTTATCTTCTTTCTTTCTTTTTTCTTCCTTCCCTCCTTCCTTCCTTCTTTCCTCCCTCCCTCCTTCTCTCCCTCCTTTCTTCCTTCCTTTCTTTCTTTCTTTCTCTTTCTTTCTTTCTTTCTTTCTTTCTTTTTTCTTCCTTCCTTCCTTCCTTCCTTCTTTCCCCCTCCCTCCTTCTCTCCCTCCTTTCTTCCTTCCTTCCTTTCTTTCTTTCTTTCTTTCTTTCTTTCTTTCTTTCTACTTCTACTAATTCTTTCTTTCTACTTTTTCTCCCTTTTATTCTGAGCCGTGTGGATTAAAGGCTCTTGGTACTGCAGCCAAGAGTCAGTGCTGTGCCTCTGAGGTGGGAGAGCCAACTTCAGGACACTGGTCAACAAGTGACCTCCTGGTCAACCTAAGATATATCCTGGTCAACCTAAGATATACCGATATATCCTTGTAAATGAGTTTAGCTACACACTCCCCTGACACTGTCTAGTAACTCCATCAAACATTTATTATTTACTATGATTTCCTTTTCTAATTCAGTCATTCAATACAAATACATGCACACATGCAGTAGTTAGGATAACTGGAATTTTTTTAATGTAAATTTACCGATATAACTACCACCCATGTAAACTTCTCAGTCTTTCAGAGATAACATGGAATCCACCTAAATGTATTTTCCCTTTACCATGTATGGCAGCAAAGAAAACCAGTTCTGGCTGTTGTTTTCTCTTAACATCCCTTTATATGCTTCTCATCTGCACTTCTTCACCAGAGGCCAGTAAATGATAAATAAGAAGATCCATGCCAGTGATTGGCATCAATTTACACTTAAAGTTTCATTGTTTCTCTAACATATCAATAGATCATTAATTGAGAATATGGGAATATAGCTTTCTAATGCAGTTCTCAGGGAAAAAGGTAATAAAGCTGGTTAAGCAGAATGATCAGTACATCACCAAGATTACAAAGTAGGAGACCCCATCATCCCTCCATCTCCCCACAAAGATCACCAATATTTGATCCCCCAAAACACTCTGCTTTTGGAGATCTCAGGAGTCCACTTTAAAAACTTAAGCAACACAAAATTAACTTTAAATAGATTATAACTTAAACACAAGGCCTGAATTTGTAAAACTTCTAGAAGAAAACAGGAAGAAATCTTGATATTGGTCTTAGAAATGATTTATCAGTTGTGACACCAAAATTTCAAGCAACAAAAGCAAAAATAAATAAGTGGGGCTACATCTAACTAAAAAGCTTCTACACAGCAAATGAAACAATCAACAAAATGAAAAGGCAAACTATGGAATGGGAGATAATATTTGCAAACCATATATCAGGTAAAGTGTTAATATCCAAAATATATATAGAACTCATACATTTCAATGGCAAAATAACAATTTGATTAAAAATGAGCAAGTGAACTGAATAGAGTCTTTTACAAAGAAAATATACAAATGGCCAAGACGTATATGAAGCAGTGTTTAACATCACTAATCATCAGGGAAATGTAACTCAAAACAACAATTAGATAGTACCTCACACCTGGTAGAATGTGGTTTATCAAAAAGATTAGAAATAACAAACTTTGACAAAGATGTTAAGATAAGGGTACCTTTGTGCACTTTTGGTAAGAATGTAAATTAATTCAACCATTATGGAAAACAGTATGGAGTTCCTCAAAAAGTTAAGAGTAAAACTAGCATATGATCTAGCAATCCCACTTCTGGGTATATATCCAAAGGAAACAAAATCACTGTTGTGAAGAGCTAGCTACACTTCCATGTTTATTCAGCATTATTCACAATAGCCAAGACATGGAAACAACCTAAATGTTAGTCTATGGATGAATTAAAGGGAGATGTGAAACTGTAATATTATTCAGCAATAAAAAAAAAAAAAAGAAAAAGAAATCCTGCCCTTGGTGATACCATGAATGGATCGTGAGAGCATTATGCTAAGTGAAATAAGTCAGACAAAGAAATACATATACTGTATAATATCACTTGCATGTGGAATCTAAAAAAAGCCAAACTCATAGAAACAGAGAGTAGAATGGTGACTATCAGAGGCTTGAGAGATGAGGGAAATAGAAAGATACTGTTCAAAGGGTACAAACTTTCAGTTTTAGGATGAATAAGTTCTGGAGATGTACAGCATGGTAGCTATAGTTGACAATACTCGACAGTTGCTATGGAAGTGGAGCCTTAATGTTCTTACCATAACAACAATAACAATAAAATGACGATTATGTGAGGTGAAGGATGTTTTAAATAATCTTATTGTGGTATATACATTTTGCATTACATACATGTGTCAAATCATACACACCTTATTATATGCGACATATCTCATAAAGGTGGAATGAAAAAAGGAGTGATGATGTATTAGTAGCTTATCATGGCAATATCAGTTGCCTTCCTCCTAGCCCTATAACTTCCTCTTTGGCTCCTCTATATCATTATAGGGTTGTAAACTAGCAGAAAGTGTCTTTAAAATTGTGACCTTTAATAAGAATTTCAAACATATGAGTTAAGTTTTAGAGCTTTAAAATAAGTCACTATAAATGTGTTTTATTAAAAAATAAAATAGAAAAATCATGAGGAAACAGTGAAGAACTAGAAAACAATGTAGCAATCTAATCACACATTTGTTTCCCTTTAACTTGAGGTTTTGAACCATTAATTAACCTTAAAAATGAATGTGTACTGTATATAAATGTGTACGCAGTGCAGTGTTCTTAAGTGAACCAGTATTCTGACAGTAATAATTAATGAGTTAATAGCTGTGGCTATTTTAGGACAGTTTTAAAATATAATTTTGTGCAGAACATACAGGTTTACTGGTAAGTAGAAACTCATAAAATCTTAAATGAAGAAGGAAATTTAAAGAGCATATAATCCTTGGCAATACAAAAGCCTATCCTCAGTAAAATGGCAGTGCCTATCATGGTACTTGGCACCTACTTGGTGTTCAGTAGTTACTTGCCTAATATTTCCTTGCTGTGCTAGTAACATTGGATTATTACTACAATGATCTCATAGAACTTTCACAAAAACCTGAAGAGAGTCAGACCTGTTTTTGGTGAACTTTTGCCAGTTGGTGGAGATTGCTGCTTCCCTTACTATGAATTTTCACCCAGATATTTTAGAATTATTTCTAAAATTTATTCAGCCCTGATCATCAAAACAAACCAAGAAGTCTTTATGTTTTCTGCCAATTTTCCCTCTTTCACATGTCAATTAAAATTAGTTAGAAATATTTAAAACCCTCCCTTGGCACATCTTCCACCAGTCGTTCTTCTAAAATTTCTTGAACAAGTGGTTCATTCTCAGTCTCCAGTTTTTCATTGTCTCTCATGCCTTGTGCTCACAAGTAACATCCTCAACATAGCCAGTTATCAAAGTGATCTCTCTGAAATAAGCAGATTTTACATTTTTTTCTCTCCTTTAAAATGTCCTCTTTTGAAACCTCATTACTTTGTAATGTTTACTTTAATAAAGCATCTTAAAAACCACCTTCCTTGTATTATAAAGAATTTTAAAAATAAGTATGCCTTATGATTTCAGCATTGTTTCTCCCTTACATTTGATGCTGTCTTGCACATCACATAGCCTCTTTCAGAGCTCTCAAACACCCACACACTCACACTACCTTTTTCCTGGAAAAGGGTCAGATTTTTAGTTATAAGTAATTATGAAGACTTTTCTTCAGCAAAGATTCCCTGGGGCTGACAAATAGTCTTACAGCCCTAATTAAATTATTTTATGGTAAATCTAATAACTATTCTTGTTTAGGTAAAAAACGTTTGGGATTTTTGCTTTTAAAAAACTTCAAAATAGGAGGAGAGTTCAACCAACCACAAGGACACATATATAGAGCATGATCTCATTCCTTAACAACTAGGTAGGATTTAAAAAAAAAAATGTCTTAATATCTAATTTAAGATAGCAGACAGTTTAATACATTTATCACTCATTAATAATATTGCTTTGAAATATAACAGAAGAAATACACAAATGAAATAAATCCATAACTCTGCTGTAAATTCAGAATAAGTCCCATCAACAAACTAAATGGTAGAGAACTTCTTGAACATGGAATGAAAATAAGGCCAAATGCATACCTGAGCTCCTTGAAATCCTATTTGAGTTAAAGAAGAGACCGTCAAAAAGGAGTGAATTGTTTTGCATAAGAATTCCAGAATAATTTAAAAATCAGAGGTAATGGGGCAGAAGAGAATCAACCATAGTGTAGTCAGCAAATAAACTAATTAGAGAGATGGAAACAGTTGTATGAATCTTTTATTATCAGAAGTAACTTCTGTCACCACTATTTGCCCTCAGGATAAATCACAAATATAGCCAAACCAAATGAAAAACAAACTGAAAAAGTAGCCTGAGATTCCTAAGGATACTTAAAATTATGAAAGCACACACATAGAGAAGACAATCTACCCACATTTGTATACATTCAACTGACCAACTACTTGTTGATCTCACTTCTGAGGTTTGAATTTAGCTCTTTCACGGATACCGTGAGAAATCTTTTTAGTGTGTGTTTCAGAGTAGTTTTCTGTGGCTTGGATCTTTAAGAACAGTTGCTCAGGGATATATATATGTATATGGAATTTTATACTGGGTTGACATTATGCAGAGGTGGTGAGACAATTTCTCCTGCCCACCCAGATTCCCAGATGGGAAATTATCAGCAGAGACAATAAATGATTTAACTGATCATGTAATTAGATGGATCCATATGCACACTGAGGATGAAGTGTGGGAAATAAATAACAATGGATTCTATGAAATGCTGAACTTTCATTTTATTTTACATCACAACTAAGTCTGCTATGTTGCCTAAATTCATTTCAATATTTTAAGACCTTTATCAGGAAAGAGTAACACCCCAACTATTGGAAGAAGACTGGAAGGATCCACAGAATTTAGCAAGCCACTGAATGGCCCAATGACACTGAAATATCACTCAGAGTTAGTAAAGTTAACAATTGTCCCCATCTGCTATCACTCATTGTTTCTCAAAATATAATTGTAATTAAACACAACATGATCTGAAGGACTGAATGAAGACATGAGTGAAGAAGAAAAAAGATGTATTTAGAATAAATGAGAGAAATTTATCAATATATTCTCTAATAATTTGGGTTAAATATGTGGACTTAGATTTTATGGGCACAAATCTAAGACAGAATGAAATAATTTGGGGTTGGGCTGAATTGATGTATGTGCAATCACCAGAGGTTCTGTATTTCACATGCTTGTTGGAACCTCCTTAGTCATTAAAACACATTCCAAATTTGCAACACAATCAGAACCGAACAGTGACCAGAAAGCCTTTGAGTGACTGAGGGTGAAGGATCCAATAACTGTAGGCAACAAAAAAGCTGGATGAGATCTTTAAGAATACTTAACATCTCACCATGTCTGATGGTCAGTTTCAGACCCTTTCCTCTTGATCAAGTGAAACAATTGACCAAAAATTTTTAAATAGAGTTCTCCTGTTTGTCCTCTGTAGGCCTGGAACATCTATGAGACATTTGTAATTTCTGATCTCAGGTTGAGTGTAATGAATCTTAGGGTCTTGTTCCCAAGTGCTAACTGTTAAATGCCATTAACAAAGTGAGTACAGTCATTGTAAAGACAGCACTGTGGCATAAAAATCAGGGTTCAGTGAATAGTCTGACATCAAGAGATCTCTTGATAACCAATCAAGGATTCACCAGGGACAAAATCAACAATTCACAAGTCCCTAAGACAAAGGGCTCACTTGAGTTACCAGGCTGTGTAAGGAGCTCTTTGCTGGAAACTGCCCCTAGCCTGAAACCCCTTTTCTTGTCACTTTAGCAAAGCTACATTGTAACTAACTTTTAAACCAGGCACCCTCATGCTCTACTCATCTCCAGCTCAAGCATGCCTTTTAAATCTTTTAATCACACAATACCTTGCTTAACTTGTTGGTTCGTTCCACAGATCAAAGAAGTGGAAGTGAAGAATAAGTAATTAACAGATGACAAGGTTCTTCTTTAACTTCCCCTTCAGTAATCTGAACAAAGTGTGTGACCAAACTGTGTGAAGAACCTAACATCTAGAGGAAGATCACAAACAGTCAACGAGCCTGCACACAAGCCTGCACACAGTGAGAAATGGTGACAACTCTGACCTCCTATCTCAATGATTAACTGAGATTACTTTCCTGTTTCTCTTTAAAAGTTTCATTACTGGGAAGAATTTTCAGAAGTGGTTTTGGGAAGATGCTGAGTCCACCATCTCCCCAGATATCCAGCATTCTAAATTAAAGGCATCTTTCGTTTCTACCATTTGTGAGTACTGATTTTGTAAGTGACAAGCAGTGGAACCCGTGTTCAATAACAGCTGCAGACTCAGATCTTTCCTCTTAATTTCTAGTTGTGAGTTAATTTTATTTCTCTGTATCTCAGATCCTTTCAAATTTCTCCATGGCCACTGATCTGGGTAGCTCTTCACTGAGAAAGAAAAATGTCCCACCTTTTGAATCCTAGAAATGGTAAAATACTAATCAGAGTCTCAATTTATCAGTCAGAATGAAGGTTTAGAGGGACTGGGTGATAAATAAAGTTCTTACTTGGATTCACATTATCATAGGCCCAGAAGGACCCAAGCCAACGCTTCAGGTCTCTTCCCCAGTTACTGTGATATGCTAACAATAAAGAACATCAACAACCAGCAGAAACCTAGCTCCATGAAGTTAGCATAGGGGCTAATAGCAAATTGAAGTCATTGAATGTTCTTCTTTATGGACAGAAACAGTAAATCCAAAAAATATTTCAACCTTGATAGAAATGCAAAGGTATCTTGGTAGACTTGAATGACACAGAGGTGACAATTCCAAATAAATCCCCACTTATTTCCTGAGTTTTTTACTGTACACATGATAGACGGTTCTTCAGACCAATGGGATTATGAACACCATCATGGAGCAAATTAATAAAGCCCTTACAACTTATTATGAAATTTTTGATCTGGCAAATAAATTTTCCTCCACATTTTAGTTAATTTTCACCCTGGTAGAACAGCAGGATACTATTTAAATCATGACTCAAGTATTTATCAATTATTTTCTTTTTCTATCACAATCTAGATAACAGGTATCCTGACTATCTCATCATCTTTAGGAAGGCCTTCTCTCTGCTATATCAAAAGTATTATGTTATGAACTAGAGACCTGGATTAGCAGATACTCTAGATGTAAGATACATACACTATATAATTAGAATATTCATCCTTGGAAAACCTGCCACCCTGTAAACTTTCTGACAAATCTAGTGTTCTTAAACATGTTAGGATATAGCCCCCAGGAAATATTGTACCCTGCACCACCTTTAACTAAGAAAATGATGGAGTACCTACATACCTACATGGAACTCTGGAATTTGGGGACAGCAAAATCAGTGGAGATTATATATATATATACATATATATGAATATATATATGTATATATATATTTAATCATGTATGCTAACAAATTCGAGTAGTTTCATCATGATTTAAAGAGTTGCAATTGGTACTATTCTTAATGACTTGTAAATAGTGACATTTCAAAAATGAAAATGCTATATGCTTCTTTTTAAATGTAGCCCATGGAATCAAAATACCATAATAAATTGATACCCACCATTAAAGGTTTATAAAAGTACACGGGAAGAGTTTCCATTAGCAGTCACAAATGTTACATTTCTCTTTATTCTTCTTGAACTTGTATTTGTATTCTGCTTCCCTTACAGAATTGAATCCTAATATATCTTTTATGCATGAATAAGTTTATTGAGTACTATTATGGTTTTCTGCTATGAAATATTTTAGTATATTAAAAAAAACTGTGACTATAAGACTCTAAGCATTAGACGATCCCTTCTATATCAAGTCATCATAACAAGTATAATTAGTTGCCTCCTTAGCACACGTAGACAACATGTCTCATCATGATGATTATAATTAACACACAACTGACCAAATGCCACAAACATATGAAGGACTTGGATAAACTATGAAACATATATAATTTTATTAAAACGTAATCTCTTAATGACGTAAAGATGCCATTTTTTTCTAATAAGTTTAGGTGTCTGTGAAAGAAAAACACTACTGCAAAATTGAGACAAGCCTCAACATTACTTTTGCGCCTCTTTTTTTTTTTTTTTTTTGAGATTTTTGTGCAGAGAAAGATTATTCATATGGACAAGGTGGAATCAAAGGAATTTATTCTTTGTAATGTCAATGAGTTTTTAAAAACACTTCTGAAATATCAGTTTCCAAAACCTAAAAGACCAAATATTATCAAAAACTCTTCTTAATTATACATCAACAGGCAACACAATTATGCCCTCCTTCAATGTTGTTAACAGCAAATAATTAGAAACCTCATTGTTTGCAAAAGAATATTAAAAAAAAGTTATTATAATAACTCATTTTCTGAATTTTGGAGATAAATATAAAGAATTAAAAATAGTTAAAATGACTACTGATTATAGCTTTGTTTCTTTCACCTAGGTACACCATAGTTCAACCTGATATAGACAGAAAAAGTTAAGAAAATTGCAAAAGTTGTTCATTTCAAAACAGTCTTTTAAAAACATTTTTGATAATTTTTTATATCATCAAGTGCATTAAATATATTTTCTTCAAAACTTTAGAAATACATTCTTAGTTTATTCAATATATGGGGAAAAGACCACATGAAGTAGAAATTGATTGCTTCTCACATGTTCTGGCTACAGGCTGGCATCCTTCTATTTAGTTGAGTAATTTTTCTGACTAATTGGTGCTGATGCAGTCCTAAATACTTACTCTCATTTGACCTAATTACCAAACTAGTGCACACTATCAGTCACTTTCAAACTAATATGTTATTAGGTAATACCATGTCACTTCAGAATTCTAAATCTGAGGAAAGGAGGAGGAGGAGAGAGAGAAGAAGGGGGAGGAGAAGAAGAAGAAAGGGAAGATGGTAGAAGGAGAGAAGGGGAAGAAGAGAAGACAAAGAGAAAAGGAAGAAAGCAGAAGGCATGGAAGGGAAGAAGTAAAAGAAGGGAGTTTGGGGATTGTTTGACAGTAGGTTTGTCATCCAGGTGAAATAAGCTATCATCTATATTTCTTACTAATGCTTTCTTTGTTTTGATTTCACAGTATACACCACTGGAAAAGATTCAATTTTTTGACCTTGGACTGGGGAAGGAAAACTTGATGTTGCTAAGCAAAACCATCATTCTTCTTACCACTCCTTACTATATGTGAATTCAGGTAATACTAATCCATGCAAAAATATCACATTTATGATGTTACTCTTGGATTTTAGCCAAAACGTGTACAGAGAAACCTTCTACAGGTTTCTGGTTCTGTGATTTAAAAAAAAAAAAAATTCTCACATACCAATATTTGAAATTGTCTCATTTTTTTAGAGTCCTCCAAATAATAAAGCATAGTAAGATTTAGGATTAGTAACAGGTGTGAGTTTTTTTAAATATGTAAAAAGGGCTTTCATAAATAGAAAGCTGGGAAAGGGGGAAAATGAGAATCTTCTTGATACCTCAACAAGTTTAATTTTTTAGAGTCATATGGACTGTTCTTCATAGTGGCTGTGCCAATTTACTTTCCCACCAACAGTGTAGGAGGGTTCTCTTTTCTCCACACACTCTCCAGAATTTATTATTTGTAGACTTTTTGATGATGGCAATTTTGACTGGTGTGAGGTGATACCTCATTGTGGTATTGATTTGCAATTCTCTAATAATTACTGAGGATGAGCATCTTTTTCATATGTTTTTTTTTTCCATCTGTATGTCTTCTCTGGAGAAATGTCTATTTAGATCTTCTGCCCATATTTTGATTGGGCTGTTTGTTTTGTTTGTTTGTTTGATATTGAGCTGCATGAGCTCTTTGTATATTTTGGAGATTAATCTCTTGTCAGTTGTTTTGTTTGCAAATATTTTCTCTCATTGTGAGGGTTTTCTTTTCATTTTGTTCATGGATTCATTTGCTGTGAAGAAACTTTTAAGTTTAACTATGCCCCATTTGTTTATTTTTGCTTTTATTTTCATTATTCTAGGAGGTGGATCAAAAATTATCTTACCATGATTTATGTCAGAGAGTGTTCTCCCTGTGTTTTCTTCTTAAAGTTTTATAGTATCTGGCCTTACATTTAGGTCTTTAATCCATCTTGAGTTTATTTTTGTGAATGGTGTTCGGGTGTGTTCTAACTTCATTCTTTTACATGTAGCTGTCCAGTTTCCCCAGCACCACTTATTGAAGAGACTGTCTTTTCTCCATTGTATATTCTTGCCTCCTTTGTCATAGATTAGGTGACCGTAAGTGTGTGGGTTTATCTATGGCTTTCTTTCATGTTCCATTGATCTATAGTTCTGTTTTTGTGCCAGTACCATACTGTTTTGCTGACTGTAGCTTTGTAGTATAGTCTGAATACAGGGAGCCTGGTTCCTCCAGTTGTGGTTTTCTTTCTCAGGATTACTTTTGCTCTTTGGGGTCTTTTATGTTTCCATAAAAATTGTAAAATATTTTGTTGTAATTCTGTGAAAGATGCCATTCTTTGATGCCATTTTTAAAATGCCACAGTTTGATAGGGATTGCATACAATCTGTAAATTGCTTTGGGTAGTATAGTCATTTTCACAATATTGATTCTTCCAATCCAAGAACATTGTATATCTCTCCATCTGTTTGTGTCATCTTTTATTTCTTTCACCAGTATCTTATAGTTTTCTGAGTACAGTTCTTTTGCCTCCTTAGGTAGGTGCAGTCCTAGGTATTTTATTCTTTTTGATGCAGTGGTGAATGGGGTTATTTCCTTAACTTCTTTTTCTGATCTTTCATTGTTAGTGTGTAGGAATGCAAAAGATTTTTGTGTATTAATTTTGTATCCTGCAACTTTACCAAATTCATTGATAAGCTCTGGTAGTTTTCTGGTAGCATATTTAAGATTTTCTCTGAATAGTATCATGACATCATGGTCATCTGCAAACAGTGGCAGTTTAATGATTTTCTAATCTGGACTCATTTTATTTCTTTTTCTCTTCTGATGGCCAGCTTCCAAAACTATTTTGAACAAAAATGATTAGAGGACATCCTCATCTGATCTTTCTGCATCTATTGAGATGATCATGTGTTTTTTATTCTTCAATTTGTTAATGTGGTGTATTACATTGACTGATTTGCATACATTGAAGAACCTTGCATCCCAGTGATAAATCCTATTGATCAAGGTGTATGATCCTTTTAATGTTGGATTTTTTTTCTAGTATAATGTTGAGGATTTTTGTGTCTACATTCATCATTGATATTGGCCTGTAATTTTCTTTTCTTGTGATATCTTTGTCTGGTTTTGGTATCAGGATGATTGTGGCCTTGTAGAGTGAGTTTTGGAGTGTTCCTTCCTCTGCAATTTTTTGGAAGTGTTTCAAGAGGGTAGGTGTTAACTTTTCTCTAAATGTTTAATATAATTTGACTGTGAAGCTATCTGGTCCTGGACTTTTGTTTGTTGGAGGATTTTAAATCAATTTCAATTTCAGTACTTGTGATTGGTCTGGTCATATTTTCTCTTTCTCCCTAGTTCAGTCTTGGAAGGTTATATCTTTCTTAGAGTTTGTCCATTTCTTCTAGGTTGTCCATTTTATTGGCATATAGTTGTTTGTAGTAGTCTTTTATGATCCATTGTATTTTTGCAGTGTCAGTTGTAACTTCCCCTTTTTCATTTTCAATTTTATTGATTTGAATCCTCTCCCTTTTTTTCTTGATGAGTCTAACTAAAGGTTTATCAATTTTGTTTATCTTCTAAAAGAACCAGTTTTTAGTTTCATTAAACTTTTCTATTGTTTTCTGTATTTCTGCTCTGATATTTATTATTTCTTTCCTTCTACTAACTTTTGGCTTTGCTTTTTCTTCTTTCCCTAGTTGCTTTATGTGTAAGAATGGGTTGTTTATTTGAGATATTTCTTGTTCCTTGGGGTAAGATTGTATTGCTATAAACTGCCCTCTTAGAACTGCTTTTGTTGTGTCCCATAGGTTTTGGATTGTTGTGTTTTCATTGTCTTTTTTCTCTAGATATTTTTTGATTTCCTCTTTGATTATCTTCAGTGATCCATTGATTATTTAGTAACTTTTTTTTTTAGCCTCCATATGTTTATGTTTTTTACAGTGTTTTTTCCTGTAGTTGATTTCTAATCTCATAATGTTGTCATCAGAAAATATGCTTAATATGATTTCAATTTTCTTAAGTTTACCAAGACTTGATTTGTGATCCAAGATGTGATCCTGAAGAATATTCCATGTACACTTGAAAAGACAGTGTATTCTGCAGCTTTTGGATGGAATGCCCTATAAATATCAATTAAGTCTCCTGTTCTAATGTGTTATTTAAGGCTTATGTTCCTTATTTATTTTCTGTCTGGATGATCTATCCTTAGGTGTAAGTAGGGTGCTGAAGTCACCCACTATTATTGTATTATTCTCGATTTCCCTTTTTATGGCTGATAGCATTTGAATTATGTATTGAGCTTCTCCTATGTTGGGTACATATATCTTTACAATAGTTATGTCTTCCTCTTGGATTGGTCCCTTGATCATTATGTAGGGTCCTTCCTTTTCACTTGTAACAGTCTTTATTTTAAAGTCTATTTCATCTGATATCAGTATTGTTACTCCAGCTTTCTTTTGATTTCCATTTGCATGTAATATCTTTTTCCATCCCCTCACTTTCAGTCTATATGTGTCCCTAGGTCAGAAGTGGGTCTCTTGTAGACTGCATGCATAGAGTTTTTGTTTTTGTATCCATTCAGCCAGTCTATGTCTTTTGGTTGGAGCATTTAATCCATTTACATTTAAGGTAATTATCAATATGTATGTTCCTATTGCCATTTTCTTAATAGTTTTGGGTTTGTTTTGTAGGTCTTTTTCTTGTTCTTCTCTTGTGTTTCCTGCCTAGAGATTTTCCTTTAGTATGTGTTGTAAAGCTGGTTTGTTGGTGCTGAATTCTCTTAGGTTTTGCTTGTCTGTAAAGCTTTTGATTTGTCTGTCAAATCTGAATGAGAGCCTTTCTGGGTAGAGTATTCTTGGTTGTAGGTTTTTCCCTTTCATCACATTAAATATGGCATGCCATTCTCTTCTGGCCTGCAGAGTTTCTTCTCAAAAATCAGCTGATAACCTTATGGGGATTCCCTTGTATGTTATTTGTTGCTTTCTCTTTATGCTTTTAATATTTTTTCTTTGTATTTAATTTTCATTAGTTTGATTAATACATGTCTCATCATGTTTCTCCTTGGATTTATCTTGTATGGGACTCTCTGCACTTCCTGGACTTGGGTGACTATTTCATTTCCCATGTTAGGGAATTTTTCAACTATAATATCTTCAAATATTTTCTCTGACACTTTCTCTTTCTCTTCTTCTTCTGGGACCTTTATAATTCAAATATAGGTGCATTAAATGATGTCTCAGAAGTCCCTCATTTCTTTTCATTCTTTTATCTTTATTCTGTTCTGTGACAGTGATTTCCACCATTCTGTCTTCCAGCTAACTTATCTGTTCTTCTGCCTCTGTTATTCTGCTATTGTTTCCTTCTAGTGTATTTTTCATTTCATTTATTTTATTGTTCATCTGTTTGTTCTTTAGTTCTTCTAGGGCTTTGTTAAACCCTTCTTGTACTTTCTTGGTCTGTGCCTCCATTCTATTTCCAAGATCTTGCGTCATCTTTACTATCACTATTCTGAATTCTTTTTCAAGTAGATTGCCTATCTCATCTTCATTTAGTTGGTCTTGTAGGTTTTTACTTTGTTCCTTCGTCTGCAGCATATTCCTCTGTCATCTCATTTTGTCTAACTTACTGTGTTTGTGGTCTCCTTCCTGCAGGCTGCAGGGTCATAGTTCCTCTTACTTCTGGTGTTTGCCCCCTCGTGGGTGAGGTTGGTCCAGGGGTTTCTGTCAACTTCCTGGTGAGAGGGACTTGTGCCTGTGCTTTTGTAGGTGAGGCTGGGTCTTTTTTCCTCTGGTGAACAGGGCCATTTCAAAGGGTGTGTTTTGGGGTGTCTGTGAGCTTAGTGTGATGATAGGCAGCCTGTATACTGATGGGTGGGGCTGTGTTCCTGTACTGCTGGTTGTTTGGACTGAGGCTTCCAGCACTGGAGCTTGCAGGCTGTTGGATTGAGCCAGGTCTTGGTGCCAAGATGGGGACCTCTGGGAGACCTCATGTCAATTAATATTCCTTGGACCAGGAATTCTGTGGTGGTCTAGTGGCCAGGACTCAGCACTCCCACCATGAGGGCTCAGGTTTGATGGCCATCTGGTGAACCAAGACCTCAGAAGCCATGTGATGCAGTCAAGAAAAGAAAAAAAAAAGGAAAAGAAAACAGACAATGAAAACCAAGTCAAACAATAAAACAAAACCAATGAAACAAAAGTAAACAAACAAAATATAAAGAAGACAAAAAGAAAACAATCAACGCAAGAAAAAAACCCAAAACTAAAACAAACAATAAAAACAAAACTAAAAAATACAAAAAACAAGAAAAACAAAGAAAACAAAAAATAGACACAGAAAATGACAACAAAGCAAGAAAAGGGAAACAGATAAAAAACAAGACATACAATAAAAGCAAAACCAAACAAAAATAAAAAACAGAAACACAAAAACACAAAGAAAACAACCAAACAAAAATACCAAAATACCACAAAAGCAATCAAAACAAAACTAACAAAAACAAAAAGAAAACAAAAAAATAAACACACATAAATGACAACAGCAAAATAAAACAAAACAAAACAAAAAACAAAAAAATGAAACCAGAAAAGAAAAAAAAAATTTAAAAAGCAAAAAAGACAACAAACCCAAACAAAAATAAACCAAAAAACTAAAAATAGACAAAAAATATATTTAAAAAATTTTAAATAAATATATAATTAAAATTAAAACAATAGCAACAAACAATTCTCTGGGGCCTCCACTATCAGTGTCTTTACCCCAAAGTGAGCCACAGTCACCCCCCTCCTCTCTGGGAGGCCTTCCAATACCTCTAGGTAAGTCTCTGGACACACTGTGGGCACCATGGTGGCAACTCAGACTCTGACCTGGCCCAAGTCCCACGTGTACATGCCCTCAAATGCCACAGCTGTTAAAGCTAGACCGGTCTCAGTTGTGAGAGTACTCATTGTTCACTCAGATGTTCTTCAGATGTTGGATATCCCAGGCTGATTGCAGTGGTTTAATCTGTGACTTTTACAGCTGCACAGATATATTCCTGTCCCTCTTCCTTAATCACACAGCCCCTGTGGCTCAGCTTTAGTTTTGGCCTCACCTCTGCATGTGGGCCGCACTCAGGAGTCTGCTCTCTGCCCAGACGAGAGGGGACGAAGGCAGCAGCTGACTGGGGGACACTTGCTTGCTTAGGTGGGAGGGTCTAGAGGTGGCAACTGATTGGGACACACATGCTTGCTCAGGCAGGAGGGGCATAAGATAGTTAAGACTGGGTCCTGATGAACCTAGGGACAGTACAGGAATAAAGACACAGATGTAGAGAATGGACTTGATGACACAGTGAGGGGGAAGTGTAAACTTGGGCAAAGTGAGAGAGTCGCATGGACATATATACACTACCAAATGTAAACTAGATAGCTAATGGGAAGCAGCCACATAGCAGAGGGAGATCAGTTTGATGCTTTGTGTCCACCTAGAGGGGTGGGATAGGGAGGGTGGGAGGGAGATGCAAGAGAGAGGAGATATCAGGATATATGTTTATGTATAGCTGATTCACTTTGTTATACAGCAGAAACTAACACACCATTGTAAAACAGTTATACTCCAATAAAGATGTTAAAAAAAAAAAAAAGACTGGGGCATGCACAATCACTCTGCTGGGAATCCCCCCCAGTGCCCACAGCATCAGGGACTGGTGTATGGGGAGAAAGTCCATGATGGTAGCCCCACCCCTTGATCATCACTTAACAATGACACCTCACTTCCAAGGCAGTCTGTGCTTCCTCCAGGATCATTCCCAGCTCTGGAACTCCTCACTCCTATCCCTACAGGCTGTCTCCACACAGCTGAGCTCCTCACTCCCACCCCTTCAGGCCATGTCCATGCAGCCAACACCAGTCCTCTTCCCAGGCCCACTCTCGTAACCCCACGCTTTAGCACCCAGCCCCCACCTATAATGGTGGACACCAGTCTCAGACTGGGGCATGCAGGGCTATGATACAGACCATCTGTGCAAGACTTGCTCTATCCTGCCTGTCACAGACCAGCCACTACACTTTCTTCCAATAGCCCCCAAAGCTTCCCCTCTATTTCAGGGTATTTTCCACCGGTGAGGGGTTAGAGTAACCTCTCTTCTCCTTCAGCCCCACTCAAGGGGTGTGGGTCCCATCCCATTTCCCCTTTTCTTTTTCTTCCCTTTCTCTTCTTCATCCTACCCAGTTATGCAGGAATCTTTTCTTGTCCTTTTATGTGTCTGAGGTCCTCTGCTAGTATTCAGCTGGTGCTCTGTGTGAATTTTTCCACTTGTAGATGTATTCTTGATGTACTTGTGGGGAGAAGTGAACCCCAGGTCCTCCTATTCCACCATCTTGACTGCTCTCTAATTTTTAAATGTTGCTTATTTTTCATTCTCACATTTATCTTCAGTGTCAATGTCGTTGACCTCACTACTGCTACTCTTTGAGTCATTGAACATATCTCTGGAACTCATATTCAACTTTATGTAGTTTGAGATATGGCATTGTTTTAATCCATGTATAGGGCTATCACTGGAAAATTCATCCAAATCCATAAAAACACATTTAAATTTTATTAGGAGTTTTGTGGTTTTCATTTTTCTAGTAAGTTTATGTTTATGATCACCACAATATAGCCCTTTGCTAAATTTCTTTTAAAGCAATCTTTTTAAAGTCTGTTTTAAAATATTGAATAGAGTACGTCTAGTAACTAGTTTAGTACTGGAAAACAAAATAAGGCAACCCCAAGGAGGTGGTGTGTGAATTGAACACCTAAATTGATTTAGTGGAAGATGGTGGCAACCTAAGGTATATTAATGACAGGGATACTGGCCAAGGGCTACTGCAGTAATCTAGGAGTGGACTATAGGAAGCAGTGAACTAGGAATTGAGTGGAAAAATCAAATCAAATATTCACTTCAAAGATTAAAGCACATAGATTTAATCAAAGAGAAAGAAAATCCAGTGGCTAATTGCATATAAGAGATGGAGAAGTCATAACAGGTGCTCAAAAATTATTTGTGAAATGAATGAGGAAATGATCAAAAGCAAGGTCATAGTTTCAAGCTGGAAATAATACACGTGGCTAAAGAAGTTTGTTAAGTGCTCAAAAAAGTAAGAAATCTAGCTGGGCACAGGAAATATGTTTTTAAAGAATAGGAATAGGTGAAATACTATGGATGGAGTGTTAGATATAGGAATCTGCCTTATATGGGGGCAGGTGCAAAGAAAACATAGTGCAAATGAGATTAAAATCTGTCAGTGATAAATTAAAGTTGAATGGTTTGGGTTTAGCTTCCAATTTTTGATTGATCATGCTTGAGTGGTGAATGTACTTTACCTATATAATAGTGGGAAGAGCATTGGTCTTGAAATCAAGGATTGAATTCACATCTTAGATTCACTATTTATTGGCTGTGTAATCTTTGGCAAGTTGTTTAATCTCTCAGCTGGTTATTTTTCATAAATTGTGAAAAATTTCATCTCTCTCACTGAGAGTGAGAATTTGATGAGGTAATCTACAAATATGCCTGCCACATAGTAGGTATTCAGTTAATGTCCTTTAAATTTTAATCTAGAAAGAAAAAATATTGAGAAATATCTCGCTTTCCCCTGAAAGTACCTGTTAACTGTAGAACCCAAGTTTAGCCAATGTAAGTGAGACAAGAAAATGGAAGCATAAACGACAGAAGGAGGATTCAGTCTAACCCGAGAATCTTCTGTGAGTTATCAGAAATCATCATGATGGCATCTAAGATTATTCCCTCATAATGATATCTCTACTAGCACTCTTTGCCTGTTTAAAAATAGTTCTCCCTCTTCCCATAAGTGAGCACATTATTCACATTTGCCTAATTTTAGACTTTCCCTCAAGATTTTTGAAATGGAGCTAGATAAGAGCCTCGCTTTGTTTTCTGATTGCTGAACTGGAAAGTGTAAGCCACTAAAGAAGCAAAGTATTTTCTTATATCTAGGGATGCTTTATGTTGGGAAATAATAGCACTTTAGCAGTCTCAGAAATGGAAAGAGGAAAATGGAAAAACTTTGGCAACATCTTGGTCACAGCAGAAAAATCACTACCAGATGTAACTATAAAGTGCTGTGAGTTGAGTCTAGATCAGAAAGAGGATAGTAAGTGGCCTAAGAAAACTGACACCCATAGTCCAGAACAACGTCTGTGCTCTCAACACAAGGTCACTGAGCAGGCTTGTTTGTCAAATCAGCCAGTGCACTAGCACCAGGAATTGGATCCTGAGGGTCTGTCTTGCATATTATTATTCCAAAAATAACCTTAAGAATCAGATACTCACTTGAGGTTATGGGGAGGGGGAAGTGTGAGCTGTGACAGGGCGAGAGAGAGTCACGGACATATACACACTAACAAACGTAGTAAGGTAGATAGCTAGTGGGAAGCAACCACATGGCACAGGGATATTGGCTCGGTGCTTTGTGACAGCCTGGGGGGGTGGGATAGGGAGGGTGGGAGGGAGGGAGACGCAAGAGGGAAGACATATGGGAACATATGTTTATGTATGACTGATTCACTTTGTTATAAAGAGAAACTAACACACCATTGTAAAGCAATTATACCCCAATAAAGATGTTAAAAAAAAAAAATCAGATACTCAGTGAAAGATTTGCACAGACCTAAGCTAGTGCTCCAGCAGTTCTTCCAGGTAATTGGGAGTGCATGGTGGACAGAGGCCACAATGGGTGGTATATGGACAGTAACTCCCTTGGAGGCCACTGAAAGGAAATAAAGGAGGGAGGAAAATGTAGAAAAGTTGGTCCCTTTAGCCTCAGCCTTTCTGCAGGATTCATCAATGGCAGTAAAGTCTGTGTGGTGTCTGCTAAAATGGGGTCCCCACCCTGGCCTAGAAATCTGCAGTTTAACAAGCTCTACAGGCAAATCTTAGGGACCTGAAATTTTGTAACTCTTGCTCTATTGATTCTGATAAAGAGAAAAACCTGAGAGATAACTGGTGGAATATGTATTGAATCTCTTCTATTTTCTTCAAGAAAGAGTGGCATTTGACATTTTCATAAGAACTTTACTTAGAGACTGACTCTAAAAAGTATTTACCTGAGCATTGTGTTCTCTGTACATACACAAATCATCTGGGAGGTCTGACCTCTACCTCTTTGTTCTGTGAAATAAAAAGAAAACAAACAGAAACTATTTTAGTTAAATTTAACAGGAGGATAATGTATTGAGGAGACATCAGGGAACTCAAAGAAGCCATAAGACGATAGAGAAAAAGTGAGTAGGGACCAAAGAATGCCAGGTGCAGCCACGATCCTACCACATTAAGTTTTTTATGGAGTGGTGGATGGGATTTTATTATAGATTCTCTGCCACAGTCATTGCAAACAGTCCCTGCACCTTTGAGTAACTCAAGATTCAACTTTCTAGGCAAGTGGACTTTCCTAGGTACTGTGGCTGTGCTTTAGTTTTAAGGAGCAAAGGGAAGGCCTGACACCCAACACCTAGACTTTGATAGTAAGGGGTAAACCCTGCTTCCCTTCAATTTTTGCAGGCCCCAAACTAAGAAGAGTATCCAGATGCTGGGAGGATTACTACATATTACAGATTTCCATTATGCTACATCATAGATTATTTAAAAGAAAGTAATATTAAAAATTTTAGTAAATGTACCTGATACCTGGCACATGTTCAATAAACAGCATTTGCATGGTTCTTTTCCTTGGTTTCCCATTCACATTTTCACATATTAAATGGAGATTACTATCTGAATGTTAACTATGACAAAATGGAAATAAATGTAGCTTTTGACCTAGGTTACATGGTTAATTGATGACAGAGCTATGCAAGAGCTCCAGCTTCTGAGAAGTGCATAAGACTTTTTTATGGCAAGAAGAGGGAGAAAGACAAACAAACAAACAAACATACAGTTATGTGTTTTTCTCATTCAAGGTCAATAGGGAAGAAATGATTCAGATTCACATTGAATTCTTTAATTTCAATCTTTGTCCCCAGTGTTTATTCAGGAGGGTCTCATTTCTTGTAATGAATAGTATAGCAGGACAGCAGGAAGTGAGAGTTAATATTCAGACGTGTTATTGGCTGTTGAGTGAGCCACAGTTTTAGTTCATAAGTGTACTTGTAAATCCCCAAATTCCAACTTTTTCCTTGATTCCCTTAGGTGTTTGGAGTTCATTGATAAAGCTTACCTCAACCTACCAATGTTGAAGAATACTTTATTATTTACTGATAGTAAATAGTGCCCAGAAAGCTTAAAAACAAATGATGAAAAAAAAAGAAAAAGAAGGGGGAAATTGTTTATTTAACAGTTACTCATCCTCATCAGTGCTTTATTGTACAACAATACATATAAATATGTACATTGTACTCCCTGCAATTTAATGTAATGTTACCTTAAATTAATATACTAGATTATTGTAGCCATTTCAACCCCACCAAGAACCATATATTCAAATATTAATGCATGTATTAAACCATGTTACTTCTCTGATAAACTAAAATGTATCATCTTATTTTTTATACTAATAAGCACTGAGAAGTGGACAGCAGTTCTTTGTAAGGCATCTTTATCTTCTACTCTTTGCCATTACGTTACCTCTCTCCATCCTAGATGCATCTCCTGCTCTTTGTGTTCCCTGAGAGTTCTGATGCTACTGCACCAGGTCCTTCCAGGGGGTGCTATTGATGTCCCAAGGCTGTCAGTCCTCTCAGGTCACCTATTGTTCCAAGAGACACTGTATTACCTCACTAGATGTCATTGTTTCCAATGGTCTCTTGTAGATATAGTCTCCATCTGTCCAGGTGCCAAAAGGACATTGGGAAGGAATATCTGCTTCCTTTAGTTTTATTTTCTTCTAAGTATCCCAGAGGTATGTACCTTGTGCCTTAGTGGTTTATAAACTCTAGCTAAACATGTCTTCCATTTATAATGAATAATTATCTCCCCTAGGAGCTTGCATCTGGGAATTTCAACTCAATGAATTTAAATTTCACTTATAACAGGGTATACCAATTTTTTTCCTCCCCTCTACCCTCTTCTATACATGCTAAACACACTCTCAATAATAAGCCTTTCTTACTGGTCCTTTCGTATTTGAATCCTTGATCCCTCATGCAAATAACCACATGGAAGGCCGTTGGATTTCCAGTGATGAACATTCTTACACTCAAACCAGAACCTTGTTATAGACAGTAACCAGTAGTCCAATAAATGAGTATTTAATGAACCTGTGTCATCATAAAGACACTTAGGGTTTTGGGGGTGAGGGTTTGGATGTTTCTTTTGGTTACTCTTCATTACAACTCTGTGAAGAAGCAGTTGCTTCATCATTTGGAAGGAGCCCTTGAAGCAGTTCTGTCTAATAGAACTTTCTGCAATGATGATAGAAATGTTCTTTACCTCTGCTGTTCAGAATAGTAGCCACTAGCCACAGGTTACCATGGAGAACTTGATAGATGGCCAATATTACCGATAAACTTACACTTCAATTTTGCTTAATTTTAATTACATTAAATTATTTAAATAACTACAGTGGGCAGTGGCTGCCATACTGAAAAATACAGCCAAAGAAAAATTAAGAGCAAAAAAAAATCTTATTCTTGATTCCATTAGGTGTAGGTTGTAAATTTTGAAAATATATATCAATTGAAGTAACTCTAAAGAATAAAACAAACTTTAATTTAGGTAAGACCCTGCCACCATCAAATTACAAATGGAAGCAGGAAAGAAAAGAAATAGTAAAAAGTACAGTTTCCAAAAAGACCATCAACAACATAATTCAAACCATACATTGTCAATAAAACCAAAGAAGTGACTATTTGTGTTTAATATGACTCAGCAAAGCATGAAACAATTAAAAAAAACTGTTTCAAGAAGTAAAATAATTTGGTCTTGATGTGTAACGGGTAGAAGTAATTAATTCCCATGGTTGTCAGGAATCTAATTTCCTGATTTTAATGTCTTAAATACAACACATGCAAACACTAAAGCCAATTTTAAATAAAACCAGACTTTTTTTCCTTTGGGTATCGAGCACATTCAGAATCGAGAGAAGGAAAAGTGGTAAGCAAAGCTGACATGGACAACCCTGTGACATGAAGAGAAAGCCAGAGCACAATTAGGAAGTATATAAACTCATAAAAGGAACAATTGCTTATTCTCATGCACAGAATTTTCAGTTATTCCGCAATAAATCTGATTTGTTGGAGTTATGCTTAAATTCAAAGCTCCAGATGACACTACTTTGAAATCTTAAGGTGAAGAGCTACAAGCAATTTAAAATTTGAAAATGAGGTCTCTGATGTGTGCCTCGGACATGTGCTTTGCTTCTGATAACTGGCACAGAGCTTTGCTAATTTTCTTTTTTATAAATTATGTCATTGTCACCATAATGGCTCTGGAATGATGTGAGGATTAGAGCCTTTTGTGCCTGAAGTTTATTATGTTCATACTAATATTTATATGGCAGGGTATTATAGATGCAGTGCATTGTAAAGCATTGTATGGAGAAGGAGTTGGCAGTGGGAATGAAGAACAGATCAATCAAGACAAGGATCTTTGTTTGCCCATCACTGTTCTTGTGTTGTTGCATTGTTTTTGAATCCCAAGGAAAAGTGAGAGTGTGAAGGTGGGAGGAGTCTTATTCACAGCCCCTGTGTAAGTCTTGAGGGTAATTGATGAAACACCTCAGTTCTTGAATTCAAAATGGGAAGGAAGAAAAATACTTTAATCTTGAAGAATAACTATAACCAATCCTTCATTTGGGGGTTAGACACAATGCTTAAAATATCGTAAGTCAGAAAAAGAAAAATGAATACCATATGCTAACACATATATATGGAATCTAAAAAAATGGTTCTGAAGAACCTCTGGGCAGGACAGGAATAAAGACACAGTCATTAAGAATGGACTTGAGGACACAGGGAGGGGGAAGGGTAAGCTGGGACTAAGTGAGAAAGTGGCATGGACATGTATACACTACCAAATGTAAAATAGCTAGTAGGCAGCAGCCGCATAGCACAGGGAGACCAGCTTGGTGCTTTGTGACCACCTAGAGGGGTGGGATAGAGACACAAGAGGGAGGGGATATGGGGATATATGTATACGTATAGCTGATTCACTTTGTTATACAGCAGAAACTAACACAGCAATGGAAAGCAATTATACTCCAATAAAGATGTTAAAGAAAATATAGAAATCTTTCTATCTCTGTATACTGTATTTCAATTTTAAACTGAATGAAAATTTAAAACCACAGGTACATAATGTACAAAATAGTAGGCAGCATGGCAGAGTGAAAATAGTTTCTTCAGATAAGCAGACATGAATTTTAATACCAGCTCAATAATTATGTTTTGGAAATCCCTGAGAGAGTCACTTAAACTCTTTTAATGTCAGTTTAGTCTTCTGTAAAGCAGAACCAAAACACCTCTCTTAAAGGTTTATTATGGGTTTTAAAAAGTAAACTACCCAAAGCATATCTCTGGCCCATAGTAAGTGTTGAACCATGGTTACTTCTTGTTTGATTGTTTGTTTGGTTGGTTTTGTTTTGTTTTCTCTCTATCCTCTGCCTGCTAGACCCTAGTCCTAAGGAGATCAAGTTGTTTGAGACAAATGCATAATTTGTTTTCCTAGTTGGAGCTGCTGCACTGAAGTCCTGTCTTCTATCCAATGTGGTAAATCAAACTATGACAATTTTGAAGGAAAGCTGAAGGTCTCATTTATCAATTTTTTCTTAAGATGATAAGCTGGGAGTATCCCTAAGCAGCCAGCTCACACAAGCATTCCCCTGGTCCCTTCAGCTCAAAAGTGAAAAGCTACACAAAAGGCATTGCCAGACCCAGAAAACAATTACTCAACTCTCCCCAGATGGAAGGTATTCAAAAGATTTCTCTTCAAGCTATTATAAAAATTATCAGTGTTCCCCACAAAGGGCCTCCATTTTATTCTTGGGATGGAGACTACCTCTAACTCCCAAAAGAAAAGATAACTATATATGCCTCACTCTCTGCCAAAGGTTCTGTGTAATAGCACCCCCTGCATTCCTAATATCTTACTTCTGCTATCTGTGCTATCTGCATATCTGTGGATGCCTTTGCAATAGTGGTGATAGTGCCAGCATTTATTGTGAGTGATTTCAGGGCACTGGGATAGGTAATTTATATTCTTCCAAGTTCTCTAATATATGGAATATTAGTTTCATGTACATTTTACAGGGGAGTAAAGCTGAGCCTTAGAGTTTAGTTTTCCTTTTCATAAATTTAGTAAATTGTAGACGTAAATCTCAATCTGAAACCCACGTTTACTTTCTTATTACACTGTCGTTTTCAGTCATTTCCACTATCATTTTGGCTTCTAAAAATCAGATTTCACACTTGATGAGGTTGGAGTAAATAGTGAAGAAATGTATTACTTCCTCAAAAAAGATAAAGATATATTATTGGAGAGTGGAAGCATAAAGAATTAATAACTTTTCATTGTCAGTGCAATCTTGAAATGTCTCCTTTTCTTCTTTCCTGAACCACCCTGTCCTCATCTATAAATGTAGTTAATAATCTCTGTCCTACTTACCACAGAAGATCGTTGATAGGATCTAATAAGATGTTTTATGTGAAAACTCTCTGAAAAGCATACAACCTTATATAATACTGCTGTTATTATTAAAATTAGGCATTATTATATGTTAATACCCCCTGGTGGGAGGGGGAACGGTGCTCTCTACCATCTTCCACAGATCATCTTGAATAGAAGTGAACTGTTTTTTTTTTTTCCTTGATCCATTTCATTCATAAGAACTATTTTGGCCATGAAATTGGAGGCCGTTATAAAAAGATTATGAGCTTGCAGTTTGACAAACTTGGATTTGTATGCCAGCTCCAACTCTTGTCTTTCACTTTACTGATGCAATTTATTTATGTAATCTGTGTCTCATTTCCATCGGTTCTATAAGGAGATTAATACTACTTCCTCTTTCATAGAATTTCTATGAAGATTAATGCAATAACCTAGCAAAACACATAGCATTGACTATGTACATAATAAAGGGTGAGTATCTTTTTCCAGCCTTACTCGGGTTACTCTTTAGATACATGACTACCATGTGGAAATCCATGCAATGCTGGTTGCACAAGATACACATGGGGATTTTATTTAAAACACAGATATGTCCCAGTTGGGGGTTCTGACACTTTAAATCTTGGGCAGAGCCCAGTAATATGAGTTTTTAACAGGTGCTCAAAGCAATTTTTATAGGAAACCAGCTTGAGAACCATGGTCTTCAATGATAAAAGTAGCAATCTTTTCACACTGATGTGTTTGCTGTATTAATGCAGCTCATACTGATCAAACTTTAGAGAATAACTTAAATTAACATCACTGTTGGATTTAGAAATCACCCAAGGAATATTTTGAACCTATCATGCACATGCTAGGTTTTGAGAATCAGTGTGAATCATCATAAAAGTCATATTAACTCATCTTGTTCCTTGAAGTCTTGGAGCTCAATTCAGTGAATAATTCTCCTTCCACCTATCTGTCATTGTTGGGAAACCAAAATTCCTTGAGACACACAGATTCTTGTTACTCCTTCCACTAATTCCTCACTTTTGGGGACAGTGAAGGTTATTATGAAGACCATAACTGCTGGTTTTTTTTAGTGGATTGGCAATTTCCATTTATGTAGCTCCTTTGCTGTTGTGTGATAAAGCAATGAAAACCAGAGTAAAACAGTACTAAGGTTTTCCAAGTCTTGCAATGAAATATGTCTCAAGTAGACATATTTAGTAGTTGAAGAAAATGAAAGATTCACTTCAATTCCTCCTTCCTTCCTCTACTTTCACACCTTGCATTCACTTTTTCTTTTCAAAATAGCAGAATTTAATCAAAGACATGAGTTTGCATCTCTTCCATTGAAGTATTCGTGGTTTCTGACTGTCTCATAACATTGAGGGTCTAAACGATTAGCATGGCAGAAGAATTCTCTCAATGTAATTTTATGTTAACCAAAATCTTTTTGTAAGTTAACAGAGAAACTTTCCTAGGTTCTCAGGAAGTTCGTAAGATGACAAGGTAGGTGTATTCTTTTCCTAGAGTTTTCTTAACAAAATTCCACAAATGGGTGGCTTAAAAATAAGAGAAATATATTCTTTCACAGTGTTGGAATTTAGACCTACCAATGTTTATATTGTGGATCTTTTATCCAGAAAATGTACTAAGCTCTGTCATTAGCTCTGTTAATTTTTACAATTTTTATATTGAGAATAATGTTATATGCACACAATAGCAGTTTTTCTCTTTCAATCTTTATAATTTTTATATTTTACTTGTTTTATTTCATTGGTTAGGATTTTCAATACAGTATTAAATATCAGGGGTAGCAAGCATTCTTGTCTTCTTCCTGACTTTAATTAGAATTCTTGTAAAGTTTTACAATTAGGTAAATGTTTGCTATAGAGTTTTTGCAGAAATATTGTTCCAAGTCATATGTATTATTTAAGGTGATGCTTGTTGCTGTAACAAATAAACTCTAAAATATCATTGATAGCACAATATAAGGTTTACTTATAGTTCACAGAAAGTGAACAGGAATAAGGCTCTGTCTGTCTCATGGAGTTATATGGTGACCTAAGTCAATGGAGGATGTGTCTGTTTTAATCATTAGTTTCCTAGGTCACTCTGGGCAGTGATATAGAGGTGACAGGTGAAGAAAGAGAGTGAATCAGGAGTAAAAGGACTTTATGGACTGGACCTGGAAGTGGAGTACATTTGGCAGAACTCAGCCACATGACCACATGTAATTGCAATGGAGGCTGGGAAATAACATCCAATGGAATGCTCTGGTAGAATAAAAAAATGGGTTTGTTAGGCACAGTTCAACCTAAATATGTTAAATCCATACATAGAGATTAAACAGATAGAAAAGCTATTAATTGTTGTGTGCTTTTTTTTGTCTTACATAAAAGATGTCCTTTAAAAATGTGAACACAACATCTTCTAGACTAGAATGGCCCCAAATATTTTTTAAATTAAATATAATTTTGAAACCCAATGTTTTGAACAGCTGGAAGCAAAACTGCTTTCACTGAACTAAAGGCCAGACACAGAATATAGCCCAAGCAGGCCTGTGGTTGCTCCTAAAGAACGTTTGAAGAATTCAAATGCACCACACAAAATAATATTGAAAAATATTCATGGAGTTCAAGACTCATTTATGAATTACTCCTTTGAATTAACTAAATTTCTCTTTAGTGTTTCCTGCTTACCAGTTCCTAAAATAAATAATCCAATTAGAAATGTATTAAGCTTCGACATGTTTGTTATATAATGTCATCTCACCTTTTTTTAACTTAGTCAAACCTGGTTATTTACAAAGGCTCTATATCGATAATTCACATGTTATATTTTTATTTTATTGAAATATTGTTGATTTACAATGTTATGTTAGTTTTAGGTGTACAGCAAAGTGATTCAGTTATACATATACATATATCCATTATTTTTCAGATTCTTTTCCCATATAGGTTATTATAGAATATCGAGTATATCCCTGTGCTATACAGTAGGTCCTTGTTGGTTCTCTATTTTATACATAGTAGTGTGTATATGTCAATTCCAGTTCATTAATTTATTCCTCATCCCTCTCCCACCTTTAGGAACCACAAGTTTGTTTTCTGTCCATGAGTCTGTTTCTGTTTTGTAAATAAGTTGATTTGTATTTTTTTATTTTTAGATTCCAATATGTATCATATGATATTTATCTTTCTCTGTCTGACTTACTTCACTTAGTATGATAATCTCTAGGTCTATCCATGTTGTTGCAAATGGCATTATTTCATTCTTTTTTATGGCTGAATAATATTATATATTACCAGTGATATTATATATTATGTGACATATATACATATATATATATATATACTTTCTTCTTTATATATTCATACATGGGCATTTAGGCTGCTTCCATGTCTTGCCAATTGTAAATAGTGTTGTAATGAATATTGGGTTGCATATATTTTTTCAAAATATAGTTTTCTCATTGATTTATCTTTCCAGAGAAAGCCCAGAAGTGGGATTGCTGGATCACAAGGGAACTCTTTTTAGTTCTTTAAGGAAGCTCCAGACTTTTTTCCATAGTGGCTGCACCAATTCACATTCCCACCTACAGTATAGGAGGGTTCCCTTTTCTCCACACCCTCTCCAGCATTTATTGTTTGTAGACTTTTTGATGATAGCCATTCTGACTAGAGTGAGGTGATACTGCACTGTAGTTTGATTTGCATTTCTGTAATAATTAATGATGTTGAGCCTCTTTTCATGTGCCTCTTGGCCATATATATGTCTTCTTTGGAGAAATGTCTATTTAGATCTTCTGCTGATTTTTTGATTGGGTTGAGTCATTTTTTTGATATTGAGTTGTATGGGCTGTTTGTATATTTTGGAGATTATTCCCTTGTTGGTTGCATCATTTGCAAATGTTTTCTTCCATTCTGTATGTTGTCTTTTCATTTTGTTTATGGCTTCCTTTGCTGTGCAAAAGCTTTTAAGTTTAATTTGAGCCCATCTGTTTATTTTTATTTTTATTTCCATTACTCTAGGAGATGAATCCAAAAAGATATTGCTGTGATTTATGTCAAAGGGTGTTCTGCCTATGTTTTCCTCTAAGAAGTTTATAATAGCCAGCCTTACATTTATGTCTTTGATCCAGTTTGAGTTTATTTCTGTATAGTAGGTTAGAGAATTTTCTAGTTTCATTCTTTTACATGTAGTATCCAGTTTTCCCAGCACCACTTATTGAAGAGACTGTCTTTTATCCATTATATATTCTTGCCTCTTTTGTCATGGATTAATTGACCATAGGTGTGTGGGTTCATTTCTGGATTTTCTATCCTATTCCATTGATTTATCTGTCTATTTTTGTGCCAGTATCATACCGCTTTGATTACTGTAGCTCTGTAGTATAGTCTGAAGTCAGGGAGCCTGATTCCTCCCACTCTGATTTTCTTTCTCAAAATTGCCTTGATATTTGTTTTTTTGTGTGTGTTTCCATACAAATTTAAAAAAATTTTGTTCTTGTTCTGTGAAAAACATCATTGATGATTTGATAAGGATTTCATTGAATCTATAGATTGCCTTGGGTAGTATAGTTATTTTCACAATATTGCTTATTCCAATTCAAGGACAAGGTATAGCTTTCACCAGCATCTCATAATTTTTGGAGTACAGGTCTTTTACCTCCTTAGGTAGATTTATTCCAATAATTCACATTTTAGAATGAATTTAATTCAGTACATTCCTCTTCCAGTGATAGCAGCATGTCAAACATTTCTTTCTCTCAGTGTGGTTTCAAAGGATCTTTCTCTTGTAATAGGAAAGTGAAGCCTTAACAAATGGTTAATGGATACGGTTAGCAAAATGGAAGGTGGAAGCAGAACCTGATGTTCCTGAAGTCATGAGCCCTGATCTATATGTCTTTATGCCCAATCTGTACAACACAAATTCTTTGTTGCTCCCATTTGTTGGAGCAAGGGACAGAAACCTTTGGAATAATGTAAAAACTACAGCTAAGCCTTCTATAGGTGGCTGTTTTCCATGGATCTCTTAAATTCTAGTACCATGCTTCAGGAGTTTCTTGAAATTTTGGTACAGATTTCATTTAACTGGTATGTGTTTAATATTTTATACACTGTGATTAACTATTGTAGTAAAATCTAGCATGTATACTTATATGGTTAACATTTTTCAACATATACAAGAATAGTAAAATATTAGGCATGATGCCAAAACACTTTAGAATAGAGCTTTGAATGTGAGTTCTTCAACTATTTTTGTACTTATATTACAATTATCTTAAGTGAAATATTGAAAGGCATTGCTGTGAGTCTGCATTTTGTTAAATTTAAGATTTATAAATCCAAGAGAAAAAGAAAATTTTGCTACTCATTTTATTTGTTTGTTTTTTTTTTAAACCTATCCATTTATTGTTTTATTCATCCAAGTTGGAAAAGCATAAAGCTATTTCTTAAAACTTCCTGAAATTCTTAGCTTCTGGCACATTTGTCTTCTAACTTGAGGCATTTTATCAAATGATTCTCTGTATCCATTATATCCTTTGTTGTTCCCTAAGACAAGTGATGGCTATCTCAATAAAACTGGGGAAAAATACAGTACTCAAGGACGTCTTTATCTCCTTATTACATTTCAAAAGATCCACTTGAAGGGTCAGTCAAGGGAGATATGTCTTTCATATAGTACATTTGAAAAGAAAAGTTGTGTATCCCACATAACTGTCTCTTGGCTATAGTACTTTCTTACAGCAGAGGAAAAGAAAGCTCTCTAAACAAACAAGTCAAAGCCAGGTAGGCAATTCATGAAAGAATAGTAAAAAAGACCTCATCGAAATTTTAATATTAGTGGGTTTTCAATTCTGTTGGAACTTTTTTTAGTGCATGTCAATGATATGTTAGCAATTGGCACACATTATTACTCAACTACCAGCCTTCCACTTCACACATAACATACTGACTCTGACTTCCATCTGAGGTAGGTACTACCTTGGATGACTAAAGATGTAGGAGAGAAAAGAATGTCCATTGAGTCCTTTCCTTCTTTCTTATGTTCCAACACTGAAAAACCAGCAACTAAGAAAGGTTCCTTTAGCCCACAATTTCCATGCAAACTATAATAATTTACTTGGTCTTTCATATGAGAAAGAAACAAAAACACATCCATTAGTATTTTCTCTTGTGTAAGAAAAACATGATCAAAGTAGAAAGATGAATTTGGATAGCAGCATTTTAAAATTGCTGATCTTTTGAAAAATACCACACTTACAAACATGATGACTTTCAAGACCAGTGAGGTCACTGGTAATTATGAAGGAAGAAGCAATTCCATGATTTATCAAATGTATACCAAGAATATATGTAGGAAAGAAAAAAATCTGATAAGACGTCTTGTAGCTTCAGCAACAACATTTTCTTATATGTTGTTATTTCCATGAAACATTGATATATTAACATCTAATGCAACATTTAAAATATTAAATTAAAGCAAACATCTTAATAACATAAGCTAATTTAACTTCAAATCATAGTTTTTAAAGTGGTTTGTGTTTAATTACAAACTTGACCTCATTGACCACTCTGATTTGGTTGTAACAGAGAACTTGGCACAGCAGTTTGTGATATCAACATTTTCTTCCTTTCAACTCCCTTTTATACACCACTTTTCCCTTTGTCCTTTGCAATGTTGTTTGAAGTATTGCTGATATGATTGTTTTAATGGTGAAAAGTGTATGAAACTTACTTTTTCCAGCAAATGTGCAAAAGTGACTGTCATTATGTGCCAAAGGTGTCAGCAATTACTCCAAAACCAAATGAATCCAGATCTGAATTAGAAAGCTATATTCATACCATGTTGTGTTGTGTAGCATTAGCTCAATTGCCTGTTATCATCAATCCTTGGAAGAGAAGTTTTGTGTTTCATTCTTTAAAGATTGTGGAGCTTCTTGGTAGCCAGGTGATTATTGCAAAGCAGGGAAATACTAAGTACAGATGGAAAGCCATCCCCAGTGGTGGCTCAGACAGATGGTATTTGAAATTTTATTCAGGGAGCTGTGAAACATGAAAGCACATTGCCTGGATAGCAGTTGCTCTTACAGATGCAAAACTGTTCATCAATACAACAATCACACTGGGATGTTTCTGATTGACTTCCCTCTTCTTCAGTTTTTTTTTCTCTTTTTGCTATTTGTTTTTGTTTTTGTTTTTTTTAGGATAAGAGTATATCTAATATGACCTGGAGGATCACTGGTAGAAAATAGTTTTGCCCGTAGAATGAAGAATTCTTAGAAAAAGCCACCTTTATACTGGAAGTATGGTCTATAGACCATGTGTTTTGATATCACTTAGGAACCTTCAAGAAACACAGAAACTCAGGTCCTACCCCAAACCTAGTGAATAAGAATTACATTTTAACAAGATACCAAGGTGATCTCTATTCCTGTAAAATTTGAGAAGCAGTGCCTTCAAAATCATCTAATCATCTTCCTTCTTTTTATAGAAGAACAGGAAGAGAAGTTCTTTCACATGTTCAGACTTAGATAATTGAGTGATTGACAGCAGAATGCAGACTAGAACTCTGAGTCAGTAACATAAGCATTGGCTTTGTAAACAAACAGGACCAATTCAAATCATCTGCCATATATATGCCTTACAATTCATGTACTGTGACCTCACCAGGATCAATTTACTAATTCTGAAGTGATAAGAATTTTAGATAGCATACTGAAAGCAAACAAGTCACAGAATAAAATTTCACAAATGAGAAAATAAGAGAAAGGTGAATATGTGGGATTACATTTCCACATGTGTGTGGAAGGTTGTTGTGAAGATCTCATGAAACGATATATACAAAAGCTACAGCACAATCCAGATGCTTCCTGATTCTCAGTCCAATGTACTTCCTTACACTTAGAATTTCTTATCAACAAAGTGCAAATATATTCTGTAGATCTTTGGGGTCATAATCGGCAATGGACACCCGAGAATGAAGGCATGAGAAGTGGATGGAAGACTCCCAATGGTACTTTGACTTCCTAGAGGGAAAGAAGGGAATCTAGAGTTTAGATTGTGTTTTGTGACTCCTTTTATTTTGGGAACTTGTGTTTCCCAAAATGTTACAGCAATCCACAATATCCAAATGTAAGAGGAGATAGAAGATCCCACAGGAATGAAAGGGAGCTCCTTTGCAATAGGGAATGCTTCTGAGCCTGATGGCTTCTGGCATTCACTCAGATGTTCAATCCATTTTACACAGTTACCCAGCACCTGCTATATGACAGACACTGTACTACATGCTATTCATATAGTCATGACGAAAGCACAATTACTGCCTCCAAAATCTCATCATATATGGGGAAAGAATAAGCAACAAGAACAAAACAAGATTCTATGTCATTGTGAAAAAACTAAAGATTTGTACAAAGTGATATTGGAGTAGGGGAGGGCTTGGAATAGGTGATTAAGGAAAGTGTCACAGAGCAAAGAGAAGAGTTTTGAAGAAAATCTGCTCTGCATGAAACCTGGTAGAGGGTAGCACAAAGAAAGATGGCTGAAATAGATAGTTATTCTCTTCCTTCTCTTGTTCTTCTTCTAACTAATATACTTAGATATTTTATCCTAAAGAATTTTATGAAAGAGTTTAATCTATTGTATATTTTAGTTGTGCTCTAAGATGGGGCTGAATTCAGAAATTATAAAATAAGACCCAGCAAAAAAAAAGCAGTTAATTTCTACCTTTGGGGGTTAAAAGATATAATTAAATAATTACCTAGTTTCAGCCAAATCTCAGATTTTAACTCAAATTATGTCCCATTGTTTGAGTTACAGCAGTGGGTGTGGGGCTTTTTTTCTCCTCTGCAGCATGTAGACATTCACTTTCCCCCTTTACACAAAGTACACTTCAAAAATGCAAATTATATGCCAAACCTAAAAATCATTTTTAAAAGATAGCTGAGAGACTTCAATTCAGAGCAAAAGAGGTGTACACAGATGCAAGTGTCAATTAATGAATTTTAAGTCTTTTTTTCTTTGGAGGTGGAAGAGATGAAAAATGAGGCATACTTCCATCATTACACAATCAAAAAACTTTCCAGTTTCCACCAGGAGAATTCTCTTATAGTTTAACTTAAAACACTTTGTCTTATATTTGTTTTAATCTGTGTGCAGTGATGCTCTCTGCTTTATATTCTAACAATTTATAGAAATTAACATTACTCATGATCTTTTTAAATTTTTGCTTATATATTTTAATATCCATATGCATCATTTATTACTTATACTATTTGATACTTATACTATTATACTATACTATTACTTATACTATTTTATTGCCTGAAAATTCTAGATTTTGTCTTATTGTTTTCTATAACTAAAACATCCCATATTTAACCTCTCTTTGCATTTTACGATCTTAATGTTTTAATGTTCCTGAAACACATATTGAGCTTCTGATTGGTTAGGGTGCTTTGACTATAAGTAACTAAACACCTGAGAATCAGTCATTTATTCAATGAAGACAGTCAATGATTGTATCTAAAATAAAAACAGTTGTTGGCAGTTCCAAGTTAATTCAATGACACAATGATATATCAAGTATTTAAGATATTTTCATTCTTCTCTCCCATTGTTTTGTTCTCAATACATTGGCTTTTATCCTCAGACTTATTACCTCATGTTCACAGAAGGTCTGCCCTTGTTCCTTGTCCAAAGCATGAAGGAGAAAAAAGTCTTTCTATGGTGATCTCTCTCTCTCTTTTTTTTTAACCAAGAAAAATATCTTTCTAGAAGACCCTCAAACAGATTTCAGCTTATATGTCATTGGTCAAAAGTGTGTCATATACAAACTCTATACCACCAGTCAGTAAACTTTAGTGCTTAGGTCAAATCTGTTCCCACCTGTTTTTTTCAGATAAAGTATCATTGGAATACAGACATACTTATTCATTTATGTGTAATCTATGGCTGTTTTCCAACTACAATAGCAGAGTTGAGTAGTTGTGATAGAGACTGTATGGTCTTCAAAGCCCAAAATTATTTACTCTCTGGTCCTTTAGAGAAAAAGTTTTCTGAACCCTGCTAATGGAAATCACCATGAAAACTCTATGGGATTACCATGATGGGTATAGAAAATTCATGATTTATCTCCTAGCCTTGGGTATATTGCTTAATGAACAGATTTGAGATTCTATAAATTAAAGAACAAAGCCATTGTTTAAGTAACCAAAAGTTTTTGCCACAGCATCTATTAAGTGGAAAATCTCTGTGTTTAAAGGATGCAAAAATAAAGTACTTAACCCTTGTTCTCAAGTTAGTTTATCATCTGTAAAAGAGTAATATAGAGACTTCCGGGAAGATGGCGGAAGAGTAAGACGCAGAGATCACCTTCCTTCCCACAGATACACCAGAAATACATCTACACATGGAACAACTACTACAGAACACCTACTGAATGCTGACAGAAGACCTCAGACCTCCCAAAAGGCAAGAAACCCCCCACGTACCTGGGTAGGGCAAAAAAAAAAGAATAAACAGAGACAAAAGGATAGGGACGGGACCTGCACCAGTGGGAGGGAGCTGTGAAGGAGGAAAGGTTTCCACACACTAGGGAGCCCCTTCGCGGGCACAGACTGCAGGTGGCAGAGGGGGGGAGCTTCGGAGCCGCAGAGGAGAGCACAGCAACAGGGGTGCAGAGGGCAAAGTGGAGAGATTCCCGCACAGAGGATTGGTGCCTACTGGCACTCACCAGCCCGAGAGGCTTGTCTGCTCCCCAGCCGGAGTGGGCAGGGCTGGGAGCTGAGGCTCGGGCTTCGGTCAGAGTGCAGGGAGAGGACTGGGGTTGGCGGTGTGAACACAGCCTGCAGGGGGTTAGTGCACCATGGCTGGCCGGGAGGGAGTCGGGGGAAAAGTCTGGACCTGCCGAAGAGGCTAGAAACTTTTTCTTCCCTCTTTGTTTACTGGTGTGCGAGGAGAGGGGATTAAGAGCGTTGCTTAAAGGAGCTCCAGAGATGGGCATGAGCCACGGCTAAAAGCCCGGACCCGAAACTGACATGAGACGCTAAGGCTGCTGCTGCCACCACCAAGAAGCCTGTGTGCGAGCACAGGTCACTATCCACACCCCCCTTCCGGGGAGCCTGTGCAGCCCGTCACTGCCAGGGTCCCAGGATCCATGGACAACTTCCCCAGGAGAACACATGGCGCGCCTCAGGCTGGTGCAATGTCACGCTGGCCTCTGCTGCTGCAGGCTCACCCTGCACTCCGTGATCCTCCCTACCCCTGGCCTGAGTGAGTCAGAGCCCCCGAATCAGCGGCTCCTTTAACCCCGTCCTGTCTGAGCAAAGAACAGACGCCCTCAGGTGACCTACACACACAGGCGGGGCCAAATCCAAAGCTGAGCCCCTGGGAGCTGTGAGAACAAAGAAGAGAAAGGGAAATCTCTCCCAGCAGCCTCAGAAGCAGCAGATTAAATCTCCACAATCAACTTGATGTACCCTGCATCTGTGGAATACATGAATAGACAATGAATCATCCCAAATTAAGGAGGTGGACTTTGAGAGCAAGATTCATTAATTTTTACCCTTTTCCTTTTTTGTGAGTGTGTATGTGTATGCTTCTGGGTGAGATTTTGTCTGTATAGCTTTGCTTCCACCATTTGTCCGAGGGTTCTATCCGTCCGTTTTTTGTTTTTGTTTTTTTTAAATTTTTTTGTTAATAATTACTTTTTATTTTAATAACTTTATTTAATTTTACTTTATCTCCATTCTTTCTTTTGTTTCTTCTCTCCTTTAGGCAATGAATCATCCCAAATTGAGAGCAAGATTTATGATTTTTTCCCCTTTTCCTCTTTTTGTGAGTGTGTATGTATATGCTTCTGTGTGAGATTTTGTCTGTATAGCTTTGCTTCCACCATTTGTCCCAGGGTACTCTCCATCCGTTTTTATGTTTTTTGTGTTTTTTTTTTCCTCTTAATAATTATGTTTTTATTTTGATAACTTTATTATATTTTATCTTACTTTATTTTATTTTACTTTATCTTCTTTCTTTTTTTCCTTCTTCTCTCCTTCCATCACTCCTCCGTCCCTCCCTCCCTCCCTCCTTTCTTTCTTTCGTTCTTTCTTTCTTTCTTTCCTTCTTTCTTTCATCCTTTCTTTCTTTCTACTTCTAGTAACTCTTTCTTTCCACTTTTTCTCCCTTTTCTTCTGAGCTGTGTGGATGAAAGGCTCTTGGTGCTGCAGCCAGGAGTTAGTGTGTGCCTCTGAGGTGGGAGAGCCAACTTCAGGACACGGGTCCACAAGAGACCTCCCAGTTGCACATAATATCAAATGGAGAAAATCTCCCAGAGATCTCCATCTCAACACCAGCACCCAGCTTCACTCAAGGACCATCAAGCTACAGTGCTGGACATCCTATGCCAAACAACTAGGAAGACAGGAACACAACTCCACCCATTAGCAGAGAGGCTGCCCAAAATCATAGTAAGTCAACAGACACCCCAAAACACACCACCAGACGTGGACCTGCCCACCAGAACACAAGATCCAGCCTCATCCACCAGAACACAGGCACTAGTCCCCTCCACCAGGAAGCCTACACAACCCACTGAACCAATCTTAGCCACTGGGGACAGACACCAAAAACAATGGAAACTACGAACTTGCAGCCTGCAAAAGGAAGAGCCCAAACACAGTAAGATAAGCAAAATGAGAAGACAGAAAAACACGCAGCAGAATAAGAAGCAAGATAAAAACTGACCAGACCTAACAAATGAAGAGGAAATAGGCAGTCTACCTGAAAAAGAACTCAGAATAATGATAGTAAAGATGATGCAAAATCTTGGAAATAGAATAGACAAAATGCAAGAAACATTTAACACAGACCTAGAAGAACTAAAGATGAAACAAACAATGCTCAACAACATAATAAATGAAATGAAAAATACTCTAGATGGGATCAATAGCAGAATAACTGAGGCAGAAGAATGGATAAGTGACCTGGAAGATAAAAGAGTGGAAATAACTACTGCAGAGCAGAAAAAAGAGAAAAGAATGAAAAAATTGAGGACAGTTTCAGAGACCATGGGGACAACATTAAACGCACCAACGTTTGAATTATAGGGGTTCCAGAAGAAGAAGAGAAAAAAAAAGGGACAGAAAATATTTGAAGAGATTATAGTTGAAAACTTCCCTAATATGAGAAAGGAAATAGTTAATCAAGTCCAGGAAGCACAGAGTGTCCCATACAGGATAAATCCAAGGAGAAATATGCCAAGACACATATTAATCAAACTGTCAAAAATTAAATACAAATAAAACATATTAAAAGCAGCAAGGGAAAAACAACAAATAACACACAAGGGAATCCCCATAAGGTTAACAGCTGATCTTTCAGCAGAAACGCTGAGAGCCAGAAGGGAGTGGCAGGACATACTGAAAATGATGAAGGAGAAAAACCTGCAACCAAGATTACTCTACCCAGTAAGGATCTCATTCAGATTTGATGGAGAAATTAAAACCTTTACAGACAAGCAAAAGATGAGAGAGTTCAGCACCACCAAACCAGCTCTACAACAACTGCTAAAGGAACTTCTCTAGGCAAGAAACACAAGAGAAGGAAAAGACCTACAATAACAAACCCAAAACAATTAAGAAAATGGGAATAGGAACATACATATTGATAATTACCTTAAATGTAAATGGACTAAATGCTCCCACCAAAAGACACAGATTGGCTGAATAGATACAAAAACAAGACCCATATATTTGCTGTCTACAAGAGACCCACTTCAGACCTAGAGACACATACAGACTGAAAGTAAGGGGATGGAAAAAGATATTCCATGCAAATGGAAACCAAAAGAAAGCTGGAGTAACAATTCTCATATCAGACAAAATAGACTTTAAAAAAAAGACTATTACAAGAGACAAAGAAGGACACTACATAATGATCAAGGGATCGATCCAAGAAGAAGATATAACAATTGTAAATATTTATGCACCCAACATAGGAGCACCTCAATACATAAGGCAAATACTAACAGCCATAAAAGGGGAAATCGACAGTAACACATTCATATTAGGGGACTTTAACACCCCACTTTCACCAATGGACAGATCATCCAAAATGAAAATAAATAAGGAAACACAAGCTTTAAATGATACATTAAACAAGATGGACTTAATTGATATTTATAGGACATTCCATCCAAAAACAACAGAATACATATTTTTCTCTAGTGCTCATGGAATATTCTCCAGGATAGATCATATCTTGGGATCAAATCAAGCCTTGGTAAATTTAAGAAAATTGAAATTGTATCAAGTATCTTTTCCGACCACAATGCTATGAGACTAGATATTAATTACAGGAAAAGATCTGTAAAAAATACAAACACATGGAGGCTAAACAATACACAACTTAATAACCAAGTGATCACTGAATAAATCAAAGAGGAAAACAAAAAATACTTAGAAACAAATGACAATGGAGACACGACGACCCAAAACCTATGGGATGCAGCAAAAGCACTTCTAAGAGAGAAGTTTATAGCAATACACTCCTACCTTAAGAAACAGGAAAGATCTCGAATAAACAACCTAACCTTGCACCTAAAGCAATTAGAGAAAGAAGAACAAAAAAAACCCCAAAGTTAGCAGAAGGAAAGAAATCATAAAAATCAGATCAGAAATAAATGAAAAAGAAATGAAGGAAACGATAGCAAATATCAATAAAACTAAAAGTTGGTTCTTTGAGAAGATAAAGAAAATTGATAAACCATTCACCAGACTCATCAAGAAAAAAAGGGAAGAAGACTCAAATCAATAGAATTAGAAGTGGAAAAGGAGAAGTAACAACTGACAGTGGAGAAAAGCAAAGGATCATGAGAGATTACTACAAGCTACTCTATGCCAATAAAGTGGACAACCTGGAAGAAATGGACAAATGCTTAGAAAGGCACAGACTGCCAAGACTGAATCAGGAAGAAATAGAAAATATGAACAGACCAATCACAAACACTGAAATTGAAACTGTGATTAAAAATCTTCCAACAAACAGAAGTTCAGGACCAGATGGCTTCATAGGCGAATGCTGTCAAACATTTAGAGAAGAGCTAACACCTATCCTTCTCAAACTCTTCCAAAATACAGCAGAAGGAGGAACATTCCCAAACTCATTCTACAAGGCCACCATCACCCTGATACCAAAACCAGACAAGGATGCCACAAAGAAAGAAAACTACAGGCCAAATCACTGATGAACATAGATGCAAAAATCCTCAACAAAATATTAACAAACAGAATCCAACAGCACATTAAAAGTATCATACACCATGATCAAGTGTGGTTTATTCCAGGAATGCAAGGATTCTTCAATATATGCAAATCAATCAATGTGATACACCATATTAACAAATTGAAGGAGAAAAACCATATGATCATCTCAATAGATGCAGAAAAAACTTTTGATGAAATTCAACACCCATTTATGATAAAAACCCTGCAGAAATTAGGCATAGAGGGAACTTTCCTCAACATAATAAAGGCCATATATGACAAGCCCACAGCAAACATCATCCTCAATGGTGAAAAACAGAAAGCATTTACACTAAGATCAGGAAAAAGACAAGGTTGCCTACCCTCACCACTATTATTCAACATAGTGTTGGAAGTTTTAGCCACAGCAATCGGAGAAGAAAAGGAAATAAAAGGAATCCAAATCAGAAAAGAAGAAGTAAAGCTCTCACTATTTGCAGATGACATGATACTATACATAGAGAATCCTAAAGATGCTACCAGAAAACTACTAGAACTAATCAATGAATTTGGTAAAGTAACAGGATACAAAATTAATGCACAGAAATCTCTGGCATTTCTATACACTAATGATGAAAAATCTGAAAGTGTACTCAAGAAAACCCTCCCATTTACCATTGCAACAAAAAGAATAAAATATCTAGGGGTAAACCTACCTAAAGAAACAAAAGTCCTGCAGAAAATTATAAGACACTGATGAAAGAAATTAAAGATGATACAAATAGATGGAGAGATATACCATGTTCTTGGATGGGAAGAATCAACATTGTGAAAATGAATCTACTACCCAAAGCAATCTACAGATTCAATGCAATCCCTATCAAACTACGACTGACATTTTTCCCAGAACTAGAACAAAAAATTTCACAAGTTGTATGGAAACACAGAAGACTCCAAATAGCCAAAGCAATCTTGAGAATGAAAAACAGAGCTGGAGGAATCAGGCTCCCAGACTTCAGACTATACTACAAAGCTACAGTAATCAAGACAATATGGTAGTGGTACAAAAACAGAAAGATAGATCAATGGAACAGGATAGAAAGACCAGAGATATACCCATGCACATATGGTCACCTTATCTTTGATAAAGGAGGCAGGAATGTACAGTGGAGAAAGGATAGCCTCTTCAATAAGAGGTGCTGGGAAAACTGGACAGGTACATGTAAAAGTATGAAACTAGATCACTCCCTAACACCATACACAAAAATAAGCTCAAAATGGATTAAAGACCTAAATGTAAGGCCAGAAACTATCAAACGCTTAGAGGAAAACATAGGCAGAACACTCTATGACATAAATCACAGCAAGATCCTTTTTGACCCACCTCCTAGAGAAATGGAAATAAAAAAAAAAAAAAAACCAAATGGGACGTAATAAACTTCAAAGCTTTTGCACAGCAAAGGAAACCATAAACAAGACCAAAAGACAACCATCAGAATGGGAGAATATATTTGCAAATGGAGCAACTGACAAAGGATTAATTTCAAAAATTTACAAGCAGCTCATGCAGCTCAATAAAAAAAAAATCAAACAACCCAATCCAAAAATGGGCAGAAGACCTAAATAGATATTTCTCCAAAGAAGATATACAGACTGCCAACAAGCACATGAAAGAATGCTCAAGATCATTAATCATTAGAGAAATGCAAATCAAAAGTACAATGAGATATCATCTCACACCAGTCAGAATGGCCATCATCAAAAAATCTAGAAACAATAAATGCTGGAGAGGGTGTGGAGAAAAGGGAACACTCTTGCACTGCTGGTGGGAATGTGAATTGGTTCAGCCACTATGGAGAACAGTATGGAGGTTCCTTAAAAAACTACAAATAGAACTACCATATGACCCAGCAATCCCACTACTGGGCATATACCCTGAGAAAACCAAAATTCAAAAAGAGTCATGTACAAAAATCTTCATTGCAGCTATATTTACAATAGCCAGTACATGGAAGCAACCTAAGTGTCTGTCAATGGATGAATGGATAAAGAATATGTAGCACATACATACAATGGAATATTACTCAGCCATAAAAAGAAACGAAATTGAGCTATTTGTAATGAGGTGGATAGACCTAGAGTCTGTGATATAGAGTGAAGTAAGTCAGAAAGAAAGACAAATACTGTATGCTAACACATATATATGGAATTTAAGGGAAAAAAATGTCATGAAGAACCTAGGGGTAAGGCAGGAATAAAGACACAGACCTACTTGAGAATGGACTTGAGGATATGGGGAGGAGGAAGGGTGAGATGTGACAAAGCTAGAGAGAGGCATGGACATATATACACTAACAAACATGAGGTAGATAGCTAATGGGAAGCCACCGCATAGCACAGGGAAATCAGCTTGGTGTTTTGTGACCGCCTGGAGGGGTGGGATAGGGAAGGTGGGGGGGAGGGAGATGCAAGCGGGAAGAGATATGGGAACATATGTATATATATAACTGATTCATTTTGTTGTGAAGCAGAAACTAACACACCATTGTAAAGCAATTATACTCCAATAAAGATGTTAAAAAAAAGATTAATATAAAATGTAATTTCTAAAAAGTGTGATAAGTGCTTTCTATGATATAGGAATGTACCCAGTGTTTTGGCAGGGGTTTCTTTTATCATTCAAATTCTTTTCAATCTTATTAATTCCTTTTTTCTCATTGAAAGTCACATTTATATTTCCTTGTCTTAATGCTCTCCCATAACCTTTCTGTGTCTCTTGCCTTTCTTGACAAGAGTTGATTTTTTTTTATTTTTCTGTCCTCCTCAAGGTTCTAATACCATGAACTTCATCCACTGTTTCAGGATATCCTGGCTTTAACTTCAAATAAAAGAAGAGTCAACAGAAAATCTCTCAATGTCCAAACCACACACATAAAAATATTTTATCTGTACCAATTCTTCCTCCTATTTTAGAGGCTACTTCTTTATGATTGTCTTTCATTCTAAAGCTCAGCTTCTTGGAACATCAAAACACACTCATTCTTTGGATTTTCTAACCTCTCATTGACTCATCCATTCACAATATTGTTTTAACCCTGAAAAGTTCACAAATAAAGGTTAACAATGAGGCTTCTTAATCATCAAATCCACTGGAAATTTTTCAATTCCTCTCATAACTTCTTTCCTTCATTTTCACTAAGATATGTGATCTCAAATTTAATCGCCTGTTCCTAATTCCTCAATCATATTCTCTTCTTCCATCTCCTACCTCTTAAATGTTAATATCCCTAAATAGGTATTATTTGATCATTTTTCTTCTCATTTCGTATACATGTTCTGACTGATCCCATCTGCCTGTAATTCTACCTCTTTAATCAAATGACTTACAAATGTATTACTTAAAAAGAGATTTCTGAGTTCAGGACTTTATGTTCAGTTTTCTACTGGACATCTCCACTTGGAGGGACTCAGTGGACTATCAAACACAATATGATCAAACAGAAATTATTGTCATCCTCCACCTCAAATTGTCTATTTCCCCCTTTCAATAAGTAGTCATCATCATATTTCAGTTAGTAGGAACAAGTCCCCCCCTTCATCTGCCCCCAGCATTGAATTGTTCACTGAGTATAATTGTATATTCTTTGAATATTCACTGAGATTATGAATCTATCAATTTCTTTATGTAATTATTTCTACTTCTCTAAAACAGGACTTTATCCTCTTTCTTTTCTTGGACTATTTAACAGTCTCCAAAATGGTCTCCTTATCTTCAATCACATTCCACTCTGATGCTCCCTCTATATACCTGTCAGAGTGATATTTCTAAACTCTGAAGCATACAATATGATACTCTTTCAAATCTCGAGGACTCCTGATAACTTCAGGAGGAATTCCAAAATTCTTAGCACATATTGCAAACTGCATCTTAGTTTGATCCTCTGCCAGCTTTCCAGTCATAAGCTTCTGCCATAATCCTACATGCAAGCATCCCTTAGACCCATCCTCATGGAATTATCTGTGATTCTTGGAGCATAGCATAATTATTCATGCTCCTGTGACTTATCAGTTATTTCCTGCCTGCTTGGAAAACCATCTCCACTTGATCTTCCTGAGTACCTTATTCTCTTTGGAAAAAAAATAAGTTAAAAATTAAAGCTTGAATAGAATTTAGGGACTTCCCTAGCAGTCCAGTGGTTAAGACACCCCATTCCCAATGCAGGAGCAGGAGTTCCATCCCAGGTCATGAAACTAAGATCCCGCATGCCGTACAGTGTGGCAAAAAAAAAAATAGAATTTAGTATTAATTGCACAGTGGTACTTATTCTAATCATCTAAATATTATTTGCATGTTACAGATTATATAAACCACAAATTTCTCTGTGTTCTATAAATTTGTGATGCTAAATGATTTATTATTTGCAGGCATTCATAGTTAAAGCTTTGGGGGCTGAAAAACTTGGTATAAGTCTGTTTTCTGCCTTTTACTTGTTTTGTGAAACTAAGAAAGTCATTTAACATTTTAAGCTTGTTTTCTCAGTTATTAATTGTGTAAATAGTATGGTGTTTTTTGGGAATGTAGCTATCTATTTCTCTCTTCTCATAATTCCACTGAGGGAAGGAAACATGACCTTTACTTTCAATGGGGGGAGGGAGGAAGGAAATCACAGGAGAAACACATGCAGCTACTCTCTGCCTCTTCGATTATTCTTCCTCACAGAGGAGAGTCTATCTCATTAGAAAATTTGAAGAAGTAAATGTCTGCCCAGTTCAGTTCCTTCTTTTCTCTTCAGAGTCATCTTTTCTCCAGGAAACACATGATCTAGTCTGCTGTCTGTTATGTTGTAAACATAATGGGGAAAGCATTGCTACTTTGGGGAGAGTGTTTGTGTTGTCCAGCTCATCCAGTACCTGGCAGAGAAGGTTGTTTACAATGAAGTGAAGCATTCACTATTTCTTCTGGCTACAAATCTAAAGTACCATTATTCAATAATTTTTATCAATATTAAAAATGAGAGTTTGTTTTCCATCTGCCCTAGTCCTGCATACTATATCTCATTTGATTCTGAGCTTGAGAAGAACATTGTGATATTGTTGATTAATTACCCCAGTAGTGCTGACTACAGTTCTTATTACCTGGGAAGATGTGGTTAAATGCCTAGCATGAGGTGTAAAACATCCTAAATGCTCAATTAATATTAGTTATTATTATTGAATATAATTGGGCCACATTCACATGGGTTACATTTTTTTTTAACAGTGGAACACACTTTTGATATGATCATGGAAGGATTACATTTATTTTAGCAATAATAACACCTCTCAAGAAGACATTAATTTCATTTTGTGATGACAATCTGTATTTTGAACTAGCCAAATCCCAGATGATTGATGTCTTATGGACAAAATATTAAGACAGTGGACTCAAGGACATATTGTTATGTGGATAATTTGACATCATGGAAGAGGCACAATCCTGAATCTCCACCTTTGGGATAGGATATAATTAGTTTCATTTATTCCTGAAATCAATATTTCTGTATTTCTTAATTGGGATCTGCCTTTTAGAGGCACATTTGCATTTTAGTATCTCTTCATCTTATTCTTTGATTTTTTTTTTTCTGTTAACCCAAACTTGGAGATATTTTTTCATTCAGTACCATGAATATCAAGTGTCTCTGGCAGTTATTGCTTTTAAGCAGCTTTTCCTATAATCACCATCACAAGCAGTAAACTCATAAAAGTTGTCAAAATGATGGATGCCTCTCCCCAATGACCCTTGATGCCTCCAACATACTGAGCTCTGTGGAGATGGAAAATGAGGAATCACACGTAAAACAATCTGGAGCAAGAGTGAAGCACAATCATTCTGACCAAAAACTTAAAAGCTCTTTCATTTAAGAAAACAAACTTGAAAGAAAGAAAGAAAGGGAAGATAATACATGTTATTTCTAAGTAAACACCATTTGGATGGTCCTTTATATAAAGAGGCACTATGCTCTGAGGCCAAGGTAACACAAGAGAAGGAAAAGAAGGATGGAAATGAGCATTGTCATTGCTCTCTACTATTTGAAGGACACATACTCATCACAATCACCCTACAACATATGTATTATTCCTCCCTTTTCTTTTTAATATATGATGATACAGAGCACAAAAAAAAATTAAGCAACTTTCCAAAAGTCATTAGCAAATAGATATCAGGAACAGAATTTAAAACCAAAGTATCTAATTTCCAAGCTAGTTATCAGGATTGAATTAATTAACATTTGTAAACACCCAAAACACAAATTTTCTGGCACATACTCTGTGTTCACAGAATTGTAGTATTATCATTGTTATTATACCATTCATTGCCTGCAACATTTGAGAACGCCTCAAATTTGGGACCTGTTACCATGATGCTTAGCAAACATTTGAGGAACTTGTACTCTGTGCCAGAAAATTAGTGTCTAAAATAAGTTTCTTGCCCCTCATGTAGTTTACAATGCAGTGGGCAACATGAACACTTTACAAGAAAACAAACAAATGTATAGTAAAAAATCAGGACCAATCTTTGGCTCAGGTCTTCATTACCATGTAAACAAACTCATTTTAACATTGAATATATATTCTCCCTGCTCACACAGGATTTTAATCTCTGACAAATCCCCTATCTCTCCCTGACATGTCTGAGAATACCAAAGGGTTATTCACTAATGTTTTTGAACAATATGAATTTGTTTGTTGTTGCCACTTTCCTACCAGGTTTGTATTATTTCTCCACCATATCCCCCAGACATTGTCTAAACCACTGAAGTTCCTGTTCTCATAGATCACCAGCCTCATGGGGGTATAGCCTCCAATGGGCCTTCAAAGCTGCAGACCACTTTTTGACTGTAATGACAATATGTTACTTTGGTCTTAACTGAGCCAGAGACAAATCTCTGTTCTCATCAGATTTGGTAAACATACACCTTTTTTCATGGAACTGGTCAGGACCCAGAGCCATATCCTCCCTCTTTTGTCCTTATTTATCCAACATTCTTGGCACTTGGATCTCTAGTATCCACATATTGCATAAGACTGACCTAGAGTAGACTTCACAGTAAATATTTAGTGAATAAATTTTCTGTGTTTAGGGAAAAAATAGAAAATGAGAAATATAGACATGTTTGGAACAGTTACAGTGGTGGATATGAATAGTCTTTTCAAATTCTTTTAGAAGTCCAATTGCTGACTCACTGTAGAGAAAAATGTTGATTACCTGTGAGTCTTTTGGAGATTTTCACTGTGTAAAGATTAGTTTGTACCATAAAAGTGGAAATGTATATCTTCTTTAAGTATCTTAAAGCTATAGGATTATGTGAGAGGTTATGACCTGCAATTGTAATTATGGTTGTCATCAATCATCCTGGAAAAAGGAGGCCAGCAACTATAAATACTTCATGGGATGTAATGGTTTTAAAATGACTTTTAGAAGACTTATTCAAAGGAAAGGAAGTAGAATGCTAATTTTAAAAAGTGATTTTAAAAAAAGGATATAGAAATGCCCATTATTAACCTGGTTGTTTAATCTCAAAAATTATACCATAATTATCTGGCTATTCCTAATGTTTTCAACTCTAAAAATACCACACCATTCCAATGAACTCAGCTTGTGTTTGAACTAGTGGGGGCTAAAACTAATGATAAATGCTAAGCTATAAGTCAAGTCCCTTTCCTGTCCTCCAAAGATTATAGGGTGAAATGTAAAACTGTAAAACTTTCACATTTATTTATCAGTATTCCTCTTCTGGCAGTTAACATTTTGTATTTTATATATTATGTTTACTTTTTATCTCTCCTTTAACTGTAAGCAACACAATATAGCACACAAGGGAAAAAGAAAGAGTTTTAGGAGTTAGTTCTGGCTCCATGTCTACCAAACGTACAAACTCATATGAGTTATTCAGTTTGTTCACCTGTCAAATAAGAACACGTTTCCTCATCACAGTGCTGTGAGAATACAATGAATAAGCAATATATGTGAAAAAACAAAACATCATATCTGGTTAAAATAGGTATTTTTAAAATCTGTCCCCTTTCTCTATATTGGCGCCTAGAGGAAAATATGTGTATCTGATTTATATTACAGTTATCATTAACAGCAGCCCTGTGACTTGGAAGTATCTGGCACCAGTAATATTTATAGAATGAAAAAAAAATGAGGAAATAAACAAACTACTTCCTGAAATTCAAGAAAGGTTAAAGGCATTGTTATCTTCAGAATTCTCTGATTTAGAGGTGCAATTTAAATTCATGGAATTTGAGTCATTTTACCACATGTAAAAACTTTACATAAGAGCATTATTTTATGAACTTCAGATAAAGTGGTGCACAAAAAATTTTATGAACTTCAGATAAAATGGTGCACAAAAAATTAAATTAATTGTTTTTCCATGTTCTATGGGTGTCTTGGGTGATCTATTTCCATTGATTTAATATAAAGAAAAAAATCATCAGAAGGTGACAACATTTTTTTCAAAACTCTTTGAACTAAGTATGGTAAGTTATCCCATAGCAAAATAACTTTAACATTTGAATAATGTAATTGGCCCAAACTATTCACCTATATACATCAAAACAGCAGTTTTCTGGAAATACCATATTTATATACACAAGGGATGTTGGTCAATTATATAGGTGAAAGAGTCGTTCAAGTCAATTTCTAATATACACAGTTGAAATGTTACTTTATCTGGAGACATTATGCAATATGAATTATTCAGTAGACGCTATATACATATTTTTACATTTTCTATAAGCATTTTTACTGTCATTTTAAATGATTTTTTTAGTCACAATTTTACTAGTACAAGAAATCTCATAAAACAAACTATTAAAAAGGTGACTACACCTGCTTATAACTTGTTTATATACTAAAAAGACCATTACATTCTAGTGTTACTTATTTCAAGTAGTAATAACAGCATATAGTAACAGTGAAGATCCTTATTCTTCCTTTTGTAGATGGCTCCTTTTTTTTATGTATTTGTGTAATGTATACTGTAGAAGATAAGACTACCTCTCTGATATTCAAGTTAACCCTAAAAAGTTACCTTTTAATTAGCTTATCAGAAATACCAACTTCCATATAGGTACATTTGATGATATAACCACAATCAAGACAATTTTAATATTCCAAATTAATCTTATTCAGGACAACAAAAATGACCTATTCTGAATTCCATGCTAAATGCTAGGAAAGTGAAGATGAATATAATATAAACTCTGCTCTCAAGTATCTCACAGAACTTATAGTATATCGGATATATATTACAACCAGCAAACCTAATTATTGATTCTATATGAAAGAATAAAATCATTGAAAAATTGTAATGTAATTTAGCACAATATGTTTTTTAAATCCTAAAAATTTGTAAAGGGTAGTTATTCCTCTACAAAACAGAATCTTCCATGAGTAGTAAGTTAAAATAATTTAATAGACATCTATGTTGGTTGAGGGGAAAAAGATGGGGGATTTGGGGTTTTCTCCTTCACAGCATACCATTTTAGGGAAATATAGAATCTAGTTTACTGTTTTGTGCTCTAAAGGTAGTTACAATTACCTGAAGTAAAGGACCTGTACTGGAAATAATTTCCAGGTGCAAATGCTGATTAACAAAAAGGACAGAAAGTTTAAAATGAGGTTCCTCTCCTGATGCTATGACCATTCTCTTCTGAGAGCTTTTGAAATGCTTGGTTCCTACAACCACATGCCTTATAGAAGTCTTCCTTGAGTTTTGGAAGTGGAGGACAGAGAAGTATAATGAAAGGTATATTATTCTCTCTTTTAAGGTTAAAAAAAAATGGCTCACAGTACACAGGTCATTGAAAATACCAGGAAAATGAACAACTGACTTTGGCTGAAAAAGGAACATGATAAAATAGAAAAGACCTTTGAAAGTCAGACCCTCATTTTGCTAGACCTTCATTTTTGCATACATTTCAAGAATATAAAGGAAACTCTCCAAACAGAGAAATGGAGGCAAAAAGAAGGCAAAAGCAAACTCAATCAGTACCTACTTTTTATAGTGAACCCAGGTTTAAGGATGTCAGAATGGTAATGGAAGCTGCTTCATTACATGCTGGAAGAGAAGCTGGTGTGAACACGTGGAAGTTCCTTCTACAGGACGTTTTTAGAAATAATTTTCAGCAAAGACCGCATCAAAAAGAGTAGCTCGTTCAAGCTAAATACTGTGTTTGGAGTTGTTATGGTTATATTTGTGAAAAATAATCATAGACAGTCTACTGTATATGAAAATGAGGCAGTTTTGTCAGTAATCTGCTTGAAGCATGGAAAACAGGCAGCTTTTAGAAATAAGTACTGTATTCTGGGAAGTGCTCTGTGTAAATCAAGAGGCATATGTTCCTGAAATCTTCCTGAACAGACACATACACATATACAGCTAAACTGTAAATCACTGACATTTGTGGGGTACTTACTATGTACCAGTGACTATTCTGATTTTTCATGAATTAAACCATTTCAATCTCAATACAGCCATATGAAATAAGTTGTTACTATCTTCACCTAGTAAATGATGGAAGCAGAAGTTTTATCTAGATGAACTTGCTTTAGAATATATATATATGTACACATAGGTACAGAATGTAACTAAAAATACACACACACTAGAGTATAACATTCTAGATATTTATTAGGAATCAATAACTTTGAAGAGAAAGGAGGGTCAGTGGGAACAATCAGAGATAAAAGAATTGCCATTCAGACCCTGCCAATTCGGCAAGGAGCTTTGGAGTATAATAATGTCCTGTATCTGGTCAAAATGACTGAGACTTTATACCCCCACCTTGCTCGGTTACTGGTTCTGGCCTGCATGATTTTGGGTGGAGCGAATCTCTGCAACTGAAGTAAACCCAGGACAACTGGAGACTGCTGATGCATTGCTCATGACTGGGCTACAAATTCTTCCTTGAAGAGGAATCCGGGAGACACATCTATATGTCTACATGTCTACACCCCACCACATGCATGCACACACACACACATACTCACATATACACACTGTGAATGTCTATGTAGATGTATGGATATACATATATATGTATATATGGATATACACACACACACACACACACACACATATATATATATATATGATTTATAAACATACAAAGCATTTGGTAGAATTATATATACTTTTTGAAATCTGCCTATCATTTTGTCCTTGGAAAACCACCTCTCCCCAAATTCATGAAGTTTTTAAGAAGCTGACAATCAATTACATGAGACAGAAAGTTATATTACAATAAACATTGATAACTGCTACAGTGTACAAACTTCTGAATCAAACTTATGTAAAATCCAATACAGATATTCATGGTTGGTGAGTGGCCTACTGGGCCACTTAATTCAGGAATTAAGGCTTCTTTCTAGTTTCTCAAAATTGTCTCTAGTCAGCTGGTGGATAAAAAAGAGAGTAGAGTAGTGTTTGGTAAGTTTATGTGAATGAGGATTGGAAGAGAGGGACTTTGCTTCCATTGACCAAAACTCAATCACTTGTCCACACATAAATGGAAGGGAAGCTTGAATATATAATTTAGCTCTGCATCCCTCACCAAAGGAAAAAGCGTTTGTTGAAAATAGTAATTTCTGCCAAAGTAGGGTGATTCCAACCTGATCAATATTAGTGTCCTATCTCCTGAATTACAGTGATTGGTCCAAGAGGTGAGACTATAACTCAATCAGTCAATCAGCTGATTGCTAACAATCTATCAAATGTAGGAACAAAGACTATTAATCTCCCTTCAATTGCTAAGTTTCATATATATGAAATTACACAACCAAGTGTCTATCTTCCCCAGACACATGGAGGAATTCTATCTACAGTCAGAGAGCAAAAGCCCAACATACAGGAGAAATTTAAATAGAGAGGTACAAAGAGAAATTGGAAAATTGATAAATGCCCCCAATGACGTTTATTGAGCCCCTTGAATCCAGCCATTTTTAAGACACAATGGTATCTCAGTTACATAAGTCAATAAGTTGCCTCATCTCCTGAAGCAAGTTGATTTGGGTTTCTGTCATTTGTCAACATAAAGGAACTTCATACATATTTCTACCAAGGTTGTAATTTCAAGATAGTAGAAAAATATTGGTAGTACATTGGTAACTTTCTACAATCTTGAAAAGTTCTAAAACAGAGAAAATCTTCTGCCAAATTTTCCCCTTCTACTCAGGTTCAGAGAAGCCAGTTCTTTGTGAAATAGAGTCTACTGCTGTTCTTCCCTTTCTTTAATTTGGTACAAGCAAAACAGGACAAAACATAGTGAGATATAAAATTGAGACCCAGGAAAAGTCATGAAAAATTTAGAAGACTGAATGAACCACGACTTTCTCAAATATGCTATACACTGAAAAAGAAAAGTATCAATCACCCCTATTTTAATGCCATTCATTAGGAAGCAGACTCTATTGGAAATCAGAGTCCATTTGCTATTCTATTCCAGTCTATTGTTAAATTTTCCTGAAGGCAGAGACTAACATAAAAGGGTTTCAACAGGAGGCTGGGCAGAAGACCGGGTTGAACACTAAGACCTATTGTTAAGATAGATATCCTTAATGTGGGCTCCAGATAAAAAAAGACTAACAATGTTTTTACTCTTTGTTACTAGCTCATAGTATTCTCATTAAGCAATCTAACTGGTGTTTACTGGAGTTGTGAGTGGCTCCTTTTGTGAGAGAAATCCCAGGACTGTTCAGCAGTCTATGACAATTTCCAAACTATATAACCATGACATCAGAAAGTAGTGAAGCTACACAAAAAGTAATCCTCATATACTTCCTGTCAACCATGATGATGACCAACAAGAAATATGGGAGTTCCTTCTAGTATGTGGGATCTTTGACTGCCAGATTGGCTGACCAAGGAACTTACTCTAATGGTAAGGCAGACTAAATAGACTAACAATCGCTGTGTGATTGTTTTATGTCTTCCATTTTCTGTAAGGGAGTCTGCATTGTATTTGTCTTGACTTAATGCACTTCGAATATGTTAGAGAAAGTTAGATTTATGATTTGGCCATAGGTTGAATAATATGATGATCTACAGTTGAATCTGACCAAGAGAAATTTACCCTAGATTCAGAGATTCTAAACATGGGACTAGAGAAAAAATATGACTTTGAATTGTCCACTTTAGGGAAGAGCTGAGTACATTTGGATTAACTTCACAGTAAGCATATGTATTTTTAAATTATGTGAAAAGGAAGAGGATGTCTATATTTTTATGGCCAAATGGTGGTATATAGTGCAGATGCAGTATTTATTTCCTTTCCAGCATTCCTTTGGGGAACTCTGTACATTCTCGACAGTTTTCTTAGTATAGTCAGTATAGTCAGTTATGGTGATCAGGCCCTGGACCCTTATGGTACATGATATAATGTACCATGCTCAATATTAATATACCATTTCCCTGGTAACAATTAATATGCCATTTCCCTGGTAACAATGACTGATCTAAGATATAGGAAAATTAATCAAGTGGAACTATTAAAGAGGGAATGAGGCCAAGACACAGGGGTAAGCATAACCAAGAGATAAAGAATACAATGGTGCAAAATCCACTGTTTTTAAATACTGTGCTTCTAAACACTGTGATTCTTGAGGTCAATATATTACTGGATTTTCCTGTTTCATTTAGCAGTCAATTATCTTTTTTCCTCAGCTAACTGGAGTTGGGTTTCTTTCAACTGCAATTGAAAGAACTCTAATTAATATAGAGATATACATATATCCATACATATAAACATACATTTAGCACATGCTAATATAGCATAGGGGTTTAGAGTATGTACTTTGGAGTCAGACTATCCTGAATTCTAATGCCAGTTCTGTTCTTAACCATAGTGCTTACAATGTAGAAGGTAATTAATACATCATTATCATTTTATTCACATAAATTCTAATATGCATACTCATATATATTCTCACCTCTTGCTTGAGTAATGCTTAATTCATTTTCAAAGAATATTAAAATTACTCCTCTTTTCAAAATGTGTCTCTGAAAGTTGGTATTGTGAGATTCTAAGTTTTAAGCCTCTCCATCTCCTCACCACTCAAAAAGTCTAGGATATTGTGATAAATGAGCTAAGTGAATGGTGGATGCCATTTTCCTGGGACACAAAAAGGAGATGCTTGCAAAGTAACTCACAAAAGCAAATATCCTTATTTCCACTGACAGTTTTGGGATGCTTTACAACTGAGCAGAACAAAGTTTGGTTTGTTTTTAAATTAATAAATTTAATTTTGTTTTAAACAAAATTGATAATAGAGAGTCTCCCAGGCTCAGATTCAAAAGGTCTAGACTCATCTCTATCAAGCCTAAGGTATGTTATAGAACCTCTCTTAAATGTTGCTCAATCATTTATAAAGTGGGAATAATATCTGACTTGCAGATTGTCAAAATCACCGAAAATAAAACGGAATGGGGAGAGTGGAGATCAAGATGATGGAATACACGAACATGAAACTCACCTCTTCCCACAAATAATCAAAATACATATATATATATATATATATATATATATATAGAACAATTCTCACAGAATCAGGACAGGACATGAACCCTTGGGAGGGAACTGTGAAAGAAGAAAGATTCCCTCACCTTGGGAACAACTGGGACAGATAAGGGGTTTCAGGGGATCAGAGGAGAGTGAAGAAACTGGCTTGTGTCAGGCAGGACAGAGAGAGGCCAACTCAGATGGTCCTGGCCTTCTTGCTGCACGTCCCAACCAAAGACATACACCTGATGGTGTTCATGGTTTGTAGGTGCTGCAGCTCAGGCTTCAGTGGACAGATCTTGAGAGAGGACTCAACTTGGCTGCATGGAGACAACCTGAAGGGCCTGGAATGTCATTGGGCTGCAACAGGGGTTGTGTGCCTGATGGAGTCTGGGTCCACCATAGTACCCCATTGTCCACATTTGCATGAAAGGGGACATGACTCTGCTATAGCAGCCTCATTCTCAGCATGCTCAGAGCAGGCACAGCTCTGCTTCCAGGAGCTCTGGAGTGCACAAGTGCTGATAGGTTTCCTACATGTAGAGGCAGGGCTGAAATCTGAGCCAATTCCAGGTGACTGCAGGAATTCTGCAGATTTACAGGCAGCTTTGTGAGTGCAGAGCCTGAAGGACATCTGAACAGATTACTGGTGCTCCTGTAGCTGGGACAAGCCTGGCATCAGCAGCAGTGGGCTTTGCAGGTGTGTGCATGCAGAGGTGGGGCTGGGGTCTGGGCTATTTCCAGTGCTCTCACAGAGGGCCCAGGTGCATACTACAGTGGGTGCTGGTGGATTTGCACCAGCAGATTTACACTGGTGGCTTTTTAAGCACAATGCCTGGCTGATTGCCTGTATTCCTACAACAGAGGCAGGACTGAAGGCAGTGCCAACAACAGTGTTCTTTGTGAGTACACACAATGGGTGACACATGACATCACAGAGTTTACTTCCCCCCAGTGAACAGCTCCTTCAGAGGAATACTCAGTGTCACCTTTCCCAGCAGGAATGTTCCAGTCCTGCCTACCTCATGCTGTATCTTAAAACTGGATCTAAGGGCTTTACTCAAACAATTGGGAAGGAGAACCTGCCTCTGACAGGGTTGTTACAACCACAGAGAAAAGAGGAGACCCTGTCCAAAATCAGGCTCTGATCACCAAGGCACAAATCACACCCCCTATCAAGGGGATAACAACAAGCACAAACTGAGAAAAGACGTGACAAGCATCCATACCAAAAACAGGCCTTGCATTAGACTCACACAGATTACACAGGGAAGCTTCCACATAAAAACAACTCTTTGAGACCACAGTAGATAACTCATTCTCCTAAACTCATAGTCACAAAATTTTAAGTAAAATGAATAAGCAGAAAAATTGTTCTCAATTAAAAGAGCAAGAGAATTCCCCTGAAAAAACAAACAACAGAAAAGACCTCTCCTGTCTACTAGACCTGGAATTCAAAAAGGAGGTAATAAAAATACTCAAAGAAATAAGAAAGGCTATCAATAGAAATGCAGATCACTGTAACAAGGAATTAGAAACTAAAAAGAGGGACCAAACAAAATTAGAAAACTCAATTGCTGAGGTGGATACCAAGATGAAGGCAATAAATAGCAAACTAAATAATGCAGAAGAATGAATAAGTGATCTGAAAGACAGAATGATAGAAATCACCCAATCAGAACAGCATACAGAAAGACAAATAAAAAATAATAATACAAGCACTATATTAGAACTATGGGATAATATAAAGTGTGCCAATGTATGCATAATTCCAAAAGAAGAGGAGGGGGTCAAAAATGTGTTTGAGGAAATTATAGCCAAAAACTTCCCAAAGCTAAAGATGGAAACATATGTCCAGATACAAGAACACAAAGGGTCCAAACAAGATGAACCCAAACAGACCCAAACAAAGACACATTATAATTAAAATGGCAAAAGTTAAAGAGAGGATTTTAAAGGCAGCAAGAGAAAAACAGAGCTAGTAACAAGGGGTTCCCCATAAGGCTATCAACTGATTTCTCTACAGAAATGCTGCAGGCCAGAAGGGAGTGACAAGATATATTCAAAGTCCTGAAAGGGGAAAATCCTGAAACCTAGGACATTCTACCCAGCAAGACTAACATTTAGAATAGAAAGAGAGATAAAAAATTTCTGAGACAAGCAAAAACTAAAAGAATACAACAATGCTAAACCTATCTTAAAAGAAATACTGAAAGGTCTTCTCTAAATAGAAAAAAAAAACAAGAATCTATAGGAAAGAGAGAAACACAATAGGAAAAGCAAATATGTAAATGGGTTATAGATGACTTAAAGAAGTCAGTACATAGATTTAAAAAAAAATCAACCAAAAAAAATTCTGTGAAAGTGATTATAACTACAATGAAGAGCAAACTGATAAACATTAAGATGTAAAAAGGACATCAAACTTATAAAATGTGGGAGAAAAGAGTAAGAAAATGTATGTTTTTTTAGAATGTATTTGATCTTATATGACTACAAGTCTAAAGGAAGTAGATATAGTAATGGGTTAACCTACTTGACAAAATGGTAACCACAAATCAAAAATATACAATAGATTTACAAAAAAACAAAAAGAAGATAGCTTAAAAGAAATATAATTCATTTGTTATATAAAAGAAAACCACAAAGGAAAAAAAAGAAAGAAACAAAGAAGAAATACAAAATCAACTGGAAAACAAGGTTTAAAATGGCAATAAATACACACCTATCAATAATTACCTTAAATGTCAATGGACTAAATGCTCCAATCAAAAGACACAGAGTAGAAGATTGGATAATAAACAAAAGCCTACAATATGCTGCCTATAAGAGACCCACTTTAGGGTGAAGAACACACATAGATTGAAAGTGAGGGGAGGGAAAAAGGTATTCCATGCAAATAGAAATGACAAGAAAGCAGGATAAAAATACTCATATCAGACAATATAGACTTTAAAATGAAGGCGATAAAGAAAGATAAAGAAGGACACTATATAATTATAAAAGGATAAGTAGAAGAATATTACACTCATTAACATATATGCACCCAATATAGGAGTACCTAAATACATAAAGCAAATACTAACAGACATAAAGGGAGAAATTAACAGGAATACAATAATAGTAAGAGACATTATCACCCCACTGACATCAATGAACAGACCTTCCAGACAGAAAATCAATAAGGCAAGAGAGACCTTAAATGACACAATAGAAAACTTAGACTTAATTGATATTTTCTGGGCATTACAACCTCCAAAAAACAGAATACACATTCTTCTCAAGTGCACATAGAACATTCTCTAGGATAGACCACATATGAGAACACACAAAAAAGCCTCAACAAATTAAAGAGCATAGGAATTATTTCAAGCAGCTTTTCTGCCACAATGACATGAAAATAGAAATCAACCACAGAAATAGAAATGAAAAAAAATGATTACATGGAGACTAAACTACATACTACTAAAAAAAACAATGGATCAACAATGAAATCAAAGAGGAAATTTAAAAATACCTTTAGTCAAATTACAGTGAAAACACAACCATACAAAATCTGGGATGAAGTTGGATTCATCCCAGAAACACAAGGATGGTTCAACATACGCAAATCAATCAGTGTGATATACCATATCAACAAAAGAAAAGACAAAAAACACATGATCATGTCAATAGATGCTGAAGAATCATTTGATAAAATTCAACATCCATTCATGATAAAAAGCTATCACTGGGCTTCCCTGGTGGCGTGGTGGTTGAGAGTCCACCTGCCGATGCAGGGGACACGGGTTCATGCCCCGGTCCGGGAAGATCCCACATGCCGCAGAGTGGCTGGGCCCATGAGCCATGGCCCCTGACCCTGCACATCTGGAGCCTGTGCTCCGCAACAGGAGAAGCCACAACAGTGAGAGGCCCGCATACCACAAAAAAAAAACACAAAAAACTATCACCAGAGTATAGTCAGAATATATCTCAACATGATAGAAGCTATTTATAACAAACCCATAGCCAACAAAATACTCAAGGGTGAAAAGCAGAAAGCTTTCCCACTAAAATCTGGAACAAGGATGCCCACTCTCACTGCTTCTATTCAACATAATATTGGAAGTCCTAGCCACAGCAATCAGGCCAGGAAAAGAAAGAAAAAATATCCAAATTGAAAGGGAAGAGGTAAAATTGCCATTATATGCAGATGGCATGCTACTATATATAGAAAACTCTAAAGACTCCACACAAAAACTACTAGAACTGATAAATTCAGCAAAGTAGCAGGATACAAGATTAACATACAGAAATCTGTTGCATTTCTTTATACCAACAATGAATGTTAGAAAGAAAAAATAAAAAAAAAAAAAAAAAAAAAAAGACGACCTACAGAGTAAGAAAAAATATTTGCAAACAATGCAACAAGGGTTTTAATTTCCAAAATATACACACAGATCCTACAGCTCAATATAAAAAAAAATAGATAACCCAATAAAAACATGGGCAGAAGACCTAAACAGACAGCACTCCAAAGAAGACATACAGGTAAGCAACAGGCACATGAAAAGAAGTTTAACATCACTAATTATTAGAGAACTGTAAATCAATACTACAATGAGGTATCACCTCACTCTGGTCAGAATGCCATTATTGAAAAATCTACAAATAATAAATGCTGGAGTGGGTGTGGAGAAAAAGGAACATTTCTTCACTGTTGTTGGGAATTGGTGCAGCCACTGTGGAGAACAGTATGGAGGATCCTTAAATAACTAAAAATAGAGTTACCATGTGATCCAGCAACCCCACTGCTGGGCATATATCCAGAGAAAGCTCTAATTTGAAAAGATACATGTACCCCAATATTCATAGCAGCACTATCTACAATATCCAAAACATGGAAGCAACCTAAGTGTCCATTGACAGATGAATGGATAAAGAAGTTATGGTATATATACACTATATATATATATATATATATATATATATATATATATATAGAGAGAGAGAGAGAGAGAGAGAGAGAGAGAGTGAAATATTAACCATAAAAAAGTGAAATAATGCCATTTGCAGCAACATGGATGGATCTAAAGATTATCATAAGTGAAGTAAGTCAGAGAAAGACAAATATATGATATCACTTATATATGGAATCTAAAAAAATGACACAAATGAACTTATTTTCAAAACAAAAATAGACTCAGACATAGAAAACAAACTTATGATTACCAAAGGGGAAAGGGGTTGGGGGATAAATTAGGAACTTGGGATTAACAGATATGCATGACTATATATGAAGTAAGATAAAAAAACAAGATCCTGCAGGATAGCAGAGGGAACTATATTCAATATCTTGTAATAAGCTAGAATGGAAAATAATCTGAAAATATATGTATATATATGTATAACTGATTTACTTTGCTGTACATCGGAAACTAACACAATATTGTAAATCAACTATGCTTCAATAATTTTTTTAATGGAATGGGAGTGATTTACAAACTGTAAAAGATTAAATAAATGTAAAGCATTGGGGATTATTGAAAATACCTGTTGAAGTTTTAAACCCAAAAATGCAGTTTCACGTCTTCCTTACGTCCTGATCACTTTGAATATGTCAGATTAACTTGCTTCCTTGACATGTATCCCCTTCCATTTTTCCTTCTTCTTTTCCACTGAAATGTCATTCTCTCCCCAACCCCTGTTAAAGACTTCCACAGGCTTTCTGGGTTGCTGAAGGTCTAAATAAGGCAGGATATAAACATCATTTAAACCCCTTTTACCACATGAACCTTCCATTATACAAGAAAAAGTGAAGACAAAGACAACAACACTATCACTTATTTTCCAGGTTCCCTTGAGCCAGGGTTGATTATGTAACTCTGTTCTGACTAAGGTGACATAAGATGATGTTTCCTTAGAAACTTCTGGAATTTATTTTCTTTGTCATAAAAGGTCTTGACAGATGCATGTGAGGAAGCCCCCTTTTCTGTCCACCTTATTTCTTAATACTTGGAATATTGCCCATTAATGTTGTTTGGGTTGACACAGTCATTTAGTTATTGTGAGGGAAGACAAGAGATTAAATACAGTGTCCTGTCACTGTTGAGCTGTTCAACAAATCTCCTGAAACTGTCTAGATTCTGACTTCCTGCCTTTGGGATAATACTTACGTTATAAAAATAGATGTATTGACCTCTCAGCTACCACACTGTTGGCCACGCAGCTTCCAGTTGTTCGCTCCTCTGGTGAGATGGGGCCAGGAGATGCTATCCTCAGCTCCTTGCCTGGGTGGGCAAGTCATGCTATAGGGCTAGCAGAAATCCCCTTTTGAAGGTCCCACCAAGTTCCCCGATAGAGAGCTGAAGCTGAGCAGAGTGGCTGCTTGGGACTACTGCTCAGGTGCCATGGAAAGCCTTCATGGAATCTGACATTTTATCACTTTGGGACCATTGGCCAGCTGCTCCTGACTTGGCCACATGAAGGTTCAGACTGTCCCAGTCTCTGACCTGATGACAACCAGCACTATTAGTGTATCTCTCACCACCATGAATGCAAGGCATTTCAGTGAAGAGTATGAGGAGGACATCTACAAATCCCAGACTGGAATGTGCAAGGTCTGAAGAATGGTGGAATAACCCAATGTATCTGGGTAACCTTTGGAGACAGCTGAGACAGAGCCTCAAAAGGGCAGTGGCTGACAACCAACTTATAGCCCATCTTCTCCAGCCGTGTGGCTGACAGGGTTTTGGTACTCCAGCCAGCTGCCAGGACTGAACCTCTGAGGTGAGAGAGCCAAATTCAGGACATTGGTCCACCAGAAACCTCCCAGCCCCATATAACATCAATCGGCGAGAGCTCTCCCAGAGACCTCTGTCTCAACACTAAGACACAGCTCCATTCAATGACCAGTAAGCTGCAATGCTGGACACCCCATGCCAAACAACTAGTGAGAAAGGAACACATCCTACCCATTAGCAGAGAGGTGGCCTAAAATGATACTAAGATTACAAACACCCCAAAACACACCAGCAGATGCGATCCTGCCCACCAGAAAGACAAGATCCAGACTCATCGACCAGAACACAGGCACCAGTCCCCTCCACTAGGAAGCTTACACAATCCACTGAGCCAACCTTACTCACTGAGGGCAGACACAAAAAACAATGGGAACTATGAACCTGCAGCCTGTTAAAAGGAGACTCCAAAAACATTAAGTTAAGCAAAATTGGAAGACAGAGAAAAACTCAGTAGATAGAGGAGCAAGGTAAAAACCGACCAGACCAAACATATGCAGAACAAATAGGCAGTCTACCTGAAAAGGAATTCAGAGTAATAGTAAAGATGATCCAAAATCTTGGAAATAGAATGGAGAAAATACAAGAAATGTTTAGCAAGGATCTAGAAGAACTAAAGAGCAAACAAACAGTGATGAACAACACAATAAATGAAATTAAAAATTCTCTAGAAGGAATCAATAGCAGAACAACTAGGCAGAAGAACGGATAAGTGACCTGGAAGATAAAATAGGGGAAATAACTATTGCAGAGCAAAATAAAGAAAAAAAGAATGAAAAGAATTGAGGACAGTCTCAGAGACCACTGGGACAATATTAAATGCCCAACATTCAAATTATAGGGGTTCCAGAAGAAGAATAATAAAAGAAATGGACTACAAACATATTTGAAGAGATTATAGTTGAAAACTTCCCTAATATAGGAAAGGAAATAGTCAATAAAGCCTAGGAAGCACAGAGAGTCCCAGAGAGGATAAATCCAAAGGGAAACATGACAAGACACATGTTAATCAAATTATCAAAAATTAGAGGGCTTCCCTGGTGGAACAGTGGTTGAGAGTCCACGTGCCAATGCAGGGGACACGGGTTTGTGCCCCAGTCTGGGAAGATCCCACATGCCATGGAGCAGCTGGGCCTGTGAGTCATGGTCACTGAGCCTGCACGTCTGGAGCCTGTGCTCCGGCTCCAGACGTGCAGGCTCAGCACATGGGCAAGGTCACAACAGTGAGAGGCCTGTGTACTGCAAAAAAAATAATAAAATAAAAAAAAAATTAAATACAAAGAAAAAATATTAAAAGCAGAAAGGGAAAAGGAAGGAATAACATACAAGGGAATCCCCATAAGGTTAACAACTAAACTTTCAGCAGAAACTCTGCAAGATAGAAGGGACTGGCAGGACATATTTAAAGTGATGAAGGAGAAAAATCTACAACCAAGATTACTCTACCCAGCAAGGATCTCATTCAAATTTGCTGGAGAAATTAAAACCTTTACAAACAAGCAAAAGCTAAGAGAATTCAGCACCACAAACCATCTTTACAACAAATGCTAAAGGAACTTCTCTTGGCAGGAAACACAAGGAAAAGACCCACAATAACAAACCCAAAACAATTAAGAAAATTGTCATACGAACATACATATAGATAATTACCTTAAATGTAAATGGATTAAGTGCTCCAACCAAAAGACATAGACTGGCTGAATGGATACAAAAACAAGACCCATATATATGCTGTCTACAAGAGACCCACTTCAGACCTAGGAACACATACAGACAGAAAGTGAGGGGAAGGAAAAAGATATTCCATGCAAATGGAAATCAAAAAAAGCTGGAGTAGCAATTCTCGTATCAGACAAAATACACTTTAAAATAAAAACTATTACAAGACACAAAGAAGGACACTACATAATGATCAAGGAATCGAACCAAGAAGAAGATATAATGATTTTAAATATTTATGCACCCAACATAGGAGCACCTAAATACATAAGGCAAATGCTAACAGCCATAAAAGGGGAAATCAACAGTAAAACAATCATAGTAGGGGACTTTAACACCTGACTTTCACCAATGGACAGATCATCCAAAATGAAAATAAATAAGGAAACACAAGCTTTAAATGACCCATTAAACAAGATGGACTTAATTATTATTTATAGGGCACTCCATCCAAAAACAACAGAATACACTTTCTTCTCAAGGGCTCATGCATCATTCCCCAGGATAGATCATATCTTGGGTCACATTCAAGCCTTGGTAAATTTAAGAAAATTGAAATCATATCAAGTATCTTTTCTGACCCCAAGGCTATAAGACTGGAAATCAAATACAGGGAAAAACCTCTAAAAAATACAAACACATGGAGGGTAAACAATACACTATTAAATAACCAAGAAATTACAGAAGAAATCAAAGAGGAAATAAAAAAATACCTAGAAACAAATGACAATGAAAACACGAAGACACAAAACCTATGGGATACAGCAAGAGCAGTTCTAACAGGAAAGTTTATAACAATACAATCCTACCTCAAAAAACAAGAAAAATCTCAAATAAACAACCTAACCTTACACCTAAAGCAATTAGAAAAAGAAGGAAAAAAAACCCCAAAGTTAGCAGAAGGAAAGATCATAAAGATCAGATCAGAAATAAATGAAAAAGAAATGAAGGAAACAATAGCAAAAATCAATAAAACTAAAAGCTGGTTCTTTGAGAAGATAAACAAAACTGAAAAACCATTAGCCAGACTCATAAAGAAAAAAAGGGAGAAGACTAAAATAAATAGAATAAGAAATGAAAAAGGAGAAGTAACAACTGACACTGCAGAAATACAAAGGATCATGAGAGATTACTACAAGCAACTATATGTCAGTAAAATGGACAACCTGGAAGAAATGGACAAATTATTAGAAATGCACAACCTTCTGAGACTGAACCAGGGAGAAATAGAAAATATAAACAGCTCACTCACAAGCACTGAAATTGAAACAGTGATTAAAAATCTTCCAACAAACAAAATGCCAGGAACAGATGACTTCACAGGTGAATTCTATCAAAAATTTAGAGAACAGCTAATACCTATCCTTCTCAAATCTTCCAAAAAACAGCAGAGGGAGGAGCACTCCCAAACACATGCTACAAGGCCACCATCACCCTGATACCAAAACCATACAAAGATGTCACAAAGAAAGAAAACTACAGGCCAATATAACTGATGAACCTAAATGCAAAAATCCTCAACAAAGTACTAGCAAACAGAATCCAACAGCACATTAAAAGGATCATACAGCATGATCAAGTGAGGTATATCCCAGTAATGCAAGGATTCTTCAATATACACAAATCAATCAATGTGATACACCATATTAAGAAAATGAAGGACAAAAACCATATGATCATCTCAATAGATGCAGAAAAAGCTTTTGACAAAATTCAACAGCCATTTTTGATAAAAACCCATAGAGGGAACTTACCTCTACATAATATAGACCATATATGACAAATACACAGCCAACATCATTCTCAATGGTGAAAAACTGAAACCATTTCCAGTAAGATCAGGAGCAAGACAAGGTTGCCCACTCTCACCACTATTATTTAACATAGTTTTGGAAGTTTTAGCCACAGCAATCAGAGAAGAAAACGAAATAAATGTAATACAAATCAGAAAAGAAGTAAAACTGTCACTGTTTGCAGATGGCATGATACTATACATTCAGTATCCTAAAGATGCTACCAGAAAACTATTAGAGCTAATCAATGAATTTGGTAAACTAGCATGAAACAAAACTAATGCACAGAAATCTCTTGCATTCCTATACACGCATGATGAAAAATCTGAAAGAGAAATTAAGGAAATACTCCCATTTACCACTGCAACATAAATAATAAAGTACCTAGACATAAAGCTACCTAAGGAGACAAAAACCCTGTATGCAGAAAACTATCAGACACTGATGAAAGTTATTAAATATGATACAAACAGATGGAGATATATACCATGTTCTTGGATGGGAAGAATCAACATTGTGAAAATGAATATACTACCCAAAGCAATCTACAGATTCAATGCAATGCCTATCAAACTACCAATGTCATTTTTCACAGAACTAGAACAAAAAATTTCACAGTTTGTTTGGAAACACAAAAAACCCTGAATAGCCAAAGCAATCTTGAGAAAGAAAAACAGAGCTAGAGGAATCAGGCTCCCTGACATCCAACCCTACTACAAAGCTACAGTTATCAAGACAGTATGGTACTGGAACAAGAACAGAAATATAGATCAATGGAACAGGATAGAAAGCCCAAAGATAAACCCATGTACATATGGTCACCTTATCTTTGATAAAGGAAGCAAGAATATACAATGGAGAAAAGAGAGCCTCTTCAATAAATGGTGCTGGGAAAACTGGACAGCTACATGTAAAAGAATGAAAATAGAACACTCCCAAACACGATACACAGAAATAAACTCAAAATGGATTAAGGAACTAAATGTAAGTCCAGACACTATAAAACACTTAGTGGAAAACACAGGCAGAACACTGCATTACATAAATCATAGCAAGATCCTTTTTCACCCACCTCCTAGAGAAATGGAAATAAAAACAAAAATAAACAAATGAGACCTAATGAAACTTAAAAGCTTTTGCACAGCAAAGGAAACCATAAACAAGACAAAAAGATAACTCTCAGAATGGGAGAAAATATTTGCAAACAAAGCAACTGACAAAGGATTAATCTCCAAAATATACAAGCAGCTCATACAGCTCAATATCAAAAAAACAATCAACCCAATCCAAAAATGGGCAGAAGACCTAAATAGACATTTCTCCAAAGAAGATATACAGATTACCAACAAACACATGAAAGGATTCTCAGCATCACTAATAATTAGAGATATGCAAATCAAAAGTACAATGAGGTGCCACCTCACACCTGTCAGAATGGCCATCATCAAATATCTATAAACAATAAATGCTGGAGAGGGTGTGGAGAAAAGGGAACACTCTTGCACTGTTGGTGAGAATATAAATTGATACAGCCTCTATGGAGAACAGTATGGAGTTTCCTTAAAAAACTAAAAATGGAACTACCATACGAACCAGCAATCCCACTACTGGGTATATTCCTTGAGAAAACCATCATTCAAAAAGAGTCATGTTCCACAATGTTCATTGCAACACTATTTACAATAGCCAGGACATGGAAGCAACCTAAGTGTCCATCAACAGTTGAATGGATATAGAAGATGTGGCACATACATACAATGGAATATTATTTAACCATAAAAAGAAATGAAATTGAGTTATTTGTAGTGGGGTGGATGGACCTAGCATCTGTCATACAGAGTGAAGTAAGTCAGAAAGGGAAAAACAAATACTGTATGCTAACACATATATATGAAATCTAAAAAAAAAAAAAAAGTTCTGAGAACCTAGGGGCAGGACAGGAATAAAGATGCAGATGTGGAGAGTGGACTTGTGGACATGGGGAAGGGGAGGGGTGGGTTTGGACGAGGTGAGAGAGTGGCTTTTGCAAATATACACTACCAAATATAGAATGGATGGCTGGTGGGAAGCAGCTACATAGCACAGGGAGATCATCTCAGTGCTTTGACACCACCTAGAGGGGTGGAATAGGGAGTGTGGGAGGGAGACGCAAGAGGGAGGGGATACGGGGATACGTTTATACTTATGGCTCATTCACTTTGTTATCCAGCAGAAGCTAAGGCACCACTGTAGAGCAATTATACTCTAATAAAGTTGTTGAAAAAAAATAGATGTATTTATTGTTGATAACATTGTGTGGGGTATTATGTTTCTTACAGCCACACACTTCCCAACTGGTATTCAGGTTTTCCCACCAGAAGTCCCTCAAAATGAGGAAAACAGACACAACTAGAATCTAATATGTGAAGGAGATCAAGTGTCAGAGAGACCAGTTTCAAATGCCAAGACTAGTCAAGAGTGATTAGTAAAGAGAGTGGGCTAGAGCTAATAAACAGGACAAAATGAGAACTTGACAGAACATGGGTGAGAACAAAGGAGAAAGGTTTAGGATTATTATTGACTATTCATTTCTTGCATTTATGGGTCAGTGGTTATGTAGTTGGCTCATAATTACAAATTGTAAGTAGATGGCTCCCACCAAATTTGTCTGTTCCTTGGGTAAAAATAATTTAAATTGACATATGTCAAGATTTTTAATTAAAAGTTTCTGGTGTAGCACTTAAAACAAAATATGGCTTATTCCCTTTCATTCACACATGAGAAATATTGAATTTGAATTTGCTTGCTTTTACTGGACTTCCAGAGAATAGATTCCAGATGAATACCTAATAAAGCTTGCAAGAAGAGTTGGAGGAAAATATAAACATAGACAAAAAGTTAAGGATAAATAACAAACAGCATTCTAAGACAGAGGTTTTCAAACTTTATAGTCTACTAGAAGGCTTGTTAAAACACAGATTATTGGACTTCACACCCAGAGTTTCTGTTTTTGGCCAAATGGGACTAAATAATTTACATTTCTAAAAAAAATCCTTAGGTGTTGCTGATGATGATGGTGGCCTTAGTATCACATTTGGAGAACCACTACTCTAAGAGGCAGTACAAGGCAATGAACATGGAGTAACAAATGATTGGTAAAGTTGCCATGTGGAGAATATTGAGCTCCACATAGTCTGGCGACTTCACTGATTCTCTGCAAACAATGAAACAGCAATATCGATAGCCAAATTCTTGCCCAGAATATGAGATAGCTCAGGAATTTGTTGGCAGCTAATATCTAACTAGAAACATGCAGTGCAGCTAAGTGAGATGATATATGCCCAAGAAAAGCTATCCCTTAAGATAATGCATATGTTCTTGAAGCAAAGAACTGTTTCCAGTTGAAGTTTCTTAAAAACAATTGTTTTTGTTACAATTAATCAGTAGGCCTACATACTGCAATACACTTGAGCTACAATTTTCATGGCTTTTACAAGCAACTCTCTAGTTCCTTCCCAGGTTAAAACTCAGCCTAAAGGGCTGTATTGAGTGGTTTCAACATCTGTATTCTCACCAACTGGAAGAACTCTTCTCTCTTTCTGATTTAGTGTCATACTCTCTCTACCTTCTGTGATAATATTTCTACTGCCCTTCACTGCCACAAGTCTTGGTTAGAAACATTCTATCTAATAGTTTCCCATGAACTCTAAATATTAGGAAGAACAGGTTGGTGGCATCAACAACTTCTCTCCCCATAGTATTCATGTAATTGGTCCAGCCCTTCCCACTGACCTCTTTTGATTCACAATGAGTTACTTTTTTGGCCTGGAATAGAGTTTATCTAAAGTAAAAAACCAAAAAACAAATAGGGCTTCCCTGACGGTGCAGTCATTGGGAATATGCTTCCCAATACAGGGGACATGGGTTTGAATCCTGGTCCGGGAAGATTCCACATGCCGTGGAACAACTAAGCCCATGCACCTCAACTACTAAGCCTAAGTTCTAGAGCCCGCAATTCACAACTACTGAAGCCCGTGCACCTAGAGCCTGTGTTCTGCAACAAGAAAAGCCACTGCAATGAGAAGCCCACGCACCGCAACAAAGAGTAACCCCTGCTTGCCACTAGAGAGAGCCCGCGTGCAGCAATGAAGACCCAACACAGCCAAAAATAAAATAAATAATATAAATAAATTTATTTTAAAAAATGAAGGGGAAGTAAATCTCTGGTTATATTCCCTTCTGTCAATGCACATCACTAACCTATCTCTTACTGGTATCTCTTTCCCTTTGTCCACACTGTCACCTAGAAATTGGTTGATGAAACTGTAAGATATTTTCCCTTCTTTGGTATGATGAATGTGTTTTCTCTGCAATATTTATTAATGTGACAGAAATCTATCAGGCAAAGAATCCATCTGAACATAATTAAAGGTGACCATTTATTGTGGGTTATCCGTATCATTTCAGACTCATTTATCAAAGATAATTTTCAATGGATAATCATGCATGCTATGAACTTAGGAAAAGATGAACTATCTGCTGGCATCCTTACTCATTAACACTAACTTAAAATGCCTCAATTTTTTGCAATTATTTAAAGTGATAGAGAAATGCCCTTCCCCTTAATTTTGTTATAGTAACCTATAGGGTTTCTCCATTATTATTTTATTCCTTTCCTGAACACCAACAAAATACTTGTAGTATTCTCACAAAGCTATTTGTGGTGTATTTTAGGAAGTTGGTTAACATCTCACACTTTTTCTTTTTTTTTTTTTTTTTCTGTATGCGGGCCTCTCACTGTTGTGGCCTCTCCCGTTGCGGAGCACAGGCTCCGGACGCGCAGGCTCAGCGGCCACAGCTCACGGGCCCAGCTGCTCCGCAGCATGTGGGACCCTCCCGGACTGGGGCACGAACCTGTGTCCCCTGCATCGGCAGGCGGACTCTCAACCACTGCACCACCAGGGAAGCCCTTCATCTCACACTTTTTCTATTTAAGAATATATTGTTCAGAGTTCTGTTTTAGATGGCCCAATTTAGAGTTGATTGAATCTTTAATGTGGAATCCTCACTACTCCTATTATTTTACCTGTAAGAAGCCAGGCAGAAAATAATGCTGATTACCCCCTACATGACATCTTTTTGTTTAAGAAAAGGAGCTAATAAAAGAGGATATTTACTCATCAGATCACACTTATTATGCTGCCAGGACAGACTTAGAGTTATTTCTGTTAGTTAGGGTACTTTCAGCTATAGGTAGTAGAAACCTAAGTGGATTAGCTTAAATAATAAAATTTAATTATCTTATATGCATACAAGAACAGAGTGGAATGGACTTCAGGCATGATTTGAGCAAAACTCTTCCAGATTTATCTGGAAATCTTTTTTTTTTTTTTTTTTTTTGGCCACACCGTGCAGCATGTTGGGTCTTAGTTCCCCAACCAGGGATTGAACCTGCACCCCCTGCATTGGAAGCACAGAGTTTTAACAACTGGACCACCAGGGAAGTCCTCTTTGCAAATCTTATGGCTCTGCCCTTAGTTTCTCTCATAGTCTCAGTATTCCTTAGTCCAATAACTTTCACCAGGAATTGAATTTATGCTGATTAATTTAAACCTGAATTCCTAAAACAAACACTAACAAAAGTAAAGGAAATAAAGAAATTGAATTAACTGGCTTAGAATAATCAGAGGACTTGCCTTGGTATTGGGTCAAGTCTTAAGACCACATTCTTCTTAAGACCTCTCCTAATGAGAGAGGAGTAGAATACATATTGGGATCCAAATGACAGTGTTCATTTGAAAGAATAATCTTTTCTATGCCTCAGTATCTGAAAGCCCTACCTGAATATTCATTCTCATGAAGCTCATCTCCCCACAAGTGGAAGTTCACTGATCTTACGTTTAGTTTACTTAGATGTCCTTATTTCTTCAATTTTTATAAAAGGATACTAATTCTAACCACAAATCAGCTAATCACTAAAGTTTGTATTAACAAAATAACTTTAACTAAATGTTAAATTTCTTTCTTTTATCATTTCATGACAGTTTTGCTACTGTTTGGTACAGTAGATATTTCCCCCTCTCTTCTCTTTGCCATCTCTAATCTTCCTATTCATATCCTCTAATTTTCTTCTCTGATATTACCCAGTTGGAAATTGCTTGGTGGTTTGCTCATTGCTGGCAGCATAATATTTACATACCATCCTTCATTCCTTCATAAGAACCAAGGGCCCCCTCATTATTCTGCTGAAAAATCAGGTTACAATATAAGGTGTTTCCACAAATAAATTTATCTATAAAAATGTCACCTGCCAAGCAGTTGTCAATAGATTATCACAGAAGCAGGCTGAAGCAAACACAATCATTCTTCTTTTCTTTGGGGTAGACATTGCAGGTCCCCCTATTCCAACCATGTTGAGTTATGCAAAGTGACTTTAATATCTCATACTCATTTATCTTTGCATATATTCAGCTATACTCTTTAAACCTGACTGACAGAATCCCTTAAGATTAGCTCAAGAATCTGCTCTCTGTGAATTCTTCTTTGATCCTCCCAAGCATGGTATATAACTACTTTCTTTGTTTTAATTATTTTTCTAAATGTAATTATTACTGGCTCCAAACACTCACATTATTAGGAGTCCTAAGAGGGTACTAATCATAACTTTTTTATGTATCATAGAACCTAATACAAAGAATGATATATATTAAATGTCAAATTTTATGGGATTGAATGGAGTTTAAAGGTAAAAAAGGGTAAGAACTTTTAAATGACCATTATACAAAATTTCAATTAAAAAAATCTTGTGTTTTCATGAAAAAGGAAGAAGTAATAATAATAGCAAGTTAGTATCTGCCTTTCTTTTGTCAGAAATTATTCAATTGTTTAACTATAACTTTCCAGTTTGGGAATATTGTTACAGAACCAAACTTGGGTCCAGTCACCTGTGCACAGTAGAGCCAATCTACTGGCACTGGGTTGTGCTGAAGGAAATTGCAGAATTTACTGCAGGTGCCAAACAAGGAATGCAGGCAGCTAATGCTCAAAAAACCTTAACTTCCCAATGGCTTTCAGGGAAAGGTTTTTTAAAGACTGTGTGAGGGAGAGGGTTGTGAGTTTTGTGATCAGTTCATGAGCATTCTTGTGATTGATTGGTGCTGAGGTAACCAGAAATCAACATCATCCACCTTCTGGTTCCAACTTGTTTGGGGTCTATGTGCTTGTGGTCAATATAGAATTAACATCTTCCACCTGGTGGGGGTTTCAGTATCTGCAAAACAGCCCCAAATATATGGCTCAGAATATTACCTATAGCTCTTGAGAAGGAACAAAATGTCTATAAATTTGTTTAATGGTTAAACTATTATTATTTTGTCTTGGTTGACTCCTGTTTCTGGATTTTCTCACTTCTGATTAAATTTATTATTTGGAACTCAGGGAAGTCCTAGAAATATAGTTTTTCTACAAACAAGAGGGATGCAGAGGACATGGGGGCATCTGTTCTGGGAGGGCCTCATAGGTTCCTACTCATTTACTATATCATTCTTATAGGTATATGAATATTCATGTTCCTAGTTGGATGTATTGCTTAGATACCTGGATAAAAATTTAAATTAAGCTTTGCACAACCAGAATCAATCAACTAAATCAAACAATTGTATCAATAGAATCACTACCAAAGATGATTAATTGTAGAACACTTTTTATCTTAGAAAATTATACATTTGGGTATAATATACAGCTCATCCTTGTTATTCGTGAGTGTTATGTATTATAAAGTTGCTGCAAATACTGAATTAGAAAATACTGAACCATTACTCCTAGGCAAAATACTGATTTTGGTTTTTCTGTGGCCTCTGGTCACAATATTTTTTTATTAAATTACCAATATATACATTTTTCTTCAGTGTATGCTTCTGTTTAAAGACATGTTATTTAATATATATTGTTGATTCATACATTGAACTCATGATCAATAGTACTATAACTCATGCCTGAATGAAGCCTGTCTAACACATGTATTTTCTCCATCAGACACATCATATCCTTCTTATGCTTAGAAGCATTACACAGCACTTCAGCACCATGCTTGAAAGCCATTTTAAACAGAAAAAAAATACTAAAAGAAAAATATTGCACTAAATAGACCACAGAGAGGAAACTTGTTTATAATATGAGAGTTGAAACAAGGAGGCAGAGCATTACCTTATTTGACATCAGGGGGAAACATGCCTGTTGGGTGTCTCAAATTTTCAACACTCTTCCTATATCCTCAAATGACTGTGAAAATGGTACAAGTATTGCTTTAAGGGTAACAAATAAATTTTAGCAAGTAGGTCAATTCACATATATGGAATCTAGGAAGAATGAGGATTGACTCTAATACTTGTAGGATAATGTTCATAGAATCAATCTATAAGCACGGTTCTTCTCCTTTAGAAGACAATAGATTTATCATTCATAACAAATGACTTAATAACTGTATAGTACAAAGATGGACTAAATTTGTGGGAACAGCAACAGTGGAAAGTGAAAAAATATACTAAGTGTCTATTCTTAGGTCTTGGCTTCTCAAGCTATGTAGTCCTCTCTAACATAGTTGTTGCTGGGAATATTTTCTTTCCACATCTCTCTCTGTATAGGTCTGTGCTCTTGTACTTACACAGAAAAAGCTAAGTAAAGGAACATACTTTGGATTGTGGGCCAACTCAGAAATATACAAAGATCAAATTTACACCTGTACAATCTAAGATAGTTTAAAACAAATGATATTGTAATTTTTTTGTGTTACAGCAACAGTTAACTTCTTAAAAAGAAAAAAAAGTTTTATAACATATATTTACTAGCATAACTACTTCTAGAAAGCTAAAACTTGGCTATCAGTGTGTTACTCCAATTACAAATAATAATTTGTATAAGATTTCCACAAGGAAAACCTCTGTTACCATACCTGAAGTCTTGCATTTACCTAGGTGAGCATATTTATACCAGTGTTCTTAGTACCCTTGTATGTAAATACACGAGAGAAAAATGTGTCTCAGATTTGTTTTGCACCCCACTGAAAAATATTATACTTTTCTTAGGCATTGTGTTATATAACTAATAGTTTTCCTACTTGATTTGGGTACTAGAAAGCTCTAAATGATTCTAAGAGCATTTCACAAATGTAAAAGATATTCTATTAAATACCTGTTTGTCTTTATTTTCCCCACAATTATTTTCCAATTCCATCACTATTTTCTACTGCCTTGAATGCTTTCCAATTTATATTCTATTCTGTGATAAGTATTTGTGTCCACAGGCACAAATCCTTTCTGGAATGAAAATCAGGTTGTTTAATTACTTTGATAATATGAAAAGTGATAAAGTAGTGTTTATATTAAAATAATAAATATAGTTTAGTAATGTGTGCCTATCATCCTTATTAAAATAGTAATATTTTACTCTATATACAATTTGAAGTCATAGAGTTACAGAATACATTAGAATTGGACTGTAAGTATGTAAAAAATTGAATACAGTGACCCTTGAACATTTGTTTGAACTGCACAAGTCCACTTATACTTGGATTTCTTTCCACTATATATATATTACAGTACTACATGATCCATGGTTGGTGGATATGGAACCACAGATACAGATACAGAAAAAGTTATACTCTAATATTTTACTGCATGGGGAATCAGCACCCCTAACCCTCACATTTTTCAAGGGTCAACTGTATAATGAAAGTATATCAGTGAAAAATCCTAAGAAAGTTGACCAACCAAAGTCCTTACCTGGCATTAAAGAACCATTACACAGGGAAAATATGGCTTTTAATCTTGGACTTATGTTATTTCAGGAGATGCTTGCATCAGCAGAATCATGTGGAAACTGAGATTTATAGAAGAAATAACTGATTCACAGCTCTCGTCTCAAGAGGACTTAAGGGTATAGACTCATCAAGTGGAACAATAAATTGTTATTTCACTTTCCTTTGAATAAGTAATTAAATACATATATATGTATATATATATATTTATAAGGTATATGATTTGAATCATATATCACATTATGACCTATATGATATATGATGTAGATCATATATTATATATTATTTTTCACTAAAAGGTTTTCCATGCAGGGAAGGATTTTTTTTCTTTTTACTTTAATCACTAATGTCCTCCACAATACCTGTCACATAATGGGTACTCAAATATTTATAAATTCATGAGTACAACTCTACATTATATGTATATAATATTTTGTCCATGTAAAAAATAAATTAATTTCCAGTCTCATTGCATGAATAGAATTGAATATCCTTATTTAATTTTCTTCTTTAATGACTTAAACACATTCAGAAAAAAAGTAAACCAGGATATATTAACCTAATTATATTCAGAGGTGCCATCTTTCATCTCCTTTTATCTACAAGATATACAGTCAGAGAAATCACCTAAGTGATTTCATCCTCACAGGGCTAGTTTTGCACTTTTAGGCACATTTATAGGAAAAAAAAAAACATCTTTAGGACCTTAAGCTAGACAAAAATATGACATTCTTAAATTTTTAAATATGACACCAAATATGACACCAAAAGCATGACTAGAAAAGAAAAAAAAAACTATATATGATAAATTGTACCAGAGGAAAATATTTGCAAATCACATATCTGGGAAAAGACTTGTATCAAAAATATTTTAAAACTCTCAAAACTGAACAGAAAGAAAACAAGTAAACTAAATTGAAATATATGGGCCAACACAATATTGACAGAGAAGAACAAAGTTGGAGAACTGATGCTACTTGATATCAAGACTTACTATAAAGCTAAAGTAATAAAGACAGTGTACTATTGGTAAAAAAAAAAAAAAAAACAGACAAATCAGTTGATAAAACAAGAGTAGAGAGCCCAGAAATATACCCATGTAAATATAGTGAAATAATCTTTGACAAAGGAGCAAAGACAATACAATGGAGAAAAGATAGTCTCTTCAACAGATGGTGCTGGAAAAACTGAACATCCACATAAAAAAATTAAAAAAAAGAAAGAAACTAGACACAGAACTTACACACTCATAAAAATTAACTCGAAATGAATCATGGTTGGGCTTCCCTGGTGGCACAGTGGTTGGAGGTCTGCCTGCCGATGCAGGGGGTATGGGTTCGTGACCCGGTCTGGGAGGATCCCATGTGCCGTGGAGCAGCTGGGCCCATGAGCCATGGCCGCTGGGCCTGTGTGTCCAGAGCCTGTGCTCTGCAGCAGGACACAACAGTGAGGGGCCCGTGTACCACAAAAAAAAAAAAAAAAAGAATCATGGTCCTAAATGTAAATTGCAAAATTGTAAAACACTTAGAAGATAATACAGGAGAAAATCTAGATGGCCTTAAGTGTGTAAAAAACTTTTTAGATGCAACATCAAGGGCACAATCAATAAAATAAATAATTGATAAACTTGACTTTATCAAAATTAAAACTTCTGCTTTGCAAAAAAAAGTATCAGGAGCAGAGATGTGGCCAAGAAGACAGAGTAGGAAGACCCTGAGTTTGCCTCCTCCCAGGGGCACAGCAAAATTTAAACTATTTATAGAGCAACTATCTTTGTAAACAACATGATGATAAACAGAAAATATTTTCCACAATTAAAGATATAAAGAAGAAATAACATGAGGGGTGGAGGCAAGGTATAGTAAAGACCCACACCCAAAAAAAGGCAAACCAAAATGGGAGAATAATCACAATTGCAGAGGTTCTCCACAGAGAGTTAGGAGCATGAGCCCTACATTGAGCTCCCCAGCCCAGGTGTCCCACATTGGGATGAGAAGTCCCCAGGGCATCTGACTTTGAAGGCTAACAAAGCTTGTGTATGGGAGAGCTATAGAGTTGTGAAAAACAAAATTCTGACCTTCAAGAGCACACACACACAAAACTCACATGTTTCAAGACCCAGGGAAAAAGAAGTAATTTGAAAGGAGCCTGGGTTAGAATCACTTGTTGATCTTGAAGAACCTCCCAGAAAGGCAGGAGGCAACTGGACTCCCCCTAGAAACAGAGATACTCACGGTCACCACTCTGAGAGGTCATGCTACTGAGAGGACACTGGTGAATATAAATCCCATTTTGGAGTTCTACCTCTAGCCTATTAAAACCAGAGGCTCATCTGCTCAACAGCAGGCCAGAACCAGAACTGAGGACACATGGGCCATGCAGCAAGCCTGTCCTACTAGTGTACTCATAATAGTTAGACCCACTACAACAAAAGGGATGACACAGCACACATAGGGGGGACCCCTAGAACGTATACCTCTGGCAACCAGAATGGAACATGTGGCTGGGCCCCATTGGACATCTCCTACATAAGGTTATTTTTATAAGATCAGGAAACATAACTGACCTACCTAATACATAGAAATAACAAAGAATTGGGCAAAATTAGGAGACAGAGGAATACATTATAAACAGAGAAACAGGGCAAAGCCTCAGGGGGAAAAAACAAACAAACAAACAAAAAAACAAAAACCTAAGCAAAGTAGAGACAAACAATCCACTTGATAAAAAGCTCAAGGTAATGATCATAAAGATGCTCAACAAACTTGGCATAAGAATGGACAAACACAGTGAAAAGCTTAACAAAGAGTTAGAAAACATAAAAAGTAGCAGAGAGAGCTGAGGATGCAATAACAAAAATTAAAAATACTCTAGAAGCAATCAACAGGGATTAGATAACTCAGACGAATGTATCAGTAAACTGGAAGACAGAGTAGTGGAAATAACGCAAGCTGAATAGGAAAAAAAAAAGAAATTAAAAAAATGAAGACAGGGACTTCCCTGGTGATCCAGTGGTAAAGACTCTGCCTTACAATGCATGGGACACTGGTTTGATTCCTGGTCAGAGAACTAAGATCCCACATGTCACAGGGCAACTAAGCTCATGTGCCACAACTACTGAGCTTGTGCACCTCAACTAGAGCTGTGTATCACAAACTACAGAGCCCCCACACACACACACAACAAAGAGCCCACATACCACAACTAAGACCTGACACAACCAAAAATAAATAAAAATAAAATAAAAATGAAGATAGTTTAAGAGACATCCAGGACAACATCAGGTGCACTACCATTGCATTATAGGGCCCCAGAAGAAGAAGAGAGAGAAAAGGACAGAGAACTTGTTTGAAGAAATAATAGCTGAAAACTTCCTTAACCTGGGAAAGGAAACCAACATTCAGGTCCAGGAAGCACAGAGTCCCAAACAAGATCAACCAAAAGAGGTCCACACCAAGACATGTTGTAATTAATATGGCAGAATTAAAGATAAACAGAGAATTTTAAAACACATACACACCAAAATAAACAAACTAGTTACATACAAGAGAACTCCCATATGACTGTCAGCTGACTTTTCAGGGGGAACATTGCAGACCACAATTTACTCAAAATGATGAAAGGACAAAACATACAACCAAGAATCCTGTACCTGATAAAGTTATCGTTCAGATTAGAAAGAGAGAAAGAGATTTATAGACAAACAAGAGCTAAAAGAAATCATTCTACTGGCTTTACATGAAATGTTAAAGGGACTTTTCTAAGCAGAAAAGAAAAGAAAATAACTAGAAATATAAAAAAATTACAAAAGGAAAAATCTCATAGGAAAAAGCAAAAAATATAGTAAAGACAGTTGAACAACCACTTATAAAGCTAGTAGGAGGTTAAAATACAAAAGTAGAAAAATCATCTATATCCACATTAAGTAGTTAAGAGACACACAAAACAAGATGTAAGATATTACCTACCTCAAAAAAAATGATGAAACATTGTAGGATTGTAGGGGATGCAGGATTGTTAAAATGTATTATTAGAATGTATTCTACTTAAGCAATCATCAACCTAAATAATTATATATATATATATATATGTATATAAAATACCAAAATACCAAAAACCTATAATAAATGCACACACAACAAACAGAAAGGAATTCAAACATAATACTAAGGTAACCATCCAATCACAAGGGAAGAGAGCAAAGGAAGAAGGAACAAAAAGAACTTAAAAAAAACAACCGGAAAATATGAACAAAATGGCAATAAGTACATACGAATAGATAATAACTTTAAATGTAAATGGATTAAATAATCCAATCAAAAGACATGAGTGGTTGAATGGATAAAAAAACAGGGCCTGTATACAGTTGACCCTTGAACAACATGGCTGCATGGATTAATGTATATGCAGAGTTTTGTCAAAAAAAAACAGCACTACAATACTGTATGATTTGCAATTCTTAAAATCCACAGATATGAAACTGTGGGATGGAGGGGCCAATAATAAATTTGTACATTGATTTTTGACTATACAGGGTGTCAGTGTCCTTAACCCCTAGTCAAGGGTTAAAAGTATATGCTACCTACAAGAGACTCACATCAGATCTAAAGACACACAGAGACTGAAAGTGATGCAGTGGAAAAACTTATTCCATGCAAATGAAAAGGAAAATAAAGCTGGGTAACAATATTTATATCAGGCAAAATAGACTTTAAAACAAAAACTGTAACAAGAGACAAAAATGGACAGTACATAATGTTAGAGGAATCAATCTAACAAGAATATATAACCGTTGTAATATATATGTACCCAACATAGGAACCCCTAAATACAGAAAGCAAATATGGAAAAACATAAAGAATAACATGGACCATAGCACAGTAATAGTGAGGGATATTAACACCCCAATTACATCAATATGCCTTAAAGATGTCACCAAAAAACTATTAGAAATTATCAATACATTCAGTAAAGTTGTAGGATACAAAATATATAAAGAAAGTTGCATTTCTATACACTAACAACTAAAGAGAAATTAATAAAACAATCCCATTTACAACTGCATCCCTTGTAAGATGCAAAGACTAACATAACAGGAATAAATTTAACTAAGGAGATAAAAGACCTGTACTCAGGAATCTATAAGGCAACGTTGAAAGAAATTGAAGATGACACAAACAAATGGAAAAATATACCATAATCAGGAATTAGAAGAATTAACATTGTTAAAAGGACCATACTACCCAAGGCAATCTACAGATTCAATGCAATCTCTATCAAAATACCAATGGCATTTTTCATAGAACTAGAGCAAAGAATCTTAATATTTGTATGGAAACACACACACACACAAACCCAATTAACCAAAATAATCTTGAGAAAGAACAAAGCTGGAGGTGTCACTCTTCCTGATATCAAACTATACTACAAAGCTACAATAATCAAACAATGCAGTACCAGCACAAAAACAGACACATAGATCAATGGAACAGAACTGAGAACCCAGAAATCATCCCACATTTATATGGTTATATAATCTAACACAAAGGAAGCAAGGATATACAATGGGGGGAAAGACAGCCTCTTCAATAAATGGTGTTGAGAAAGCTGGACAGTCACATGTAAAAGAATCAAAATAGACTAATTTCTCACACCACATACAAAAATAAATTCAAAATGGATTCGATATTTAAATGTAAGACTTGAAACCAAAAAACTCCTAGAAGAAAGCATAGGCAGTACACTCTATGACATCATCAGTCTTAGCAATAAATTTTTGGATATGTCTCCCCAGGCAAGGGAAACAAAAGCGAAAAATTAACAAATGGGACTGCATCAAACTAAAAGGCTTTTGCCAGAGAAGGAAACTATCAACAAAACAAAAAGGCTGCCTACTGAATGGGAGATGATATTTGCAAACAATATATCTAATAAGGGGTTAATATCCAAAATATACAAAGAACTCATACAACTCAACATCAAAAACACAATAAACTCAATTAAAAAATGAGCAGAGGACCTGAATAGATTTTTTTTTGAAGAAAACATACACGTGGGCAACAAGTATATGAAACGAGGCTCAACATCACTAATTATCAGGGAAATCAAATCAAAACCACAATGAGATATCACCTCATACATTTCAGAATGGCTGTCTTCACAAAAAGCAAGAAATAATAAATGTTGAGGATGTGGAGAAAAGGGAACTTTCGTGTACTCTTGATGGGGACGTAAAACCATGCAGCTACTATTGGAAAACTGTATGGAGATTACTCAAAAAAAATAAAAATAAATTAAAAATATGATCCAGCAATTCTACTTCTGGGTATTTATTTGAAGAAAGTGAGAAAAACTAATTGGAAAAGATATATGCGGTCTTATATTCATTTCAGCATTATTTACAATAGCCAGGATATGGAAGCAACCTAAGTGATGAATGGATAAAGAAGACGTGATATATATATATATATATATATGTATATATATATATACACACACACACACATACATATACATATATATACATATATATGTATATATAGTGATATAGATATGTATATAATAAAATATTACTTAGGCATAAAAAGAATGAAATCTTGCCACTTGTCAAAACATGGATGGGCATATACTGTATTATGCTGAGTGAAATAAATCAGAGAAAGACAAATACTATATGATTTCACTTATTTGTGGAATCTATAAAACCAAAGGAATGAATAAACATAACAAAACAGAAAGAGTCATATATCCAGAGGACAAACAAGTGGTTGTCAGATGTGATGGGGCTGGGGAAGGAGAGAAATATGTAAGGAAAATTAAGAGGTACAAATTTACAGTTACAAAATGAATGAGTCATCTGGATGAAATGTATAGAGTAGAAAACATTGTCAATTCTAATGTAATATCTTTGTATAGTGACAGATCATAACTAGACTTATCATAGTGATCATATTGCAAAGTATAGAGCTATGTAATCACTGTGTTATGCAACAGGAACTAACATGGTGTTGTCAGTCAATTATACTTCAAAAACAAACTAAAACAAACTCATAAAAAAAGAGATCAAGTTTATGGTAACCAGAAGTGGGGAGTTGGGGTGTGGGAATTTGATGAAGATGGTATATTTAGTACAAACTTTTGATACAAACTACTAGTTATCAGATAAATAAGCACTAGGGATGTAATGTACAGCATGATAAATATAATTAACACTGGTGTGTTATACATGGAATTTGTTAAGAGAGTAAATCTAGTAGTTCTCATCACAGGGAATTTTTCCTTTTATTTTTAATCTATGTGAGATTATGGATGTTCACTAAAATTATATAGTAATCTTTAAATGATATATACATCAAAGCATTATGCTGTACCCCTGAAACTTATACAGCGTTGTTTGTCAGTTATATCTCAATAAAACTAGAAGAAAAAACAAATAAATCAATTTACATTAAAAAAAATATATATATAACTCAGGAATAGCCAGATGGAAGAGATACATTGGGCAAGGAATGGGGAAATACTGCAGAGCTTCCGTGCTCTCTCCAGGAGCACCACTCTCCCAACACCTCCATAATTTCACCAACCTGGAAATTCTCTGAATTCCCTCCTTTTGGGTTTTTGGAGGCTTCATTACAAAGGCATGATTGACCGATAATTGGCCAGTAGTGGTTAAACTCAATCTGTATCTCCTCCCGCTCCCTGGAAATCAGGGTGTGAAACTGGAAGTTCCAACCCTCTAATCACAAGATTGGCTGTCCTGGCAACCAGGTCCCCCACCTCCTTAGAGGCTTTCCAAAGTTTACGTCATTATCATAACAAAAAATATATTTTTTGCCCTTATCAGTTAGGAAATTCCAAGGGCTTTAGGAGCTCTGTGCCATAAAAGAGTCAAAGACTAAATATATACTTTTTATTATAAATCACAATATCACTACCAGTTTTGTCAGTTTACTATGAAGTTAAACATTCAATTACCACATGATTTTTAGGTATTTGTCCTAGAAAAATGAAAACTTTATTGTAAGTAAACCTAGAGAAAGTTTCCCCCCTGAATTTGCTTTAAGAGAACACTGTGTGCTAAATTGAACAAAGTGAAAATACATTTTTATGTGACTGAGATGTCTCATTGTTCACCAACTCAGGCATACAATGCAATCAAATTTATGTTAATTTATCTTGGTAGCTCCAGGTCTTCTGATCCCATTGGAATTTCTGTCTCTGCAAAGATTTTTTTCCTCAAGCATTTCTAAGCCTCCATATTTTCATTTAGAAAGCTGTTCTAGTAGTTGCTCAGAGTCAGTGGGAGGTATGGCAGGGTTCTATTATGGGCTACACAAAGGTGAAGTGCATTCACTAGCCTAATTGCAATTGTCAATGGTGTTTTATTCAATGTTTTTCTATCAGGTAGCTGGATTATGGCAGATTCCATCAGCAGGTGAAGCCCCTGAAACACTGAAGTGTTGACTGACTCCTTCCTTCCTACATTTATTCAGGGGACCTGTATTTCTCCTGCATTATGGTTTCTATTGTCTTCTGCACCCCTATCATAATTCCACTAAATATGATTGCTTATGGGCAGACACCAATCCTGATCAAAGACCTCTTTCCTTTTTCTTCAAAGGCTCCTCAGGTACTGTGTACATCAATGGCTATAAATCATTGCTTGAAATGAGGAATGTCAGCAATTTCACCACAAATACAATAGTAAGTTTTGTATAGTTGCCTTTAATAACATCCCTCACTGCAAAGAGAAAATGTACCTAACACTAAAACAATGGCATTGGCAGTGGGTAATTTGAAATCATATGTTCTGGCAAGGATATGGAGTGTAGATTGACTATAGTGCCAATTACGGAAGCAGCTGTGTGCTTTGGGAAATAAACCAAAACAAAACTGTAGCAATTCCATCTCAATAAGATGGATTAAAAAAAGGTATGAAGGAGAGATTCATGGTTCTTTTTAGAAAATTAACTGCTAAGCTCCCAAAACTTTGTTAGAATTAATAAAAATTTCTATAGAATATTAGAGATTAGTACAGCATAAGGATTAAGAAATAAAGCTGTTAATCCAGTCAGACCTGAGTTGGAACTCAGCCAGCATAATGCTTTGGATGAAATAAATGATAAATAAATATGAACAAATATCAGTAACATTATTAAAAGTCTACAAATAATAAATGCTGGAGAGGGTGTGAGAAAAGGGAGCCCTCCTACACTGTTGGTGGGAATGTAAATTGGCGCAGCCACTGTGGAAAATAGTAGGGATGTTCCTCAGAAAACTAAAAATAGAATTACCATACGATCCAGCAATCCCACTCCTGGGCATATATCTGGACAAAACTATAATTCAAAAAGGTATGAGCACCCCTATGTTCATAGCAGCACTATTCACAATAACAAAGACATGGAAAGAACTTAAATGTCCATTGACAGATGGACAAATGGACAGATAAAGATGTGGTACATATATACAATGGAATACTTCTCAGCCATAAGAGAGAACAGCAACATGGACACAACTAGAGATTATCATACTAAGTGAAGTAAGTCAGAAAGAGAAAGACAAATACCATATGATATCACTTATATGTGGAATCTAAAATATAACACAAATGAAACTGTCTATGGAACAGAAACAGAATCATGAACATAGAGAACAGACTGGCAGTTGCCAAGGGAGAGGGTGTTAGGGGAGGGATGGAGTGGGAGGAGGTTGGGGTTAACAAATGTAAGCTTTTATATAAAAAATGGATAAGTAACAAGGTCCTACTGTATAGCCCAGAGAACTATATTCAATATATTATGATAAGCCATAATGGAAAAAGAATGTATATATATGTATAAGTGAATCATTTTGCTTGCAGCAGTAATTAACACAACATTGTAAATCAACTATACTTCAGTAAAAATAAGTAAAACAAAAAAAAATAATAATAAATTAAAAAAATATCGGTAACATTTTACCAATACCCATATTCAGAGTCCTGTGCTCAAAGTAGTTTTGGAAACACAAGTGTAAATTAATTTAAGTAGACTTCAAAAAATGTTTTTCATAACCTTAATTAGTGCACACTGAAGACTTGCAAGACAGTGGTAGTATGTAGTATTTTTCAAAATAATTTGAACTTAGACCCCTTATTTCTCAGAATATCCCAATAGGAAAAGTGTGGCTTAAGAACCTTCTTTAATACTTACTATTACATGTTATAGGAGTTTGTCGTAGATCTTTATGGGGATAGATATTTTGATTTAGCAGTTTTAATATAGTCATTTTTAAGAAAAAATTATATTTTAATATAATATATTGGCATAATTACATCAAAATGGCTCCATTTTTTCTTAATTACCTGATAATATGCACAAAATATACCTCTGACCCTCACCCATTACAATGTCTCCTTTTTTTTTTTTTTTTTGCGGTACTCAGGACTCTCACTGCTGTGGCCTCTCCCGTTGCAGAGCACAGGCTCCGGACGCGCAGGCCCAGTGGCCATGGTTCACGGGCCCAGCCGCTACGCGGCATGTGGGATCTTCCCGGACCGGGGCACGAGCCCAGGTCCCCTGCATCGGCCGGCGGACTCCCAACCACTGCGCCACCAGGGAAGCCCTCTTCATTTCCATGTCATTTTAGAAATTTTTATGAGTCTGTGTTAAATTTATAAACCAGAAAAATATGCTGTCTATATTTGATTGGGTTATGTGACCTTAGATATTTATCCTAAAACCATTATTTTTAAGTTTATTTATAGCACTCTATTTTACTGAAACAACAGAAAAATATTTGAGAATTGACTATAGAGTTGACAGTTGGGTTTAATGGATCTTTTTATGAACCCACATTTTTTTCTCCTTTCTACTTCAGTGCCTAATATAGATTCAATCAAACAAAATTACCACAATTAGGAAGCTTACAAAAAGGAGAGTAATATGCCATCTAGATTTTCAAACAGAAAGTGAAATAAAATCCATTCGTATTCTGAAATTATTACTGGAAAGTAAATAAGTATGACCATCATAATGTTTATAAAGTAATTAGTGAATGTGATAGGCAAATCACTCAGGATATCAGGAATTGCTAGAAAATGAGCAAACATTATACTTAAAATGATTGAAGAGCTTTTCTGAATTAAGTTGCTGTAGTACACATATCTTCTGCTTATACATAATTTGACTTGGGCAGTGTCAAACTACTACGTCCTCCCTTAACCCAACTTTGACCAATCCTCCTCCTTGATCCCTACCCACTTCCATGAAATTCATCCTCACACTTATTCCTAACCCACACTATTCTTTGTCCCTAACCATCTGTAACCCAACATCATCTTCAAGACTATGCCAGGGTCAGGAGAGAGTTTCAACAATGGGATGAGGCTAAGGGATTGGTTAAAATATTGGTTTTATGTTCTGGTTCCTGTGGCATCACATTTTGCTGTTGTTTTCTTATATTTCTTTGATAACTACTGTTCAGATTCCTTGGTCAGCTCATACTCCTTGACCTAATTTTCAACTTTTGGTGTTTTAAAAAAAGATAGTCCTAGGTGCTAGGTTCAAGTATACAAGTATTCACAAGGAGTAAAACAAGCAAGGATAAATTTAGACTGCCATGGCAAGCTCTCACATCCTTTCTCATCACATTAGGACATATGAGCCATATATACACACATATAAAATCTCTGAGAAATCTAAGTGATGTGCATGTGTGTTTTAGTTACTCAAATAAGAATGACAAAAAATCCTTATTTTATAGTCTAGTAGTGACATAGCTTATGGGACATTTTCCATGGAGCCATGCTCACAGAACCATAGATATCAGGTTTGTTTATCTTAATCCATCCCAGGAAGACCATTTACCTAGGAAGACCAGGTAAATCCCCTAAAAGCATTACATACATAAGGACTCTCCAGTTAGTAAACACTACTAGTGTGCTTGCCAGGAAGTCTATCATTAGCATATTTACAATGAAATTTGATCAGGTTACCTTTCTTTTTTTCTTGTGTTCCCTAGTAAAAGGAGGGAATAGATTGCAGGCCTGCTGTTAACCCCGTTCTCCATATCTACTTACTGCTGCTATAATGGTGAGCAAGTTGATCCAGCTCTCCATGCCTCAGTTTCCTCTTCTGCAAAGTACAGGTAATAATAATAATTTCCTCATAGTGTTGTTGTAATGATTAAATAATTAATACATGTAACGTTTTAGAAAAATATTTGGTATTTGGTGAATGCCTTATAATAATAGATATCAGCATAGCTCCAGTTTAAATCTTTCTTCTTGATTTCAGCCCCACACATTCAACTGCCTGCTTAACAATTTCACTTGGATATTTCACAGGGATTTCAAATTCAGGTATAAACTGAGTTCATAATTTCTTCCCTCAACCCCCAAGCCCACCACAGATTCTACCTTAAAAAAAAATACTAGTTCTAGGGGCTTCCCTGGTGGCACAGTGGTTAAGAATCCGCCTGCCAGTGCAGGGTACATGGGTTCAAGCCCTCGTCCGGGAAAATCCCCCATGCCGTGGAGCAACTAAGCCCGTGCGCCACAACTACTGAGTCTGTGCTCTAGAGCCCGTGAGCCACAACTACTGAAGCCCGTGCGCCCAGAGCTCATGCTCTGCAACAAGAAAAGCCACTGCTGTGAGAAGCCCATACACCACAATGAAGAGTAGCCCCCGCTCGCCACAACTAGAGGAAGCCCACACACAGCAACAAAGACCCAACACAGCCAAAAGTAAATAAAAATTTAAAAAATAAATTTATTTATAAAAAGTACTAGTTCTATAGGAGAGTATATTACTTTCTTATTCATATAATAGCTCTTGAAAGAAACCTAGCAATCCTCCAAGAATTCTGCCTTTCTCATATACCCTGATACCCAATTTCTGTAGATGGTTACTGCCCAAATATGTCACTTCTTTGATTCCTTTGCCAACACCATTACAGTCTCCTTTAGTCTCTGATCTGAATGATTGTTAAGGTGTTCCAATTAGCTTTTCCAAATTCATTAATATACTCTATTCTTCCTCCACTGAAAGCACAAGTCAAATCATCTAACTACCCTACTAAAGTGGTCAGTGGGTGCCCGTCATTTCTAGGACAGAGACCAAAATTCTCAATGTAGATTCACACCCCTATATCATCCAGGCCTGCCCTCTTCATGAGACCCATTTGTCCCTGCTCTTGCCTCAATGTTTTATTTCAATCCATTAAATAATTTATTATTCTTCCTGCCTTAAGATCCTCACACATTCTGTTCCATATTTGGAAAGCTCTTGCCTACCCTTGACCCAGTTAAAAGTCCTCCTAATTCTTGTGAGCTCATAATGAGCATTAGTTCCTCAATAAACATTTCCTTGATTCCCAAGAGAGACCAGGTATTCCTATAATTTCCACACATAGCCTGCTTCACAATGAAAATTAAATAAAAATCAATAAATTGATCAAATTAATAAAATAAGTAAGAAAATTAAATAATAACTGTATTCCTAGGGTCTTCCTCAGTCTTTGACTCTTGCTTAAACAGTATTCTTTTTTTTCCCCTTGTACAATGCCCAAAATGGAATGGCTTGCTCTTGGTCATAGTAAAAATGTTTGTATGTGGAAAATCACATCGAAGTGTCTGCATCAAAATGCCATGGCTTTAATTGTTTCACACTATAAAAATATCTCAATATTACATACAGAAAATATATAGTTGTTTTGCAATGCAAACTCCTGGTCAAATTTTTTTAACCTCTTAATTTCCATCACTTATTTCTATCCTCCCCCAACTCCCTCCTTTCTGGCAACCACTTGTTTGTCCTCTGGATCTCTGAATCTGTTTCTGTTTTGTTATGTTTATTCATTTCTTTTGTTTTTTAAATTCCACTTATCAGTGAAATCTTAGAGTATTTATTTTCTCCACCTGACTTATTTCACTTAGCGTAATACACTCTAGGCCCATCCATGTTCTCACAAATGGCAAGGTTTAATTATTTTCTATGGTTTATATGTATATCATTTTATATATATACCACACCCATCTGTTCATGGGCACTTAGGTTGCTTCCATAGTCTGATTATGGTAGATAATACTGCAGTGAACATAGGAGTGCATATATCTTTTCCAATTAGTGTTTTCATTTTCTTCAGATAAATACCCAGAAGTAGAATTGCTAGATCATATGATAGTTCTTTACTTAATTTCTTGAGTAATCTCCATACTGTTTTCCATGGTGGCTACACCATGGAACAGTGTACAAGAGTTCCAACCAAGAGTGCACAAGAGTTCCCTTTTATCCACATCCTAAACAACATTTATTATTTCTTGCTTTTTGTGAAGATAGTCATTCTGAAACGTGTGAAGTGATATCTCATTGTGGTGTTGATTTGATTTCCCTGATGATTAGTGATGTTGAGCACTGTTTCATATACTTGTTGGCCATTTGTATATCTTATTGGAAAAAATGTCTATTCAAGTCCTCTGCTCATTTTTTAATTGAGTTTATTGTGTTTTTGATGTTGAGTTGTATGAGTTCTTTGTATATTTTGGATATTAACCCCTTATCAGGTATATTGTTTGCAAATATCTTCTCCCATTCAGTAGGCAGCCTTTTTGTTTTGTTGATAGTTTCCTTCTCTGGCAAAAGCCTTTTCATTTGATATAGTCTCATTTGTTTATTTTCTGCTTTTGTTTCCCTTGCCTGGGGAGATGTATCCAAAAATTTATTGCTAAGACTGATGATGTCATAGAGTGTACTGCCTATGTTTTCTTCTAGGAGTTTTTTGGTTTCAGGTTTTACATTTAAACCTCTAATCAATTTTGAATTTATTTTTGTATGTGGTGTGAGAAAGTAGTCTATTTTGATTCTTTAGCAAGTGACTGTCCCACTTTCCAAACACAACTTATTGAAAAGACTGTCTTTTCTCCATTGTATATTCTTGCTTCCTTTGTGGTAGATTAATTGATCATATAAGTGTGGGTTCATTTCTAAACTCTCAATTCTGATTCATTGATCTATGTATCTGTTTTTGTGCCAGTATCATACTGCTTTAATTATTGTAGCTTTGTAATATAGTTTGAAGCCAAGGAGTGCAATACCTCCAGCTTTGTTCTTCTTTCTCAAGATTGTTTTGTCTATTTGGGGTCTTTTGAATTTTCATAAAAATTTTAGTATTATTTGTTCTAGCACAGTGAAGAAATGCCATTGGTATTTTGACAGATGTTGCACTCCTGGCAAATTTTACAGGAAACATTGCTCTTAGTAACTAACTTAGTTGATAGGAGATATATATATATATATATATATATATATATATATATATATTAGAATTCAGCTTCCCCAAAAGTTGGTTTGTTTTAGAAGAGTTGGTCTGAGCCACTGTTTCTTAATTTTAATAGATAGGATGATAAGTTATCTATAGTGGCTATTTATAGTTTAAAGTAGTAAAATAATCATCACTTTGGAGGATAACACTTATTTTTCTGTCAATATATCAGTAGGTCTTCAATCTTGATCCACCAAGTATGATTTCATGTCACTAGAATAAATGATTTTTTAAAAAGTGAAGATGAAAAAAAAAAAGTGAAGATGGGATAAAAATAAAACCTTTAAAAACCAGTGCCTTATAACAACCTCAGTTTTCAAATTGTCTATCAGCAACGATTCTGGCCCTCATAGTTTTAGTAAAGTTTATATTCTGCATAAGAATCATTTCCCAATAGCTTATTTTGAGGTTATACTGCTTGTTTAATCATTGTTTGCTGTCCAGAGTCAAAAAAATTCTAGCAGAAACACAAATTCAAACTGGAAACAATCTCATTTTGTTCCTAACAGATTTCTCCATGTGGTATAGTCAATATTGGTCTATGTGCTTAAATTCTCCTTCCTTTTTAGTAGTGTACTGTCCTGAGAAACATAGATTAGTAATTTTTTTTGAAAAGGAAACCATAATACAATTTAGAAGATATGTCCAAATAACTGCTAAATCCATAATATAGGAGAAATAAGAAAGATGTTCCTTTTTAAAATTGTAGCCTCTTACCTGCTTTATCAATTAAGATAATTGGCAGTGTTTAAACCTTTTTTTGTGCCAGTATCATACTGATCCATCTGCGTGACAAAAAAATCTTCACTGAACAATTTTTTAAAGTTGAGATTTATAATCAATTGTGGTATTATTACTCATATCAAATCAAAAAGAAGCTTGGGTACCAATAAAGTTCTGGGCACATTTTCTTGATTATAAATCTGAAATACATGTACTTACCACTTTCCACAATTCATTTAAAGCTAAGAATCATATTTACTATTTTCTTCAGTCCACAAATTCCAGAGATTGGGTTATTCTACACATTAGTTCTCTTATTTCCTTCCAGAATTGTTTCTGAATTTTTCCAGATGACTTTCTGATAAGAAATAAATAACAAAGCAAACACTTGCTTATTTGTTAGGAAAGAGAAAATAACTGTAATTACCATGTATATAAAGTAGTTAATCTCCTCTTGGGCAGTCTGTCTGTAAAATGAGGACACTCTAGTGTTTACTCTTAAACAGATAAAGCTATTTTGTGGTAGGTGGAAACAATGTGTTGGCAGTCAGTAATCTCCATGTACAAACCCAAATTTTTCAGAGTCCATGAATAACATTTTCAATGTTCTTGAACCAAAAATTTATCCATTTTTCAAAGTCTTCAATACCATCCCCAGATTCATTTTTCTTTGCTTCTCTAAGGAGTTTTCTGTTCTCTCTCCTTCTAAAGTGAATTCCCTAGGTGACCATTTTACAAAGGAGAATTTTACCTGCCACCATGAATTAAGTTCAAGGAGAACTGTGAAATAAATTACCAATCATTTATCAGACTGATAAAGCCACAGAATCAGCTAACTCAGTTCTCAGAAGACCCCACATTTTTCATTAATACCAATGCTGTGGGATAAGACACCAAAATGATTGATTAAATTTTTCATCCACTTTGCGTATGTAAACATTCTCAAGATTTTATCTTCTCAGGATAGAATTTATTTTCCTTTCTTATGTAACTACATTGTGTACCCCTTTATGAGTACCTGCTTTTGAAAACTGTATAGAATTTTTGGAAGTTTGGATTGCTATTTCAGGGTGTTCAATGTTGCCATTTTATGATAGTGAATACCCTCAGAAGTATACAATAAGTTTTTTGTTTGTTTGTTTGTTTTCCACTAATCTCCTTGAAGTGTCATATGATTTGAAAATATGCTGGTTTTTATTCAATGTATGAATTTACTAATTTTATTATTTAAAATTGTAGCTAAGTATCTTTTATAAATAAGAAACGCTTACCATAGTTGGGTAGTATTTTTTATATTTATCTAAAACAAACTAAACAAGCGGACCCCAGAAATCCACGATATACTAATCCCACATCATTGCAGGATTGAATAAATAAATAAATGAACAAATACAACACTATTTAGGGATAAAACAAAAGGACTAAGTTACATGTAGACCAGGTACTATAAATGAGCACATTTCTCTGTGGGGTTTTTAGTTATGATAAAGTCTGTTAACTCATATCTTTAACAGATAAAGTCTGTTAAAGATAAAACAGAATAACTATCATCAAGATGATTTGCTTAAACCTATGTCTTCAGGGAGATATAGAAATTCACTCCAAAACCATGAGGATAAGAACAGTACTGTGGAACTGTGGAACACTACTGTGGACAATGTTGTTTTTGCATTAAGACAATCAATTAATAATGACTCATGGTTACTAAGACAGATTTTATTTCTTTAATAGGCATTTTAAAAATGTGATCCCAAAGCCAGCAGCATCATCAACACCTTGGAATTTCTTAGACATGCCAATTCTTGGGCCTTGTATTAGTTTCTAGGGATGCCATAACAAAACTCCCATAAACTTGTTGGTTTAAACTACAGTAATTTATTTCCTCACAGTTCTGGGGGCTAGAAAGTCCAAGATAAAGGTGCCAGCAAATTCAGTCTCTGGAAGTTTCTCTTCCTGACTTCCAGACTGCCATCTTCTTGCTGTGTTCTCACACAGTCCAGAGAGTAATCTCTGGTGTCTCTTCCCCTTATTTTAATGTCAGCAGCTTGCTGGATTAGGGTTTTATCACCTCCTCACAGAGCCTACCACCAAATGCAGTCACATTGGGAGTGAGGGCTTCAACAGATGAATTTCAAGGGGACACAAACATTCAGTTCATAACAGGCACCAACCCAAATGTAACAAGCCAGAAACACCGGGTTTAATAAGCCCTCCAGTAATTCTGATGCACACAAAAATGTGAGAGCCAATGCTAAGGGAGTGGTGTTCAACCCTAGTTACCCATTAGAACTACCTAAGGATTTTTTAAAACATACCAATACCTGGGGTTCACCCAACAACAATAAATTCAAACTACCTATGAGTGGATCTTCAGCACTGATATTTTTACAAGCTTCAAGAAAATTCTTATTTTCTGCCAAAGCAGCAAAACACCCATTCTAATCCCAAATTCTCTGTGTGTGTGTGTGTGTGTGTGTGTGTGTGTGTGAACTTATCTATATTCACCACTGTATTGTCAATTGTTCTCCTGATTCTGCTTTCCTCAATCATCTTCCCCAAACCTCATTCTTCCTGATAATTGTTTTATCCTTCTCTTGCAATCTTCCTCCAATAACTCACAAATTATAACCCAATTTCTCCAGCCAAATTAAAAAAAAAAAAAAAAACCTGTAAAGGCATAGTCATAAAAGGTCTGGAAAAAATTTATTTTCTACTCTCTACTATAAAATCCAACCTCATCAGTCGGCTTATTTTTCAAATATGAAACTGACTCTAACTAATAAAATCTTGCTTCTAAATTCCTCCTGCATAAAACATATCCCAGCAAATTTAGTATATCTTTGTAAATTATCTCATTAGGAGATAATACATGTTAAAGTATTTTCATTAGCTGTAAAGGACTGTATTAATGTAAGGTATCATTACTGTTAACTGGAATATAAGTTCCTAGAAGAAAGAGAATATGTTTATTTACCAGTGTAGTCTCAACACCTCAAAAAGCCAGGGGTGTTCAGAGCTCAGTTAGTTTCTTTTTAATTACGTATTTCATTGATTTATTTAATTGTGAAATTAAAGTCAACACAAATAAGAGTTTTGAAAACTTGACTTTAATAACTGAGTTACTGTGAAATAAGCATAAGATCATGTATAAATCATAACACCTAAGAGAGAAAATTAATAATAGAACATTTATAAAAGTTGATGATGTGATGTCAATAGTGATAATGATAATTGGAAGAATAAAAGATTTCTTAGGAAAACATTAAAAAAACTGTTTTGAAAATATAACACTTGTTGCATGCCACTCAAATAAATAAAGATAACGAGGAATAAAAGGAGAAAAAGGAAGAAATGGAAAAAGGGGAAGGAGGAAAGGATTATAATTGGTGCAATCTCCCTATTATCTATGCTAAAAAAGTTGTGTCTGAGAGTTCCTTTAACAACTACTTAAAAAAAACAAGGCATATATATATATTTACAGGCAAACAACAAGGTGTATATATATGTAATATTGTAATATATATGATAGTGTAATAATATATGTTTCATACGTATATATGTGTGTGTATATATTCCTCATCAATTGAAACATTGAAGTCAGGCTAATTGGGTATCAGATTCTATTTCTCTCTTTGTTTTTGCTTTTCCATGTGACTTTGGGTAGGTTAAGTGACTCCTCTGAGACTTTTTTCTTGCTTTGGAGCTTAAATAAAGTCACACACATAAATTGCCTTGTAGAATACCTAGCATATAGTTCTCTTCCCTATTTTCCCCTGGAGATATTTATACCTGCATTTAAGTAAAGTTGTAGGTGTTGTTTTATTTAGAGGTATTCCAGCTCATTTGTGAAAGCAAAACTTAGAAAATAGAAACAACATTTTTAATCACATTTCTAATCAATTATTTTCATCAACTTTTGTCCTAAGGACTGATACTATTTTCTGTTACTTTACTGATTGTTATTTCACACTGGTCTGAAGAAGAGACAGGTGTTTAAAAATTGAAACAATGATGAATTCTATATTGTTCATTTAATATTTTAGTAGTCAGAGCATCACCATTATCACCTGTTATTAGTAAAGAATTATGAAAAGCCTTGGTTTTCTCTCCATTTCCAGAATATTTGAATAAGCACTGCAATTCAGAGTAAAACAGTGCCCCTGTTACATTTTACCAACAACCCCTCAACTTCCTCAAAAGCATTAGTACACTGAAAGACATGTTTTACTTACCTTGATGTGTAGTACAAGTTGTCTTGAATAAATCTTCATGAAGATCTTTTTGGAGGGAAAAAAACAACTTTAGGAAAGGTTATTTCTCATTATCAATGTAGAATGACTGGGACTGTAGATGAGAAAGTGATTATATAAATGAAAGGACATACCTAGACATACATAGGAAAATTCTGTAGTGATCTTCAGGAGCTTGTTTATGTCTGATTGCTATTTCAGCAGAAATCAAAAATACAACTGACCTTTCCCAACTTTCAGCAACATTTTGAGTGAAAACTATAAAGAGCTACATAATGTACTTTGAAAAAATAAAAATATTTTCAACACATTCTAAATATCTCATTTTCATGACTATTAGTTGGATTTAGGAATATGATACTGTGGAAAGAAACTTACTTAGACTGGGAATATGGAGACTTAGTTTTATTATTGGCTCCACTCTCTAGTTTGTTGCATATTTCTGGGTCCAACTGACTCATCTATAAAGTGAGAAAATTGTACTATATGACCTCAAACAGCACTTTTAAAATTTAAGATACTGATATGCAGTAAGACTCATCAAAGTTTTCTCATATCCATGATCCTTAGTGTGCTTTTAAATCATTGATCATCATTTTGATATCTGAAGAGATGTCAAAACTTACCTTCAAGGGTATTCAAAGCCTGCATAGAGAATTATGAAAACACTCCGATGATAGCAATGCTATTTAATTTAAAATAACCATGTGTATAGCTGATTCACTTTGCTTACAGTAGAAACTAACACAACATTGCAAAGCATCTATACTACAATAAAAATTAATTTAAAAAAATAATTTAAAAAATAAAATACACCTGTGTTTTTATATTACCCACAAAACTGAAAAAGAAATGAAAGTAATGATCCAAAGACTAAAATTCATTTAGTTCTTCCTAAGGAAGGATTTCCATATGCATCTTATATGAAATGATAGGAAGAGAAATCAACCTTCTCCTTCCCCACCCCTCCTAAATGCCTCACAAAATGTCATTGTTTAATGTTTAATAAATTCTTTCAAGTTGATGGCAGAAGCCAAAATAATTAAGAAGGTCAACACAGAAGAAAACCCAGGAGGTCCACTAGAAGAAATAATTTTGAGGAACGAAAAGATTTAAATCTATCAAACATTAGGGATGTCACAGAAAAATTCCTTTAAAATATTAGATACTTCAGGGTCCTTCTTGATCAGTTTCCATTTTACTTTAAGTTTTAAGGGAAGGAGGGAAAAGTACATTTGTCTGTTGCAACAATTAAAAGGAGGGGGTAATGTCTGTATATTACAACTAGCCCATAACTTACAAGAGATTTCTTACCAGGACAAAATTTAACTAATTTTTCCATAGTCTTGCAGCCAATTGAGCTGAGGAGAAGAGAATTGGAGGAGTAAGGAAGATTTCTCATAGAATTCCTGTGTTATCCTTAAATCCGTAGTCATACTTCTGAGTTAGGAACACAGATTCCATGACTAGTACTCTAGCCCTGAAAAAAATAGTTTACATTTCAGGCCATAACCAGGGACTGGAATAAAGCATGTGCAGGAAAGAGAAATAGAGTGAGACTCTGGGAGGTGGGGGTGGGGGAGGGGAAGAAGTGACTAATGTACACTAATGCAAAAACTAATTATGTATACTTGAGCTAATGGGGTAAAACAGAGACAACTCCGAAAAGATGTATAATATTACTGAAAATTTAGCTAAACTACTTGAAATGCAATTAACAGTCATTTCACTTCCCATGACCAGGTTTCTTTCATTATCTGAAACTTACTTCTTTTTGGAATAAGGTTAATATTTGTAGAAGTATTAGTATATTAAAGCATAACATTTGGGACTTCCTATGCATTAATATCTTTTAACCATCTCCCAATTTGTTACTTGCCTTCATACCAGGCTAGTATAGAGAATAACTCAGAAAGTTTAAAACACACTAATAATCATCTTTGCACCCACAAAAATGAAACTAAGAGTATTCACAATGATTGAATGTTTAATGACTTATAATTAGTGATTGCCCTTCTCTCACCATCTTGTGAATATACATAGAAATTTATTTTTTCTTGAAAGAAGTATATGGGTATTAGAAATAGTTTTTGAATTTTGATTATGATGATACTTATACATCTCTATTTGTCAAAAATCATTGAAAATCCAGAAAATGTAGATTTTATACTGTATGTATATTTTACCTCAATAAACTAGACTTTTTAAAAAATGCTCAGAACTTTAAATAAGTATATAGTAAACAAAAATTTTAATTTTTAAGTAACATTTAAAAAATCAATTTTGAATAGGTTATAGATGTTCATGAATCAAAATTCAAATAGTGTGAAAAAGTATATGATAAAATCTCTGTCCCAACTTTTTTCTCCACCCACCATATTTCTATCCTGAAGACAATTGCCCTTCTAGTTTCATGAATGTTCTTTTAGAGAAAGTATTCCTTATATATAGAACTGTATATATGTTCCATGCATGTACACTTGTATGTGTGTTGCATATGCACCTTAATTGGAGCACAGTTTGCACCTTGATTTTTGTACTTAATATATTTTGGAGATGACTCCATATCATTACACATAGGTCTGACTCATTCTTTTTAATGGCTATTCCATTTTAACAATGTGCTATAAAAACATCTTTATCCAGACTTTTGAGATTATTTAATATTTTGTTTCAATTTTTTGTTATTGAGACAGTACCAAAATGAATATAATAATAGATATTTGTATATATGTAGTATAAATTCCTAGAAGTGAAATTCTGTGTCAATGAATATGTGCATATTTAGTTTTAATAGATATTGCAACATTTCCCTTATGACTTGTACTATTTTACACTCCTGCCTGTAATTTTGATCACCTGTTTAGCCATATTTTTGCCAATAATAGAAGGTTATTAAGACTTTTTTGGCAATGTTATGCAAAAATGCCATAGCGTTATAGTCATAACTTGTATTTCTCTCAATGTAAGAACAAGCATATTTTCATATGTTCGAAAAATAAAGTTTCTGGGTGATAAATAAAGTTTACTTTATATGGTAATTCATTTAGCTGAACATTATGCTTTAATTATTTATTTATAATTAGTGTTTTCAAAATTACATTTTCTAGCTTCAGTTTCACCTTGGGTCTTGGGTGAAATTTAGATTCAGCCAGCCAAATGCACTTGGATATCATTGCTTGAAGACAGAAATTAGATAGAGGTCATATTTCTTCTATTTCTGCTTCTGCTTTTACTGCTGTCAAGTATGGTTATGGAGACATTGAAATTTTCTATGGCAGTCTTAGAAAAGTTCCCAGAAATCAGTCATATGCTTTAAAGGCAAGAAACAGAGTCCTCTTTTGGCCAATACTTCTTCCAGGTCCAATATATCTCTGCAGAAAATAAGTACAGTCTCAGTGATCCCTCAGTGGAATGTTTTTCATTTTTAACTTATATAGTATCCTTATAGATCCTGGGATGATATCCTTCCCAATGTTTTCTAATCTATGACTGAGGTGAGATACTTGCCATCAAGATATTTTCAGGAATATTGTGTTGGGGGAAGGAACAAGATACCAAGTTCTGAATAATTTTCCCTAGTTCTGAGTGAAGCTCCTTGAGGCACAGGGTTGTATATTATGTGTGTGATCTATTTTAGCCTCTACTTCTTCCCAGCCAATGGAAGGCAATTTTTCTCCTTCACCTTGCCTCAACTACAGACCACTTCCCACACAGATATGGCATGTCTGCATGTTTCCTCATTCAGCACTTCCTCCCCTGCTATTCTGTTAGCCAATGGTATTCAGAAAAATGTTCCAGGGCCAGCTTACACTGCTTGTATCTTTTGTTCCAAAGAAGGGGCTGTTAATTTTAGCTCACAGGATAAGTCATTTATAACAGAGAACTGTGCAAGGCTTGTTGAAAGCCACAACTGTAGGCATTTCTTCTGGTGTCTCCTAGTTTTTTTATTTTTTGGTTTTTCGTTTTTTTTTTTTTTTTTTTTTTTTGCGGTATGTGGGCCTCTCACTGTTGTGGTCTCTCCCGTTACGGAGCACAGGCTCCGGACGCGCAGGCTTAGCTGCCATGGCTCACGGGCCCAGCTGCTCCACGGCATATGGGATCCTCCCGGACCGGGGCACGAACCCGCGTCCCCTGCATCGGCAGGCGGACTCTCAACCACTGTGCCATCAGGGAAGCCCTGTGTCTCCTAGTTTTATTGAGAATATTATCCAATATTTCTGAGAGGACAAGGGACCATCACCACTTTACTCTTCAATCTTATTAACCCAAGTTTTCTTAACTTTCAAGAGTGTAAAGTATTTGCCTCATAAGCACATCAAGGAATAAAAGTAAATTTATTGTATGAGTAGTTAGGGTTAGAAAAGTGTTCTAGATCTATTTATTTTTGCTTTAGAGTTGGTAGAACATGACTCTCATAAAATAGGAAGAGATTTGGATTGCTGTGAATATATCTCTAGCCTTGTCAGGTTTATTTTGTCATCTTAAACCTACTATTTTTTCCTGTCCAATAAATGTACCCGAGGGTCCAGTGCACACAAAAATTTGTGGTAATAAAATTCATTGGTTTTCCCTTCAGCCATGTGAAAATAAAACCAGAAGATGGAAATGTGGAAGAGTGTCCTCACATGGAAGAAGGCCTCATGTTGGTACCCTAGTCTTGGACTTCCTGCCTCCAGAACTATGAGAAATAAATTTCTGTTATTTATAAGTGAAAAAAAAAATGGCTTGTTATCCTGATTTTTATTCCCTTGGCCCTCCCTTTGATTTTTAAATCCATTATTGATTGCTAATCCCAGTCTAACTGTATAAAAATCACTTATTAAAAATATATATGCCTGAGTTTCCCCCTAAGCCCAATGGATAAAAATCACCAGGAACATATCTTTAGCAAAATAGTTTAAGAAACTACTAAGGTGATTCTGATAGCTAGCCAGTTTTGAGAACCGCTGTGCCCTAAATTATTGAATCAGAAACCATCAGAAAATTCAAAGACCAACCTAAGAGCCTTTCAAATTAATTCAATTTTTGCACAATCAATAAGGCATAGCAGTTTAACTTGAAGGTCAAAAGCAGTAGTTTGTCTCCAGATTCTCTTAACATGAATATAATTAATAAATTTAAACTGATGTTAACCTCTTTGGAAACACATATCATAAGAGCATTTCAGGCCCAGTGAATTTTATTTTATCTTTTTTAAAAGGCATTAGAATTTGGGATACTCTTTAACATCTGCTTTTAGCAGAGTGACAAAACCAGATGATAAGTTCCATCAAAAGAGAGAGACAACTTGTTATTCATAAAGGAGTAGGACATTTACTTACACAAAAAAAGAAAACAAAATAAAAAGAAACCTGAAAAGAAAAGAAATTGGGAATGTCTACAATGTATTCAAGCATTTAGTCAATTATTTTGACAACATGTAGAAGAGAAAACTTAAGTGTTTTCATTTACCAGGGACCAAAAAAAAAACCCAAAAGTCAAAAGCACTGGTTATGTTTTGTGATTAAGTTTGCACTTGGAAATCATATAAAATCTAACACTAGGAAGAAATAATCCAGTGAGGGTGTCTGAGACCATATCATTCAACTAGAATTTGTTGTTACTATGCACTAAGAACTCTGTTTGATATTTCCTACATGTTATTTCATCCAACCCTTATAAAAACCCTGTGAGTTAAGTGTCATCTCCATTCTACTGATGATGGAATGGAGAATCAGTGGTAAGTTACTTACTCAAAGACACATGACTAAAAAGAAACAAAGGACCACACTTGGACCCCATGCAACAAATTTAGTGCCTTTTTTTTGCTACAACACAATTGCCTATTTTGTTATATGTGTTGTCCTCTATTAACCTGTTCCCTCTTCTGCAATTTCCCCTTTGCTTATTTCTCTGGCATCTCCAATCTCCTTATTCCTTCTTTGTCACATGTTTCTCTAACTGGTAATACCACTTCATCTTATTGTCAATCACCAAATATGTGCAACCTCCTTGGAGTCTTAGTGTAATCGGAGTAACATGTGAGGATGGAGACAAGGCTGGTTTGCAGAATCTTAAGAAAATAAATCAGCTTCATGATGCCTGCTGGTATAAAGAAAACAGGGAATGTGATGTTTAAAGTCAATTCAAAGATGCAAGCATACACAAAATTTACATAAATGTTAAGACTCTCTTCCTCCTTTCACAATATAATCTAGAGTTACGTCTACCTGCCTTCTACATTGTGAAAAGTACACACTATAATTAAAAAGTAAGATCATTTCAGGAGAGATAGGAAAAACAAGATTATGTATGGGAACACTGACCTCAAGTGGAAAAGTCTTGCCATCAAGGGCCACATTCACTGATCTCATTTAATTAATTTTTCTTACAAGCACTTCATACTTTTTGTGAAAAAAAGTAGACACTCACTAACATTGAGGGGGAAAAAAAGGTTTACCTGGATGCAGACATTCTTGAAATATAAGTCACCATGCGTTGGCCTCTCCATTGTCTAACAGCCATGAATAGAACATAAATTCATGGCTCACATTCACCCTGTAAATAATGACAGACCCTTAATGACTGTGTGAAGCTGGCTTCCATTCTGAAAGATTTGTTTGTACACCTATATGATTGTTAAATATGTTGACTATGACCTCAGAATAAATCATAAGAATCCAAAATTAACCTAACTATATAAAAAGGTAAGCAGGATCATAGTAAAGGCTTAATTAACTCATTAACAAACAAAAATGAGATAGAGATATAGTTCAAATGAGTTTGAGGTATACACTATAAAATTTTCCCAGTTTTACATCTGTGCATCATTATTTTTAAACTATTTAAGAGTGCAAAGGAGGAATATGGATCTTACTTTTAGATAGAACAGAAAGCAAATCCTGAGTCTATGATCTTGATAAGCTATTTTAAATCTGCCTCCTCAAAAGTAATGTTAGCATTATTTTAATATCTATATTACAAACTCTTTCTAAAAGTTAAGTGAAAAAAAAGAGCCCAGTTACAACTCATATACGCAAGAGTAAATGTTAACTATTGTCCTTTAAAAAAACACATTGGGAAGATAAAGGGCTTTAGAGGTTTATGTCCATATGTATTTACAACAGGGTGACTTTGGATTTTTGTTTATGTTGAACATAGTACAAAGAAATAGAGCATCAATGGCAGTCAAATATATTTCCATTTCCCCTACAAGGAGGCTAAGTACTTGTTTAAAATATTTTTCCTTTGGTAATTTGAATCCAAGTGTCAAAAATTAAGTCAAACATGTCAGAAATAATTCATTGTTTACTTTTATTTTTATGTGCCATTTGAAGAATGGAAACAGGCACTTCATACATTATCAAAGTGGCACTGATACTTTTTCACATTACTTATTTGAGAAACAAGAATTTCTGGAAGGAACTCAATTTCAAACGTGGAGCAATGCTAAGTCTTTCCATAAAACAACAAATCTTCAACTAGACATTGTACAGATCATCTTCTATATCATTAATTTATATCATACTGTATACAGCAATTTGACACCTTCATTTGCACCAACCCCTATAACAAGATTCTATCTAAGATATAGTCCAAAGGCAATAGCAATTAGTTTACAGAAGTGATTGAATATAATATTTATAAGGCTTTAATTTTGAAACATGATGGGTTCTAAGCTCATATGTACCAATAGAGATTCTAGGGTTGAGTCACCTCCTACTAAACTCTTTTTACTACCATCCCATAAATGACTCTGTTAGCACTTTATTCTACAATTGCTATATTAATTCCCAACAAAACACTACACTATCCTTACCAACTACCACTCTCAATATTATCTATATTATCACAACCCTCTCCACTGCCTGTCTTTATCACTTCTTTTTTATTCTTCCTTCAGAATTCCTTTGTTTCTGACATGTTTTACAGAATTAAATAGTAAAAGTGATATTTATTTCTTTCTATTGGTACTTCATGAATATTCCCATTATTTTTCTTAATTTCTGAAGCCTGCCATAGATTTTATATTTCATCCTCTCAAGCAAATTAGAGTATCTGTACCTAAGAATAGATTCACAGAGGAGTTATTTGTATGATACTTTATTTCAGATTTAAACATGATCTAGGTTTTCATCCATTTTATGTTTCAGTTGATTGCATGCTTTGGCATGAGGTTGGCAGTGAGAAGGAAAATGTTTTTCCAACAATTTGGCTTTCCTGGCTAGATATCCAGGTGTTTCTTTTTATTCTTTTATAGCTAACTGTTGCAATAGCAAGGACATTTAATCTGTCATCATGTTCACAAAGAGATTGCCCATGGCTGAAGTTCCAATCAAATATATGAAATCTTCTTCCCATCTGTGAGATGATCAGGTAACACTGCATAGGCTTTTAGGTTTCTTCATTCCCTAGTATTATATGGACCTCTTTTATATAACAACAGGAACTCAGTATATATTCAATGGTTATGAATCTGAATATAGTTTTCACTCGCTGAAAGACTTTCCTCTTTTAAAATCCAAAAGATTTACCTTATCAAGAATCTGGTAACTTCAGGAATTTTATATTAGGATTTGAGCAAAAGGAAATAGCTACTTACAAAAATCTAATGATTCTCTTGGAGTTTGGAGTGTTTTTAATACTTCTTGCTTACAGGTTCTATATCATGAAGAAAACATGTACAATTAATAAAAGGGTGATTAAAGTAAGCATCCCAAAACTCTATGGTAAAATTGGATAGGACAATGTAGCTTGGACTTAAAGTCTTACTGTTGCCTTCCACATAGCTGAATTGAAGACAAAGATACTCAGAGCAAATGACTAGTCTCAATCACAGGTAAAAAAAAAAGCAAGAGCTATTCCCATCACATCCCACTTCTACCATTTCTAAGAGACTTTATTAAGAAACGTCTGAACTTGGAAGTCCAGAGTTCTTCATACAGATCCTTGAGGGGAAAATAATACTACTCATTATTAAGGAGATGGCTTAATTAGATAATTTCACTTGGTGGAGAAAATAAACGGGCTCTGAATTAGTGCTCACTGTTAAAAATATACTTTGAGACAAGAAGAAACTAATACAAATTCCTTTAAGGAGACATCTCTTTTTTGTGTGGTTCCTCCACCATAAGTATATGGAAATAAAGGAATGCCTGATGGAAATCAACAGCATCATACTTTGTTATCTCTTCAGGCTTTCCTGTGAGAAAACAGTAAAAACTAACATGATGTTTAATATCTCTGAGAATTCTTTCAGTGAAAGATTTTTTAACTCATCATTTTTTACTTTATCTGAATCAGGATCTTGGAACAAAAATGATATGGAAGATAAAAAATTTCTGGATCTTAATGCTGATTCAATAAATTCCAGCAATGCAAATACTCTATATCAAGCAGAAAAATAATATTATTTCAATCAGAATCATGGAAACTAGAGCTTATTTATTATTCTCTAGAATTATATAGTCCTCTTCTTTAAGCAACAGGAAAGAATTGCCAAGATGTCAGAGGAGAACAAGGATGTGGAGTCCATCTCTCCCCACAAACAAATCAAGAATACATCTACAAGTGGAAGAATTCTCACAGAGCACCTGTTGAACATTATTAGAGGAACTCTGACACCTAAAGGACAAGAAAGATCCCCACAGAACTGGGTAGGATGAAAGAAAGAAAAAGGGAAAAGGAAGAGGAGAGGAAGCAGGATGGGACCTATGCGCCTGGCAGGGACCTGAAGGTGAGGAGAGGTTTCAACATCTGGGGAAATCCCCACACCAATGGGGAGATCAGCTGCAACAGAAGGGGAGCTTCAGGGGCTCAGAGGAGAGCCCAGAAACTGGTCTGTGGCAGTCAGGACAGAATGAGACCTACACAGACGGTCCATGCCACAGCAATGTGCAGCCAGCCTGAAGCAGGTGTCCGCTGGTGCACATGAGTCTGGGTGCTGGAATGTGGAGTTTGGAGAGCAGACCCAGGGAGGGGACAGCTGTTGGCTGTGAGGAGACAGCCTGAGGGGATAGGAGTGAGGAGCTCCACAACCAGGAATACTCAGAGGGCAAGCCCAGACCACACCACAGAAGCAAAGCACCATTGTTGAGTAACATGCAAAGGGCTGGGCCACCATTTCAGCCTCTCTCCTCATGCACCAACCCCTGCCTCCACAGGAACTAGGGAGGACTCCCACCAGAGCCAGCTAGGGTGCCCCTGACATCGCCTCTTCTGCCCCACCCAAACCTGGGCAATATGCTTGCCCTGATAGCCACCTGATGAGCTTGCATACTGCAAACTCTACCCCAGCACTCTCACACTTGGGTGGCCCACTGACACCAGTCACCTCCTGAAGGAGTTACACGTTTCAGTCTCTAGGCCAGCACCCTCCCGCCTGGATGGACTGCTCACCCTGGATGCTGCCTCAGCTCCTTCCTGCATGATGGGCTCATGTGCTCCTGCAACATCTGGAGCAGACTCTGGCAGGAAGGACAAAGGCAGAGGGTGGATGTGGAAACCACAGCTGAGCACCAGGGGTCATGTGACTAAGGAAGAAGAGCTGAAATCTCTCCTCGCAGCTGCACAAACCATGGAGTTACATCTCTGCTGGCACCTTCCTAAATTCAGTGCCTGTGAAATATCTGAAAGGACAACATGTGCTCCTGCAGCTGAGATGGGACTGGCTTTAGCAGCTCTGGGCTCTGTGGGCATACACATGTGGGGGTTGGGCCAGGCCAGAGTCTGAGTTGCCTCCATAGCTCACACAGTGGGTTCATGTGCATGACTACTGCAGTCCTGGGACCTGAACTCAGAGGACCTGCACTGGTGACATGGTAAAATAAAATAAAATAAAATAAAAATGCCTGAGAGTTACCAGGGCCAATTGCTGGCATATTCATACTTGAGGTGGGACCAAGAGCAGTGCCAACAGCAGTGTACTTTGTGAGCCCACACAACAGGTGAAAGATGACACAACAGAGCACATTCACAGGTGAACAGCTGCAGTGGAGGAATACTCAGTGGCATTTCTCCCAGTGGGAGTGCTCCAATCCTACTACCTCACACCACAGATCAGGAACACAGCTAAGGAACAGATCTGGGGATTTCTACTCCAACAACTAGGAAGAAGACCCCACCCCTGACAGAGCAAAGGGGACGCCCTGCTCAATTTCCAGGGCAGGCTCTTATCACCACAACACCAGTCAAACCCCTTATCAAGAGGATAATGGCACAAGCCTCTGGACCAATCTCAGCTACCAGAGAGCAGACAGCAGAAGCAAGAGGAACAATTATTGTGCAGCCTGTGGCAAGGAGACCACAAACATGGTAAGTTCAACAAAATGAGAAAACAAAGAAATATGTTGTAGATGAAGGAACAAGATAAAAACCTACAAGAACAACTAAATGAAGAGGAGGCAGGCAATATACCCGAAAAATAATTCAGAGTAATGATAGTAAAGATGATCAAAAATCTCGGAATAAGAATGGAGGCACAGATCTAGAAGACAAAAGAAGTGTTTAACAAAGACCTAGAAGAACTAAAGAACAAACAAACAGAGATGAACAATACAATAACTGAAATGAAAAATACACTGAAGGAATCAACAGCAGAATAACTGAAGCAGAAGAATGGATAAGTGACCTAGAAGACAGGATGGTGGAAATCTCTGCTGAAGCACAGAATAAAGAAAAAAGAGTGAAAAGAAATGAGGACAGTCTCAGAGACCTCTGGGACAACATTAAATGCACAAACATTCAAATTATAGGGGTCCCAGAAGAAGAAGAAACAAAGAAAGGACCTGAGAAAATATTTGAGAGATTATAGTCAAAAACTTCCCTAATATGGGAAGGAAATAGTCACCCAAGTCCAGGAAGTACAGAGAGTCCCATACTGGATAAACTCAAGGAGGAACATGCCAAGACACATATTAATCAAAGTAATAAAAATCTTAAATACAAAGAAAAATATTTAAAGCAACTGGGGAAAAATAACAAACAAGGGAATCCCCATAAGGTTATCAGCTGATTTTTCAGCAGAAACTCTGCAGGTCAGAAGAGAGTGGCATGATATATTTAAAGTGATGAAAGGGATAAAACTACAACCAAGAGAACCCTACCCAGCAAGGCTCTCATTCAGATTCTGTGGAGAAATCAAAAGCTTTACAGGCAAGCAAAATGTAAGAGAATTCAGCACCACCAAACCAGCTTTACAAAAAATGCTAAAGGAACTTTTCCAGGTGGGAAACACAAGAGAAGAGAACAAAAGAGGAAGGGAAGAAAAAAGACCTACAAAAACAAACCCAAAACAATTAAGAAAATGGCAATAGGAACACACATATTGATAATGACCTTAAATGTAAATGGGTTAAATGCTCCAACCAAAAGACATAGACTGGCTGAATGGATACAAAAACAAGACCCATATATATGCTGTCTACAAGAGACCCACTTCAGATCTAGGGCCACATGCAGACTGAAAGTGAGGGAATGGAAAAAGATAATCCATGCAAATGGAAATCAAAAGAAAGCTGGAGAAGCAATACTCATATCATACAAAATAGACATTAAAATAAAGACTGTTATCAGAGAAAAAGAAGGACACTACATAATGATCAAGGGATCAATGCTAGAAGAATCTATAACAATTATAAATATATATGCACCCAACATAGGAGCACCTCAATACATAACAAATGCTAACAGCCATAAAAGGGGAAATAGAGAGTAACACAATAATAGTGGGTGATTTTAACACACACACACACCCCTTACACCAATGGACGGATCATCCAGACAGAAAATTAATAAGGAAATGCAAGCCTTAAAAGACACATTAGACCAGATAGACTTAATTGATATTTATAGGACATTCCATCCAAAAGCAACAGAATACACTTACTTCTCAAGTGCAGTGAAACATTCTCCAGGATACATCACATCTTGGGTCACAAATCAAGCCTCGGTAAATTTAAGAAAACTGAAATCATATCAAGCATCTTTTCTGACCACAACGCCATGAGATTAGAAATAAACTACAGGGGGAAAAAAAAAAAACTGTGAGAAAACACAAACACATGGAGGCTAACCAATACGTTACTAAGTAACAAATGGATCACTGAAGAAATCAAAGAGGAAATCAGAAAATACCTAGAGACAAATGACAGCAAAACCATGATGATCCAAAACCTATGGGACACAGCAAAACAGTTCTAAGAGGGAACTTTATAGCAATACAATCTTACCTCAGGAAACAAGAAAAAAAAATCTCAAATAAACAACCTAACATTACACCTAAAGCAACTAGAGGAAGAAGAACAAACAAAACCCAAAGTTAGTAGAAGGAAAGAAATCACAAACATCAGAGCAGAAATAAATGAAATACAAAGAAAACAATAGCAAAGATCAATGAAACTAAAAACCGGTTCTTTGGGAAGATAAGCATAATGGATAATCCTTTAGCCAGACTCATCAAGAAAAAGGGGGAGAGGATTCAAGTCAACAAAACTAGAAATGAAAAATGAGAAGTTAAAATGGACACCCCACATATACAAAGGTTGTTGCTGCAAATGGCATTATTTCATTTATTTTATGGCTGAGTAATCCATTCCTCTGTTGATAGCCATTTAGTTTGATTCCATGTTCTGGTTATTCTAAATAGTGGTGCAATGAACATTGGCATGCATGTACCTATTCGATTTATTTTTTTCTCTTGATATATGCCCAGGAGTGAGATTCCTTGATCATATGCTAGCTCTTGTTTAGCATTTTCAGAAACCTCTGTACTGTTCTCCATAGTGGCTGTACCAATTTACATTCCCACCAAGAGTGTACCAGGGTTACCTTTGCTCCACACCATCTCCATAATTTAATGTTTGTAGGTTTTTTTAATGATGGACTTTCTGACTGGTGTGAGGTGATACCTCATTATAGTTTTGATTCCTATTTCTCTAATGATTACTGATGTTGAGCATCTTTTCATGTGCCTTTTGGCCATCTATATATCTTCTTTGGAGAAATGTCTATTTAAATCTTCTGCCCATATTTTTATTTTTTTATTTTTTTTTGATATTGAGCTGCACGAGCTGTTTGTATATTTTGGAGATTAATTCCTTAACAGTTTCTTCATTTGCAAATATTTTCTCGCATTCTGAATGTTGTCTTTTTATTTTGTTTATTGTTTCCTTTGTTGTGCAAAATATTTTAAGTTTGATTAGGTCCCATTTGTACTTTTGTTTTTATTTTCATTACTCTAGGAGGTGGATTGAAAAATATCTTGCTATGATTTCTGTCCAAGAGTGTTCTTCCTATGTTTTTCTCTAAGAGTTTCAAATTATCTGGCCTTACATTTAGGTCTTTCACCCATTTTAAGTTTATTTTAGTGTATGGTGTTATGGAGTGTTCTAATTTCATTCTTTTATATGTAGCTGTTCAGTTTTCTCAGCACCACTTATTGAAGAAACTATCTTTTCTCCACTGTATATTGTTGCCTCTTTTGTCATAGATTAGGTGACAATATGTGCGTAGGTTTATCTCTGGACTTTCTACCCTGTTCCATTGATCTATATTTCTGTTTTTGTGGCAGTACCATACTGTTTTGATGACTGTAGCTTTGTAGTATAGTCTAAAGTCAGGGACCCTGATTCCTCTAGCTCTGTTTTTCTTTCTTGGGATTGCTTTGACTATTAGAGGTCTTTTGTGTTTCTATACAAAATGATTTTTTTGTTCTAATTCTGTGAAAAATGCCATTGATAATGTGATAAGGATTGCATAGAAGATTGCTTTGGGCAGTATAGTCATTTTTACAATACTGATTTTTCCAATGCAAGAACATGGAATATCTCTCCATCTTTTTTTTTATTTCTTTAATCAGTATTTTATATTTTCTGAATATAGGTCTTTGCCTCCTTAGGTAGTTTTATTCCTAGATATTTTATTCTTTTGATGCAATGGTAAATGGAAATATTTCCTTAATTTCTCTTTCTAATCTTTGGTTGTTAATGTATAAGAATAAAAGACATTTCTGTATATTAAGTTTTTATCCTGTAACTTTACCAAATTCGTTGATGAGCTCTAATGGTTTTTTGGTAGCATCTTTAGAGTTTTCTTGTATAGTATCATGTCACTTGCAAACAGTGGAATTTTATGTCTTTCCCAAATTGGACTCCTTTTATTTCTTTTTCTTCTCTGATTTCCATGGCCAGGACATCCAAAACTATGTTGAATATGACTGGTGAGAGTGGACATGCTTTTCTTGATCCTGATCTTACAGGAAATGCTTTCAGTTTTTCACCTTTGAGAATGGTGTTACAAGAAACCTTTATGGCCTTTATTATGTTGTGGTAGATTTTCTCTATACCCACTTTCTGGAAAGTTTTTACTAATAATGAATGTTGAATTTTGTCAAAGGCTTTTTCTGCATCTGTTGAAATGATCATATGATTTTTATTTCTCAATTTGTTGATGTGGTGTATCACACTGGTTGATTTGTGGATATTGAAAAATCCTTGCACACCTGGATAAATCCCACTTGATCATGGTGTATGATCCATTTAATGTACTGTTGCATTCGGTTTGCTAGTATTTTGTTAAGGATTTTTGTGTCATGTTTGTCAGAGACATTGACCTGTAATTTTCTTTTTATATGATATCTTTGGTTTAGGTATCAGGTTAATAGTGACCTCATAGAATGAGCTTGGGAGAGGTCCTTCCTCTGCAAATTTTTGAAAGACTCTCAGTAGGGTAGTTGTTAACTCTTCTCTAAATGTTTGATAGAATTCATATGTGAAGCCATTTGGTCCTGAACTTTTGTTTGTGGGAAGATTTTTAATCACAGTTTCAATTTCAGTAATTGTATTTAGTCTGTTCATATTTTCTGTTTCTTCCTGTTTCAGACCTGATAGGTTGTACCTTTTTCACAATTTGTCCATTTCTTCTTGGTTGTCCATTGTATTGGTGTATAGTTACTTGTAGTTGTCTCTCATGATCCTTTGTATATGTGGGGTGTCCATTTTAACTTCTCATTTTTCATTTCTTGATGAGTCTGGCTAAAGGATTATCCATTATGCTTATTTTCCCAAAGAACCGGTTTTTAGTTTCATTGACCTTTGCTATTGTTTTCTTTGTATTTCATTTATTTCTGCTCTGATGTTTGTGATTTCTTTCCTTCTACTAACTTTGGGTTTTGTTTGTTCTTCTTCCTCTAGTTGCTTTAGGTGTAGGGTTAGGTTATTGATTTGAGATTTTTCTTGTTTCCTAAGGTAAGAATGTGTTGTTATAAACTTCCTTCTTAGAACTGCTTTTGCTGTGTCCTATAGGTTTTAGTTTGTCTGCTTTCATTTTCATTTGTCTCTAGGTATTTTGTGATTTCCTCTTTGATTTCTTCAGTGATATATTGGTTGTTTAGTAACATATTGTTTGGTCTTCACATGTTTATGTTCTTTGCAGTTTTTTTTTGTTGTTGTTGTTGTAGTTGATATCTAATTTCATACTGATGTAGTTGGGAAAAATACTTGATATGATTTCAATTTTCTCAAATTCACTGAGGCTTGATTTGTGACCCAAGATGTGATCAATCCTAGAGAATGTTCCATGTACATTTGCAAAGGATGTGTATTCTGATGCTTTTGGATGGACTGCTCTATAAATATCTATTAAATCCATCTGGTCTAGTGTGTCATTTAAGGCCTGTTTCCTTATTGATGTTCTTCTGTCCATATGATCTGTCCATTAATAAAAGTGTTACTGTCGATTTCTCCTTTTATGGCTGTTAGTATTTTCTTTATATATTGAGGGGCTCCTATGTTGGGTGTATAAATATTTACAATTATTATAACTTCTCTTGCATTGATTACTTGATGATTTTGTAGTGTCTCACTTTGTCTCTTGTAACAGTCTTTATTTTAAAGCCTATTTTTTCTGGCATTAGTATTACTACTCCAGTTTCCTTTCAATTTCCATTTGCATGGAATACCCTTTTCCCTCCCATCACTCCCTAGATCACAAGTGGGTCTCTTGTAGGCACCATATACATGGGGGATTTTTTGTATCCGTTAAGCTAGTCTATGTCTTTTGGTTGGTGTATTTAATCTATTTCCATTTAAAATAATTATTGATATGTATGTTCTAATTGCCATTTTGTTAATTGTTTTGGACTTGTTTTGTAGGTCTTTTTTCTTCCCTTCCTATTTTGTTCTCTTCTCTTGTAATTTAATTGTTATGTCTACTGCTGTATTTGGATTCCTTTTTCTTTGTGTGTGTGTGTATCTACTGTAGAGTTTCAGTTTGCCATTACCACGAGGTTTTGATAAAACCATCTATATAGAGATAAGATTTTTTTTTTTTTTTGGTGGTATGCAGGCCTCTCACTGTTGTAGCCTCTCCTATTGCAGAGCACAGGCTCCGGATGCGCAGGCTCGGCAGCCATGGCTCATGGGCCCAGCTGCTCCATGGCACGTGGGATCTTCCTGGACCGGGGCATGAACCCGCGTCCCCTGCATCAGCAGGCAGACTCTCAACCACTGAGCCACCAGGGAAGTCCAATATGATTGTTTTAAGTTGCTGGTCTTTTCATTTCAAATGCATTTCCAATATCCTGCATTTGTACTCTCCTTCTCTCACCATTGCTGTTTTGAATATCATATTTGTGTATAGATGATTTCCTACCTTCACTGTATGTTTGCCTTTACCAGTTAGCTTTTCCATTTGTAACTTTCTTGTTTCTAATCATGGCCTTTTCTTTTCCACCTAGAAAATTTCCTATAGAATTTGTTGTAAAGTTGGTCTGGTCTGGTGATGCTGAATTATCTTTGCTTCTGCTTGTCTGTAAAGTTTTTGATTTCTCCAACAAATCAGAATGAGAGGCTTGCTGGGTAAAATATTATTTGTTGTAGGTCTTCCCCTTTCATCACTTTAAGTATATCATGCCACAACCTTCTGGCCTGAAGAGTTTCAGCTGAGAAATCAGCTGACATCCTTATGGGAATTCCTTTGTATGTTATTTTTTGTTTTTTCCTTGTTGTTTTAATATTTTTTCTGTATCTTTGATTTTTGTCAATTTGATTACTGTGTGTCTCATCATGTTCCTCCTTGGGTTTGTTTTGCCTGGGACTGTCTACACTTCTTGGACTTGGTGACTGTTTCCTTTCTCTTTTTAGGGATATTTTCAGCTATTATCCCTTCAAATATTTTGTCAGATTCTTCCTCTCTCTTCTCCTTCTGGGACCCCTATAATGTGAATGTCTGTGTGCTTAATGTTGTCCCAGAGGTCTCTTAGACTGTCCTCATTTCTTCTCATTTTTTTTTATTTTTTTTATTTTGTTCTGCAGAAGAGATTTCCACCATTCTGTCTTCCAGGTCATATATCCATTCTTCTGCCTCAGTTATTCTGCTATTTATTCCTATTAGTGTATTTTTCATTTCAGTTATTGTATTGTTCATCTCTGTTTGTCCCTTAGTTCTTCTAGGTTTTTGTTAAACATTTCTTGTATCTTCTTGATCTGTGCCTACATTCTTTTTCTGAGATGTTGAATCATCTTTACTATCATTATTCTGAATTCTTTTTCATATAGATTGCCTATCTCCACTTCACTTAGTTGTTCTTCTTTGGCTTTATCTTGTTATTTCATCTGGGACATATTTCTCGGCCATCTAATTTTGTCTGACTTGTTATAGTTGTGGTTTCCATTCCACAGGCTGCAGGTTTGTAGTTCTTGTTTTTGGTGTCTGCCCCCTGGTGGATGAGGCAGATCTAAGGGGCTTGTGCAGGCTTCCTGGTGGGAGGAACTTCTTCCTGCCCACTGGTGTGTGGAGCTGGGTCTTGTCCTTCTGGTCAGCAGGGCCATGTCAGGGGTTGTGTTTACTGGGCAGCTGTGTGCTCAGGAAGACTTTAAGCAGCCTGTCTGATAATGGTTGGGTCTGTGTTCCCAGCCTGTTGGTTGTTGGCCTGAGATGTCCCAGCACTGGAGGCTAGAGCTGTTGGCTAAGCCTTGGTGAGAAAATGGCAGCCTCCAGGAGGGCTCACACCAATGAGTAGCCCCCCAGAACTACTGCTACAAGTGTCTTTGTTCTTACAGTGAGCCACAGCCACCCACCACCTTCACAGGAAAACCTCCAATACCAAAAGGTAGGTCTGGCCCAGGGTTATGAGGTCACTGCTTTTCTTCCCCTGGGTCCTTGTGTGTGCCCTCCAATAGTGGAGTTTCTGTTTCCCCCAGTCCTGTGGAATTCCTGTGGTCAAACCCCACTGGCCTTCAAAGCCAGTTTCTCTGGGGGCTCCTCCTCCTTTTGCCAGATCCTCAAGCTGGGAACCTAATGTGAGGCTCAGAACTTTTACTCCTGTGGGAGAAATTCTGTGGTATAATTATTTTCCAGATTGTGGGTCACCCACCTGGTGGGTATGAGATTTGATTTTATCATGATTGCACTCTTCCTACCATCTCATTGTGGCTGCTTCTTTGTCTTTGGATGTAGGACATTTTTTTTCGGTAGGTTCCAGACTATTTTTTCAATGGTTGTTCAGCAGTTAGTTGTGATTTTTGGTGTTTTCATAAGAAGAAGTAAGCTCACCTCCTTCTACTCTGCTAGTTTGTCTTTGTCTCCTCTAAAATTTTAAACTCATTAGTTCCTAACTAATTAAATGAGAAGAGGAAAATTCCTTTTTAATTTTCAGTCAAGCTGTTTTTAAACATTTTCTTTAACTTTGAATATATTTTTTGCAACATAGGAATGTTAATTATAGAGAGTTATATAATTGAGAATATTCTGTTAAAATCTTTTCTTTTTTTTAAACCAAATGGAAAACTGTTTTCTTAAAATTATTTATCTCAGTTTGAATTAAAATGTACTTATTGTTATCACTTACACGAAAATTTTTGAGTTAATATTTACCTTGCTCTATATTCTACAGAAATAAACAGCATAGATTTCACATCAAGTAGTTAAGACATACACCTTTTGCACAATTTAACCCACAGCATTGATATAGCTATAAAGAGACTGACTGCAGCTCATTTTTATTTCCTATAGTAATACTTGGAAAGGATAAAAAATATAAACAGTAAGAAGATATGCTTATTGTTAAAGTATTTTCTGATCCCATACTACTGCATAAAGGTGTTTAAAATGTGAATGTGCTAGAATCTTGAAGTCAAAGGACACAGAGTATAGTATGAAACATTATATTAATCATTAAAATCTTCCTATAATTTCTTTTAAAACTTTTATACTGCAATTATCATGATAGTTTCCTTAGATAGACTTCTTTTAATAACTCTATGGTAAACTATGCAGCACATCACAGTATGTTTGTTAAGTTGTATTATTGGAGAAAAAGACCCATGCCTTTTGCAATCATACACCCAAACCATTTCAGGCTCAATGATTTTATTATCATTACCACTATTTTCTCCAGTGGCCTATCTTCAATTACAAATGGAATCCAAAGAGTGGAATATTTTCCTATTATGTTGCTTTCTACTGTTTAAGAAATCATCTCTTTTAAAATCATGAAAAATGTGACAATATAGTTACTTTGGTATATATACTTAGAGACTTATCTATTTTTTCTAATAACCACAGATGCATATTCACTTTATATGCTTTAGGCCAGCAATTTTAGAATAGTAACTATAATTGGTTTTCTATAAAAATGTATATTTTATAGCTAAGAATCAATTTAATTCAATATACATTTTAGTGACTCTTTTTGCCCAACATTTCTTAAATTCAGGAGACACAGAGGTAAATAAGACAGAGTCCATGCCTTAAAGAACCTTACAGTTTAAAAACAGAGATGAGTATATTGTATGTGATGAGAGAATTGTGCACATGGTCCTGAGAGGTCACAAAGAAGAATATCAATCTTGGCAAAAGGGAGGCAAAAAGATATATTTCAAGTTTGATATTAGTTAAGTCTTAAAGAGTGAACAGTATTTGACCATGTGAATCCATGGAGGATTTTCTAAGCAAAGAATAGTAAGTGCAAAGACAATAATTTGTGAATGTTTATGTCATGTGTGACTGTTTTAGAGGAACACAGGCAGTTCAGAATGGCTGGATATCAGAGTGCAGATTTAAGAAAGAGTAAGAGATGAGTATGGAGAGATAGCATGATCATTTTTTTCCAAATTGAGTACCTCAGTGTCACCTCATGAGTAGGTTTTGAGAATTAAAATAGCATGTAGCCAACATTTTCCTTAAAATTCCATAAATTGCTCATAAAGTATGGTATATCTGCCTTTCATCCATCCAACCTTATTCAGTGGTGTGTTGGTATAAATGTCTGAGACAAATGATGAAACAGTGAAGATGGGTTTTGGACATACTCTGAGAATTTGTCTTCCTTTCCCCCTTGCAACATTAATTACTTTTGATTTTTCTCTGTCAAAGTCAAAATTATTTAAATTAAATGCATATATGATGTAACTCCAATTTAATTCAAAATGTATGAAGTAAGATAATGTGAACCAACATTTATTTGAGAGATTATTTTAGCAGAATTTGAATAGGATAGGACTGAAGGCAGGACCCTGATTAGAAAAGTAATACAACTTTCCAGTTAATATGAAACATCAATAAAATAAAATACGTAGTGATAAATTTAACATATGCAATGCAAGATTTGTAAAAAGAAAACTGCAAAACACTATTAAAAGAACACAGGGGGGCAAGGGGAAACTGGGATGAAGTGAGAGAGTAGCATTGACATGTATACACTACCAAATGTAAAATGGATGGCTAGTGGGAAGATGCTGCATAGCACAGGGAGATCAGCTCGATGCTTTGTGATGACTTAGAGAGGTGGGATAAGGAGGATGGGAGTGAGGCTCAAGAGGCAGGGGATATGAGGATATATGTGTACTTATAGCTGATTCACTTTGTTGTACAATAGAAACTAACACAACATTGTAAAGCAGTTATACTCCAATAAAGATATAAAAAAAGGAGAAAAAAAACCACAATGAGATATCACTTCATAGACACTAAGATGGCTATAATAAAAGAGATAGATAATAATATGATGAGGATATAGAGAAACTGTAACTCGTGTATTACTGGTGGGAATGTAAACTGGTGTAACCACTGTGGAAAACAGTTTAATAGTTCCTTAAAATGTTAAACATAGAATTACCATATGACCCAGAAATTCCACTCATAGTCATACACCCAAGAGAAATAAAAATCTACATCTGCACAATAACTTGTACATGAATGTTCAAAGCAACATGGTTCACAGTAGCCAAAAGTGGAACAATTCAAATGTCCATTAACTGTTGAAAGGATAAACAAAATGTGATGTATCCACGCGATGGAATATTACTCAGCATTCAAAAGTAATAATATATTTTATAACATGGATAAACCTTGAAAACATTATGCAAAGTGAAAGAAGCCATCACAAAGGACCACATGGTGTATGAATTCATTTATGTGAAATGTCCAGAATAAGCAACTCTATGTAGACAAAAAAGTACATCAGTTGTTACCTAGGGCTGGGGGAGGGGGGGGCATGTTGGGGGATGGTGAGATGAATGTAGTGTGACTATTCATAGGTACCAAGTTCATTTTGGAGTGATAAAAACGTTCTAAAATTGATTGTGGTAATTGTTACCCAACTCTGTGAATATACTAAAAGACATTGAACTGTACAAGTTAAATGGATGGATTGTATGGTATGTGAGTTATAACTCAATAAAGGTGTTATGGAAAAAAAATAGCTAAATAAAGGAATTACATCCCATGTCATTTATTGGAAAACTTGATATTGTTAAGATTGCAATACTTCCCAAATTCATCTACAAACTCAACTCAACAGCAAAACTTATTTGCTTCTGGACTTTGTACTGATACTAATATTAAGGATAAAGTTTAAGTGAAGGTTAGGGTTTAACTTTAGCATGAGAGTAAATATTAATCCTAGGGAGAGAGGCTTTAATTAGTCTCAGCATTAATATTAGGGTTTTGGCTTAGATTAGTGCTAAAATTAGGGTTAGCTTTAGATGGCATAGTTAGTTTTAGGCTACTGTTATGTCTTAGAACTTTTTGCTTAATATTAAAAAGGATGAAGTTAAAATTGGGTGTATTTTACTGTGACAGCCAAAGTCAGAATAGTGTCTTGAAAATATTGTGCAACCTTCCAAAGCTGACATATTTCTTCTCTTATTATTCATCTTGAGCATATATTTTAAAAGAATAGTAATGAAAGGTCTAAAAGAACTCTTAGATGATGCTAATAACTGAGCTCTTAAACTAGTAGAGTTCTATTTTGTAGGTTATTCTAATGACTCACAGATTTTATGAGTTAATTTTATATTTGCTTAATAACACTTGTTTGGCTATTTAAGAAACAAATTGCAAAATGTTTCAAATATCTTTTAATTGCCATTTAAGCAATTAAGAAAACAAACCAAATCAAAAGTAACACATAATAACAAACATAGAGAACTAATAAGCATATATAGTGAAATAATAATAAGTCAAACTGAACAGTCACATCTGCATTAGACCAGATGAGTTAGTTTTAGTCATAATGTAAAATTTATATTCTATGAACATGACAGCAACACATGCATTGCTGCTCAGTTCCACCAGCTTTATCCAATTTATCATTCTTGTTTCAAAATGGAAAGCAGGATATGATTTATAGGTATTAGGAGTCATGCCAAACAGGATGAAATTTTTAATCCCTTAAAGAAATTTCTCATTAACTCTAAAGAAGAAACTGTCTCTGATTGACACAATGCCATCGAATAAGAGTAGCTTGTTTTCTTTCTTGCTAACTAGCTCTCTACTTATATTCCTCCATTTTGCAAAAGGATTGGAAACAAGGTAAATAAATGCAATTAATTAAGAATAATAACAAAGTAAATATTTTTTTAAAAAGCAGAGAATGAGAAAATAAAGGTAAAATATGTAAGTTAAGACCAGATAAACAAATAATACTAAAGAATGCAAGTCATTAATTTTCTACGTTTATCTAAGAAGTGCTACAAATTGATCTCAGACTTCCCTAATTATAAACGTAAAAAGAAAACAAAATTTGAATGTTCCATAAGGCAAAATATTACCAGTTACTAAATGAAACAAATAATCAATGCATAATCACTTAAAATATTTCTCCTCTTGAAGCACTCTGCTCATATATGCTTCCATATGTTAAAATATGGAAAGATAAAATGACATTATTTTTTGTTATCTATGTACCCTTTAAAAAAATAAACCTCCAGTCTCAAGAGCAAAGTTACAGTGTGTTAATGCAGATTTCTTTAAGTAAAGCAAGGAACTATGGCATAATTAATCTATTTCTAGTCTTGCAAGATTTCAAAAGAATCTAAAATAGCATAATTTGTAATAAGAAAGAACCTTTGTATTCTAAGTTAATCACTAAAGGGATGTTGCCTATAAACTTAAATTATGTACAATGGCCCATCTCTGGGAACCCTGCCTCCCAGGTAATGAGCATTAAGCTAAAAATACTTTGGTTTAGCTCACAGGAAATATCCTGACCAGAACCACCTGTGAATGACTACAGGAAGGAAGAAATTAACACATCCCCTCTGGAGGCTGACAAGAACCAGGAAATGTTTGAATTTATTCCCTCCCCTATTAGTATAAAAGAAGCCTGATTTCTAACTTAGGCAAGCTGGTTCTTTGGGACACTAGTCCACCATTTTCTCAGTCTGCTGGCTTTCCAAATAAAGTTGCTCTTCCTTGCAGCAACAACTCATCTCTTGATTTATTGATCCATTGTACACTGAGCAGTATGAGCTTGGATTTGGGAAAAATTTCATGAGTGTCAAAGTTTTATGTCACATAGTGTGTAAAACCTAATAATACTTAGCAGGTGATAAAGGCAATGCATTGGGAAAATAAAGACTATATGAAAACATTACCAGGGACATTATAGTTGTGACTGAAGATTCCTGAATCTTTTGTTTAGATTATGCAACCATGTATAGGAAGAAAGAAAAGGATTCACAATCCTAGATACCATTTGTGGCAAGTACAATTTTCTCAACCTTTTTTCCTTCTTATTTCCCTTCCATACTTTTATACATAGTGTTTAGGCATGTGACAGTCTCAGTGGAGACAGTGGATTGGAAAGAACACTTACTATGAAAGTCATAGAATCTGAACTCCAGTTTTAGCTTTGCCTTTTTCTTTCATCTCTTTCAGCTAATTTTCCCCATCTTTAAATGAGAAGGCAGTGCTAATTCACACTGCAGACCTACCTTCCAACAATAATATGACTTAAGTTGAATTACTTAACCTCTCCTATTATTTAATTATTTGCCTGTAAATAGGATACAATTCCAAATCTTACACAACTTTTGTAAGAATTGAGTGAGCTAACATGTCTGGAAAGCTTACCAAGTGACTAACACATAGTATATGCTTGATAAATATTATTTTCTTTCTCTTCATCCTTTCATTCCTCCCCTTTGAAGTCTCCTCAAGCTCTAAAATGTATTTATATTAAGACTCAATAGACAAAAATCAATGTCTTGTCAACATGGAATATAAAATGGGATCACACTCTTTTTAGTTTTCAAGTTAAATTACACCATGGCTCCAACAGACTATTTATGGAAAAGCTGTTTTTCCCTCCATTGGAAGCCCTGGTCCCAAAATAAGTTCATGAACCCCAGGGAGCTAACTTGGTCCTAGTTCCTCAAAGAAGGAAGGAAACATAAGGAAAGAAAGGAAAACTTTATGCATCAAAGTCACAAAATCTTGTGTTCTTTGTTTCATATGTGTAACTGCCTCATGGCAAACATGGAAACTTGTTAGATGGGATTGCCCAAAGCAAAATTTCCCTTGATAGAAAGCCTCTTGCCCTGTTGGTGGGAATGTAAATTGATACAGCCACTATGGAGAACAGTATGGAGGTTACTTAAAAAACTAAAAACAGAACTACCATATGACCCAGTAATCCCACTACTGGTCATATACCCTGAGAAAACCATAATTCAAAAAGAGTCATCTACCACAAAGTTCATTGCAACTCTATTTACAATAGCCAGGACATGGAAGCAACCTAAGTGTCCATTGACAGATGAATGGATAAAGAAGATGTGGCACATATATACAATGGAATATTACTCAGCCATAAAAAGAAATGAAATTGAGTTATTTGTAGTGAGGTGGATGGACCTAGAGTCTGTCATACAGAGTGAAGTAAGTCAGAAAGAGAAAAACAAATACTATATGCTAACGCATATAAATGGAATCCAAATAAAACAGTTCTGAAGAACCTAGGGGCAGGACAGGAATAAAGACACGTATGTAGAGAATGGACTTGATGACACAGGGAGGGGGAAGGATAAGCATGAAGTGAGAGAGTGGCACTGACATATATACACTACCAAATGTAAAATAGATAGCTAGTGGGAAGCAGCCACATAGCACAGGGAGATCATCTTAGTGCTTTGTGTCCACCTAGAGGGGTGGGATAGGGAGGGTGGAAGAGAAACACAAGAGGGAGGAGATATGGGGATATATGTTCATGTATACCTGATTCACTTTGTTATACAGCAGAAACTAACACACCATTGTGAAGAAATTATACTCCAATAAAGGTGTTAAAAATTTTTTTTTTAATTTAAAAAATTTCCCTTGACATAAGTTTCAGTATGTGTGTATAATAGTGAAGGGGCAGAGGCGAGGAACTTCCTCTTCCCCAGTGTTGTGTTAAATAGTGTCTACTCTATACTAGTCTATGTGTAGGCGTAGATGTTCATTCATATATATATATATATATGTGTGTGTGTGTGTGTCTAGTTTTTAGAGTGTGCAATCAAAAACACACATGCACATCTATTTTCCCAAGAAATGGCAGGAGTGGCTGAGTTACAGAAAAACCTAGAAATATTAATAAATTGTGCCTGGAATTTGCATTCCTTTTTATAAGACAAAGGGTCACTGCTTTTTTCTCCTCACTGTTTTTTTTGTTTTGTTTTGTTTTTACATCTTTCTTAGAGTATAATTGCTTTACAATGTTGTGTTAGTTTCTGCTGTATAACAAAGTAAATCAGCTATATATATACATATATCCCCATATACCCTCCCTCTTGTGCCTCCCTCCCACCCTCCCTATCCCACCCCTCTAGGTGGTCACAAATCACTGAGCTGATCTCCCTGTGCTGTGTGGCTGCTTCCCACTAGCTAACTGTTTTACATTTGGTAGTGTATATATGTGCATGCCACTCTCTCACTTCGTTGCAGCTTACTCTTCCCCCTCCCCATGTCCTCAGGTCCATTCTCTACATCTGTGTCTTTATTCCTTTCCTGCCTCTAGGTTCATCAGAACCAATTTTTTTTTTTTAGATTCCATATATATGTGCTAGCATACAGTATTTGTTTTTCTCTTTCTGACTTACTTCACTCTGTATGACAGACTCTAGGTCCATCCACCTCACTACAAATAACTCAATTTCATTTCTTTTTATGGATGAGTAATATTCCATTGTACATATGTGCCACATCTTTTTTATCCATTCATCTGTTGATGGACACTTAGGTTGCTTCCATGTCCTGGCTATTGTAAATAGAGTTGCAATGAACATTGTGGTACATATCTCTTTTTCAATGATGGTTTTCTCAGGGTATATGCCCAGTAGTGGGATTGCTGGGTCATATGGTAGTTTATTTTTTTGTTTTTTAAGGAACCTCCATACTGTTTGCTTGATTGGTCTACGTCTCAGGGACTTGCCCTTGAGGTTGGAGCCCCATACCCACTATCCATATTATCAGCAATGCAGGGTGGAGAGGACATGAGGGGAAGATTGAAAACTCCTTCTTGATCTTCTCCATAATCTGTTAACCATCAGGAATCTTCCCAGACTCATCTGGTCTTTAAGGCCATGCTTTATCAGGCCTGATATAGTTTGCCCTAGAATGGGTAGGAATATAAAATCTCCTCTTGTCTTGTCATCATGGCTCTCAAGAGATAATCACAAAATAAGTTCACCTTGATTTTGGTGACTATTCAAAGAGGTGGTCTATAAATTTTATTATTTTGTTCAACATATAGAAAACTCTCAATATTTTCAAGTGGCTGTGTCTGTTATGACAGCCATAAAAACCTGGATCAAAAGGGAGCTCATTTCACACTCACAGACACAACTGAAAAAATACTTTTTTCTTACATTCTCATCCCTCTGAACTCCTGTTTTCCAGCCTCCATCAGATTCTAATTCAATGTTCCTATTCCATAAATCCCTTTGGAGAAAAGGAACTCTCTTGGCTCTAATGAGTGTACTGAAATTGGTTTTCCAAGAATGATTAAGACAGTCAGACTATATGGGTAGTGATTATTGCTCCCCACACTGTCCTGAAAGGAACAGAGCTGTTGGAAACAGTAAATGCTGCAGTGTTATGTAAGAACTCATTACTCTCCTTTGATCCTCTGTTTGCTGGCTCCCAACACAGTGATGGGCTACAATATGCAGCTATGAGACAACCTTGATGCAATTTAAGGATATACCACATGTTGCAGAAAAGAAAGAAAAGACAATTTAGAAGTAGAGAGGCAGAAACAGAGGTAAAGCAGGAAATATCATGGGATAAAGGTGTGGATCCACAGCAGTTGCCTCAGGTGCCAAAAATTATCCCTTCATGAGAAGCCAAACTGTCACCTGATTTATATTCCTAAATCATTTAATTTTATTACAAAATTTTCTCCTCCGCCACCCCATCTCCCTGTCACTCTCAGATCCTGTTAAGCAGTTTTTGTCTTCCTTTGAAAATAGATAGATTTGAGAGGAGAGAGAAGCCTACTTTCTAAGACTTTGAAACGATGGAGTAGTAACATCTACTCCAGCCATGTGTAAATCAAATAATGAATATGAAGTAGAAGACTATATGATATGGTATTGTAGACTCATTAACAATGGTGGAAGGTGTCTTAAATGCTGGAGTAGTACAAAATCAAAACATAAAACATTTTTCCTGGTGAAATAAGGAACTTAAATCCTGAGTTTGGATCAAACTGCCATGGAGATTTAAGGGGATTTAAGAGGTATAGAAGCTTGCCAAAGCAATACATTATTCTAACATTTATTATTTAAAACACTAGTAAAATTTGGAGTCAGATGAAGCATGATTGGAGGAAGAAAGCATTTACTGAGCATTTAGTATGTGTTAGGTGCTTTTGAACAAACTATTCAATTGAAGCCTACTTTCTAAAACTTTGAAACAATGGAGTAGCAACATCTACTCCAGCCATGTGTAAATCAAATAATGAATATGAAGTACAAGACTATATGATATGGTATTGTAGACTCATTAACAATGGTGGAAGGCAGCTTAAAAGCTGGAGTAGTACATGTTTATCTTCTATCCCCATTATTATCAGATGGCATATATTACCTCAAAGCTGCAAATAATAATAATAATACTTATAATATTTTTTAAAAATAACATTTTTTTAAAAATCACTTGTCTTTTTCTTAATAATTTTTTAAAATTATTTATTTATCTTTGGCTGCACTGGGTCCTCACTGCTATGTGTGGGCTTTCTCTAGTTGCTGCAAGCGGGGACCACTCTTCATTGTGGTGCACAGGCCTCTCACTGCAGTGGCTTCTCTCGTTGCAGAGCACGGGCTCTAGGCACGCTGGCTTCAGTAGTTGTGTCATGTGGGCTCAGTAGTTGTGGCTTGCAGGCTCTAGAGCACAGGCTCAGCAGCTGTGGCACATGGGCTTAGTTGCTCTGTAGTATATGGGGTCCTCCCGGACCAGGGATTGAACCCATGTTCCCTGCGTTGGCAGGCAAACTCTCAACCACTGCACCACCAGGGAAGCCCCGCTTATAATACTATTTAAGATAAGACTTCCCTTGTTATTTGACACTTGACCTTGAAAATCCACCTAATTTTTCTGAAATATAGTTTTCAAATCTAAATAAATAGGGATAATCATATTCCCCACCTTGCATAGTTAATTATAAGGATTATCACTATGAGTTAATACATGTGAAGAAATCAATGATTAGCAGGAAACTTGTACATGGTTGTAGCTCAAAATAATTTTGCTTGTTCTTCCTTTGACATTTTAAAGATTTTTTTCCTTTATAAAGCATTGTTTGCTTTTCTATGTTCTCATAGCACCTTGCAATGTATCAATTTTAACACCAATCACACAAGGTAACTGTTTTTTGTCTACCTCATGAAACTCATACTTCCTTGAGGGTAGAGGCTATGACGTATTTATCTTTGACTTACTGGTGTTTAGTACAGTGATGGCATAGAGTAGGCATGAGGAATTAAATAAGTTAAAAATATCTGAATGTTTTTCAAGTTTAAGAAACAAAGAATAAGAGAATGAGAGAGATGAAAACGGTTGAGAGGGAAGGAAGGAAAGAAGGAAGGAAGAAGGAAAAAACACAGAGTGAGGAAGAGAGAAAAACAAAAATAACAGCATCAACAAAAAATCCTATTGACTCAGAATCAAGTGACAATTCTTTGAGCTGAAAAACTGTTATGTTATTTAAAAGTTCCATGAAGAGTAACAAATAATTAAAATTTCAAATTTTTCTTTTTACAGCATGGGCAGCAAAACTTGAAGTTTTTGTTTATACTAAGTCTTATTTGGAATTTCTCCTACTCTTTAAAAATCTTTCCACTAAATATATAGAAATTATTTACCTTCCTCTTATAACTGAGGAGTCTCTCCTTAAAAGCAAAGAACATGGTTGCCTTTGTCATGTCTCTGTCCCTGACACAATTCACCTTTGAAGTGAATAAAGAGATTGTGAATAGATTGAAAGCAAATGAAAGACCTTGACTTTTCCAGTAAGCTCAATTTTTGGCACATAAAGAGTGGAGAATTCAGGTAGCAGGAGGCACCAATCCATTGAATAATGCTTTTTCTTTCCTTTACAAATGAAATTTAAGAAATTACATTTCACAAATATTTATGGAGTACCTATGGTGTATGGGCATACCCATACATGGATACAAACAAAAGGGACTTTTTCTTTCTGCCTTCAAGGGATTCATAACCTAAGATAATTGTACAAGTAAATAAATTACATCAAAGTGATAGGGATAGAGTAGGATAATTAAATGGTCAGTTTAGAAATCCCACTAGGGGATTAAAGACAGAAAGATAATTTTAAGGGAGTTTGGAAGACAGTTGTAAGCTAATGACCACTCAAGAAAAAAAATCCAGTAACCTAGCAACAATCTACACTACCTTGAAGGAAGACCAGGTTCATCCAAGTGCCAGACACACTCAAGCCACAAACCGTGATAGTTAAAATACAAGACAATAGATATGGTGCCTGAATCTTGTTACATGAAGTCAGAGAGTTAATAGTCCTTGAAGAGTAACATTTCTGAATGTAGCCAAGACAGAAACTAGGTGAAAGGGGACATTTTACTGAAGCCTGAGATGAACTACCATATTTAATGTATATGTATATGTTAATGTATATGTATACATATACATTTAATGTATATGTTAATGTAGCAGGGAAGAGCCAAATCTGACTACATGTTGTATCTGTTTTTTTACATTAACCTTTGCTTTCTGCTGCTTTTGTTCATTAAAAGGATACTGTCTATACATAATGGCCTGCCTTGGGGAACCCTGCTCCTCTGCCTGAATGTTAAACCAAAGTGCCTTTGTTCAGGCAAATATCCGGACTCTGTCCACCCGTGGATGGTTACAAGAAAGAAGAAATTAACACATCCCCTCCCTGAAGCAGGCCATTCCTGTGATATTTGCAAAACTTATGGCTTTTTTACTTTACTTCCTCATCTCCTCCCCCTCTCTGTGCTGTTAAAAAAAAAAAGAAAGAAAGAAAAAAAAAGAAAGAAAGAAAGAAATGGGCATCCAAACCCCAAGAAGATGGTTATTTTGAGACTTTAGTCTGCCATCTTCTGGGTCTGCTGGCTTTCCAAATAAAGTCCTATTTCTTGCCTCAACACCTCATCTCCGATTTATTGGCCTGTCATTTGGCGAGCAGAGTGAGCTTGGACTCGGTAACTTTCACACCCTTTTGCTAATATACAGATGATTTAAATAACACCATGACAGTTCCAATTAAACCATATAGGACCAAAGGACAAACTGATGATGTAAGCCTTGACGTCTGCCCAAGAATGAGGAAGAAGGTTGTCTTCTCCCCTCTGCACTCTTTGATTATAAAAGTGTGGCCTTCTCTGTTCTTGGGGCTGCTGTGCTCCCTTGCCAGCTTGCTTGTATCTCTCACAAGTGTCCTATGCTAATAAACTCACTCTTTACCTACAGGTTTGCCTCACGCTGAATTCTTTCTGTGACAAGACAAAAGAACCTGAGCTTCAGTAAGTCCTGACAACAGGTGAGTGGTTTTAATTAAAAAAACAAACAAAAAAAAAAACAGTGGGATGGGGTCCCCTCCTAGTCAGGGATCATGGGTTCAAGTCCTAATCTGAGGTGCAGGTGGATTCAAGTCCCAGCCTGTGGGTTCAGTCCAAATCTGAGTTTTGGCTGGTTTCAAGTCCCACCCAAGAGTGTGGTTTCAAAAGGACGTACATAAACCTAAAACTGCATGAGGTTTAAAGTTACAAAAGGAGGATATGCTATATGAATCATGTGCTATAAGCACCACAAAAAGTTTCCCAGTACAGGGATATCTGAAATATAAGTAACAAGAGGGTAGGAAGACAAAGAGTATTTAGGTAGGGAAGGGCACAGAAGCATGACTTATATATAAGAGTAGAATTGGGAATCTATCATCAGTTTGGTATTACTGGCATGTAAATCAAAAGGAACAAACTATCAAGCAGTGAGTCTGGAGAGAAACAATAACTTGAGTTTGAAGTCCTCTAAGTCATGAATAAACCAGGATGTGGAAATATACAATTAGGTGTATGGTTTTATTACCGAATTAGTCAACCAGACCTGCTGCAGGGCCCTAGCCTGGGCCAAGACCCCCTGTCTCTACCAGGGAGTTTCTTTTTCCAATTGGATTTGGGCAGCCAATAAGGAAACCAATGCTGAGACTGGAACAGCACAAGCTTTAGTCAATGGCCAAAGAATGGGGAAATGGGAACCTAGTTCACAAATCAACTTAACCCAATTCCGGTGACTGTACCAACGGTTGCCCTAGAGCAGGCTGCTGCTGAATCACTCCTGGTAGAACTATTTCCCACAAGTGTGATTTTCCCCACAACGTCTATGTCTGTCTTCTTTCACAAAAATATTAACTCAATATAATTCATTATACTTCTTGACAAACTTCTCCACCATGGAACACAGCAATTCAAAAATAATTTCAAATTCATAGTAAATTAAGGGCTGCATTAAAAATCTCCCAGACATACTGTTCTCTGAAATTGTCTGTGTCATTCCAACAAGGATCCTAGTTTTTGAATGTTTAAATAATATTCTAAAATGTAAAACACATTTTTAGAAAACTATGAATTTTTAACATAGTCATCCTCTACTGATTTTTTTTTTTTTTTTTTTTGTGGTACGCAGGCCTCTCACTGTTGTGGCCTCTCCCATTGCGGAGCACAGGCTCCAGATGCGCAGACTCAGTGGCCATGGCTCACGGGCCCAGCCACTCCTTGGCATGTGGGATCTTCCCAGACCGGGGCACGAACCCGTGTCCCCTGCATCGGCAGGCAGACTCTCAACAACTGCGCCACCAGGGAAGCCCTCTACTAGTTTTAAAATATTATATTATGCAGCCATTTTGTTTGTCCAACACTGCTTAAAAGAATGTCTAAGTGTTTAAAAAATGGTCTATAATGACATTAATAAGAAGCATCTTAATATTAAAACTAGCTAAATGAGAGCTCAAGAGAGGGACAAAAAACTATAGGTTATAAAAAGATTGCATAGAAGCAAGTCTTAAGATGGAAACCCAAAATGTTTTCTAAGGATGTTAATACAGTTTAAAGTCAAAGAATATAACCTTTGACAAATGTCTTAATTTTGCACAGCATCAGACACATTATAGGGCTCCATTCAATCTCACATGGGTTTCTCCACAGATACTTAAGCATCCTTATGTTATGGCAGATGGCTTTGCACAGAGAGATAACTCCAAAGACAAAAACAGGCCATGCAAAGTCTTTATGACCTAGCCTCAAAAGTCACATGCCATCATTTTTGCACTATCCTATTTATGACACAAACCAGCCATGACTGAGTATGGGAAGTAACTGCATAGGGACATGAATACCAGAAGGCAAGGATCATGGGGGACCATTTTGGAGACTGGCTCTCTCTCTTCCTTTCTCTCTCTTTCTTGCTCTCTCACTCTCATTTATCTATCTGTCTATCTATCTATCTATCTATCTATCTATCTATCTATCTATCTATATTTCTACCTATCATCTATCTACATCAATACCGGTACACATACATACACATGCACACTACTGAAAGTACACTTTCTCAAAGTAACATGTAGACTTACACCTTCATATTCTGTATTCTACTTTGCTTTTAAATGCCTCTTTTGAACCACTAAATAGATTTCACAACCCACTAATTGGTTGCCACCCTAATCTGAAACATAATTATGAACATGGTGTTGAAAACAAAGTTATTATTGATATTCTGGTACCATACACATGTGGATTTACACAATACTGTGAAATCATGAAAAAAAATCTGCATTTTAAGTTTAGTTCTAAAGAAAAAGTGACTGCTCCACAATACAAGCTGTTGGGGAAAAAATTCTTTGACAATCTTATTGTTCTGTATTACACATGAGAACTGATTAAGGCAGAGTCTATTTGCCAAAGCAAAGAACATGCTGGCAAGATACAGTAGGCCAAGGAAAAGCCAACCTCAAGAAAGTAAGACCCAGCATTGTCCATGACATACTGGAGATAAATACAGGTCCCATAACCAGGGAACCATAAAATTTATTGTTCAGACTGAATGAAAGTAAAAGGGAGACCCATGACTAATTACACTGGGACAACAAGTCTAAACTTAAAACCATCCCAGGTGAACCTGAAAGTAGAGTTACCCTCCCTATAACCATTATATTGGAGGAAAATTTTTCAGAAATAGAAGATGGAGACACGAAGTATTATCTACAAATAGTTATTAGTCCCTTTTTCAAGAAGGAAATATCTCACACTTGTTCATCTGTGAGAAATAAATGAAATAGAATGAATGAACGTAATGAAATAGAAACTGCCTGTATGTAATGCATACTACATAAGTTCAATTTAACTGTGCTTGAATAGTGTTTTCTTACAAAAAAAAAAAAAAAGGGAGGGGCCTGATTACTACTTTCAAATTTGTGCCTAGAACCAATCGTAACAGACTCATTTGAGTCCTATCAGGAGCAATGATTATCAATTCCTCATAAGGAAGATTTAGGAATCACTAATATATATATATATATATATATATACATATACATATACATTACAAGGTCACTGTTTTGAGTTCTCATTACAAACTACTGTTTAGTTATTCCCAACAAGTCATCTGTTTGTCTCCTCAACCAAATGTACATATACATACATCCCTTGGCCACATAGAACCCAGCTGACAGTTATTTCAAGATGAGGGTTTCTAAACTGAGTAAAATTTATTAAATAATATGCCACACTTTTCTTGCTTTAACATATTTTATGTGTCTTCTACATGGTAAACAATCTCAGCATATGTTGATCCTTAAAATTTCAGGAAGTTCAAATGAAGAGTTACTGGCCATTCTGACCAATCATCACAATAAGAGGAAGAAAATTAATAAATTAATATGGAGCACTCTTCTATGGAGCATAACAACTCCGCAGAGGTAGATAAATTAAAAAACAAATATAGTATTATTTATTGAGAATCATCTTTGTGATAAGCATTATATTAAGCTATTCTCCTATCTTAAATCATTTATTTTTAGATCTAATCATCTCAGTTTCAGTCCTTATAGAAAGATAGGGGAGGTTAAAAATGTAAAATAATTTACTTAACTTCAATAGTAAGTGATAATGGTGTGGTCACCTGACTATGAAACCTGGGCTTATTTCACTACTCTAGTGCTTCAGTGGAATGCTTTCTAGTTTGTTTATTTCCATGAAACACAGTCCCTGGGCTGTTCGGTGGGTTTGACCAAATTTTGGTTTAACACTTCAATCCAAGTACTTATGCTAGAGCACTGGCAGAGTGGAGACAAACAACACCTACCAGCAATGTAATGAGTTAGGGACATTATCCTCCCTATGATGGAAGACTGAAACTCCCCTGGAATAAATAAATCTATAGGAAACATTCTTGCAATCAATAGTCACCATGCCTAAGGACAGGAATTCAGTGCTAATTGATACAAAAAGAGTGGTTTTGTGGTACCTGCATATAAAAATGTCCAAAGGAAATATGTTCCTCTTTTCCCCCATTCTCTATGTGTCTATGATAAAGAAGAAGTGAGCAAACATAGGACTCAAAGACAGAAAAGGAGTTAGCATTCTTTGTGTTTACCAGTCACCTCAGTTCTATAACATGCAAGTGACAATATGAAATTTTCATTTTACTCCCTTTTTCCCCCCTGGAGCATCCTAAATACTGTACTTGTAGATATTTCCAAGTTAAGATGGTGCTCAGTGCTCAGACTCTCAATAATACATATAATCTGTTGACATTTCATTTTAGAGATGCATAAAAACCTCTGCAAATGCAAGGAGCTCTACAGCAAAGTGGAAGGTATTAATATAATGGGTACAATAATTCTGAAGGAGAAAAAAAAACTGTATATTACAATTTGGAGTCATTTGGCACCTCTGGGTCTATTCTGGAAAAGACTTTAAATGAGACAATAAGAGGAAACTAATTTACAATTTTAAATAAGCAGAGCTCATGTTTCCATATTGCTAAAAGGCAAGGTTAGATGAGCACTGTACAGTTATCTTAAAATTTTTATCAAGAAGCTGCAGTATTTTTAATAATTCATTATTTTACCTTCTTGCAAGAACCCCTCTAAAGGTTGGGTTATGTTTTAATCTTGGAAGAATTGATTTTGGAGAGAAATATTTCTCTAATTACATGGTGACAAATCTATTATCAAGGAGTCATTATTAGTATAAACTAATTCTATCCCTCCTCTTTATACATCTTTCAATCATTTGTATTGATAAAGTATTCTCCTTCCTACCTACATCAACTTAATGGCATATTGAGGGAAATACAAAATTGCATATTTAAATCACCCTGAGAGGTTTAAAAAATTTTTAATATATATGCTGATGTTTCTTATGAAGATCTAACATTAACAGGCATGTACCTTGCTTCACTAAATAGAGGATTCCCTTCTCACATCTTAATGAATGCAATTCTGTACATAAATACATAACCTAAATACATAATCTGTCAAGAACCTGACAATCCATCTTAGAAAGCATTTTATTTAAAGAATAGTAAGAATAAAGTAGAAAAATAGTAAAAAAATATAGTAAAAAATTACGTAGCCAGTCATCCCAACTTCAGCGCACAGATGAATGATCAAATGTGGGCATGATTGGCTGACCATTCTTAGATGTAAAGATGCCACGGGTCTTTTGTTAGACACAAGTTAATTGCACAACACATCTTCCTAACTATAATCCTGACTTCAGGGTATCTTGTCAGATTATTCTCGAAGTCATTATCTAGTGACTGAATGAGTTGATGTCAAAAATGAAAATATGGCTCACAGTGGGGAGGAACAAAAACCCAACACTTTATTAACTAAAAATATATATATAAGTCAGGGAGCTTGATTCCATAATAAAATTTCCTGGCCTGAGCTTAACATCCCGAAATTAACCAAATGTGTAATTTTAAAAAGTGTTAGAGCATTCCAGCATCCATGCCATGATATGTAATTTCCACATTATGGATTTTAAAAACTTAACCTAGGGAATAAGGAAAGACAAAACAACACAACAAAAAGTTTTGGCAGTTTCCTCATTGGGTGATCCAAATAATTGGCAAATAAATATTTATGAAAAATAAACATTTTTCTTTCAAATGCTATATTTATGAAACAAATTATGAATGTTATGTATGGTAGGAAGAAAATGTGTTTTCATTGAAAAATCATAAGAAACAATTGTGTTCAATTTTCATATAAAATCGTAAATTCATCAGTAGAGAGATATTTTGCAAAGCATCAGCCCAGTTTCTGACCTCTCCACTTTGGCTGCATAATTCGATCTTTTAATAAGCTAAACACACATAAAATGTCCAGTACACCAAAGAACATTTATTCATTTACTCAAAGAGCCTAAAGAAGTGGGAAGTCACTTGACAAGAGCCCAAAGAGAATTCCCAAAGGGAATTTTTCTCTTTAAAACAAATAAGATTTTGGCCTCAAGAGAAAAACAAAAGCCCATTTTTGTTTCCTCCCTCCATGTCCTCCACCCCCACACCCTCAGAGCTGATCTGTGAGGGGAATGAGAGGAACATATGAATGAGAGGGACCTTTCTATAGCAGCACTAAGAGTGAAGTCCTCTTTGAACATAATTTCTTTCAGACCCTTGCAAGTTGGGAACACAGTATGTGTGTAAATGTATTTGTATATTTGATAGAGAGAGAGCTGGGAATGCAGAGGCCTGTAACTATAAGGGAAAAAACTGTTTGTAGGGCCTACATTACTGGTACTATAGTTGGTAGGTGGGTATCTCTCTCCCCATCTCATATGTATATGTCTGTGATTGTGCATGTATATATATATATATATATATATATATATATAGAGAGAGAGAGAGAGAGAGAGAGAGAGAGAGAGAGAGAGAGGGAGATTATATATTATATATACATAGAAATTTGGAGAACAGAGGTTCCTTAAAAAACTAAAAATAGAATTACAATATGACCCAGCAATCCCATTACTGGGCATATACTCCGACAAAACCATAATTTAAAAAGACACATGAACCCCAATATTCATTGCAGCACTATTTACAATAGCCAGGACATGGAAGAAACCTAAATGCCCATCGACAGATGAATGGATAAAGATGTGCTACATATATACAATGGAATATTACTCAGCCATTAAAAGGAATGAAATTGGGTCATTTGTAGAGACGTGGATGGATCTAGAGACTGTCATATAGAGTGAAGTAAGTCAGAAAGAGAAAAACAAATATTGTATATTAACGCATATATGTGGAACCTAGATAAATGGTACAGATAACCCAGTTTGCAGGACAGAAATAGAGACACAGATGTAGAGAACAAACATATGGACACCAAGAAGGAAAGTGGCAGGGGAGGTGGTGGTGGGATGAATTGGGAGATTGGGATTGACATGTATACACTAATATGTATAAAATAGATAACTAATAAGAACCTGTTGTATAAAAATAAATTAATTTAATTTAATTTAATAAAAGAAATTTGGTTGGTCAGTTAAAAGTCTTATTTTACTCATCTGTAAATGGGTTAATATTAGAAGCTAATTTGTATGGTTGCTGTGAATATAAAATGAGATAAAATACTTAAGCTCATCACAGGGTTTAGCATATAGTAGTTGGCCAATAAGAGCTATCATTTAGGAATTCTCCTGATCTGCCAAAACCTGGAGATTCTATGTAAGAGCCCATTCATTCATTCATTATCTTGTATTTGCTGTTGGAGCATAATGCTCTATATATACCTGGGAACATAGCTGTGAAAAAGATAAATGTGGTCTTAATGTTCTTGGGTCTTATAACGTGGTAACAAATTACAACTGATAAGTGTCTGGCACACAATGCACACTCAATGTGTAATTAAGCACACAGAGAGAGATAATATGAGTGTTTATAAAAGGATACTTGATCGGATCTGCAAGAACAGGAAGAATTTTCTAGGGAAAAAAAGGTTAAGCAAAGACCTGAAGGATAAGCCAGTGATTTACATGGAGACAAGAGGAAAGTGGGTCCATGGCAGAGGAAATTTGTGTGAAAATCCCATAAAAGAGAAAGCATAGTTTTGTGAAAGAGTGTATTGATGAACACCAGGTAAATGTGGAGTCTTGTCACGCAAGGCCTCACAAACTGCATCAGAGATTTAGGGCCTGTTCCTAAGAGTAATGGGTGGCTAGGAATATTTTAATAATTAAAACGATCAGATTTTCATATTGAATTGTTTTCCTTGGTGGCAGCATGGAAAATGGACCAAAGAGACCAATATTTTAATCTGGGAGACCCACTGGGAATCTAATGCTTTCATCAGGTGAGAGAATGTAGTGGCTTAGGTGAGCATATGGAGGTAGTAAAGTGGATGTAAAGGTAGTAAAGTGGATGATTCAAGAAAGGTGGTAGAATCCACTTAACTAAATAATGTTAATTTAAATACAGATAGGCAAGGTGCTAGATGATAAATTTGTTTAGAATGAGATCCAAGTCAGCCACTGAGGGACAATTGGAAGTCTCTGGCATCCCTTTACCTAAAGGAATGAGAGAATCAGGAAGAGATTCCAAATTACTATCAAGTGGCTGGGATTCAGGATGCAAGGCAAGACCTCCAGTTCCCATGGAGAGCTAAGGGATCAATCTGTAAGGTAAGTCAGTGGTATAAAGACTAGGGAAATGGGAAGATAGACTGATGAAGGGAAGTTGTGGGATGGTTGCTATGATAGACTGATGAAGGGGAGTTGTGGGATGGTTACTACATTCTTCATGAAAACAAAAAAAAACTTTTAATCTGCTATCGAAATTGGTTTTATTCCTTCATGTTCCAAGTTCCAAAGCACTTCCAATTACCTTGTATTTTTGAAGACCATGAAGCTCAACATCTCAAGTTCATTTTTTAAAATACAATTTTAATCCATTGTAAGAATTTTTTTAAAAGTACTGCATGTCAATGGACAAATTAATAAGGAAGAATAATTTTAGAAAGTCACATTGTTTTTATTTAAAAGGAGAAAAAAAACATGCTTTGATATGATATTTCCAGACTAGAATCAGAAAACCAAGTTTATTCTTCATTTCCCAAAAGAGCATTTTCCTGCTTTAAAATACTCAGAAATTTTGCATTTGGTATGTGGCTGGCTTTGCAGCCCTAAATTAATGATTATTATTTGGAAATGTTAATTAAAATGACAACATTTTTCTATAGATCTCAGCAAGAGACTTTTATATTTACCTTGTATCTGCAGTTTGTCTTCTAAGATTCAGAAATAATATCTGGGTGTCATTAAGCTGGATCCATCAACACTTTTGACATGATAGATAGCTTTGGGAGCTGGTAATGGGCATTTGAGCCATCCACCTCCGGGTCACTAGTTCAGATATGGCTCAGTCTAAGAATGAATTAGACCAATTTCTAGGACAAAGTTGATCTAATTACATGCCATATCACATTAATTAACCCTATTTTGAAACAATGTAAGCAGCTCTTTGAAAATGATGCAAAGAAACTGATGCATATCTTTTTTTTTTAATATAATAGAACCAAATCTATTGATGTTTACTTTTAGGTAAACATCAGCAGAAAATCTGAGAAAAAAGAGAAATTGGCCTTATTTCTTAGTGAGTTACTTTATCTCTTCCACTGCTACTGACGATACACCAGGTTTGGAGAGGACACAGAATGAAACAAGCCCAAGTAGTATTGGTTATTCCTCACATGACCTGGAAAACTGTTAACTTGGGATCATGGTGGAAAGGAAGGAAGTTGTACCCTATATAATTACTACAAGTCTTTGACATTTGCCTCATTCTGCTCATCTATAAAATGAGAATGATAATAATGACAACAGCTCCTAGGCTTGTTATGAATATTGAATAAAATAATGCCTGCAAAATCTTAGCATATTGCCTGGCTCAATAAATAGATCATAATGACAACAATGATGATGATGATGCTGTTGCTTCAGCTGCAGCTGATGAGGAGGAGGAGGAGGAGAAAAACAGAGTGTATTTGACCTATGGGGTCATTTTGTGCTTGTATGGGAAAAAAAAAAGATCAGTCAAACTACATGGTTGAAGCAGACATAAAGCATTAGGGCACTAAACAATCAGTTACAGATACTTTAAAGGAAAGTACGTGAAGGGTGAATGTCTACCTCACAACTTGACCTTTAGTCATCTTGCAACCATGTAATTCTTAATTTTAGAAAGAACAATCTCCCTTCTCAGAACACACCCTCTGATGTCCATTTTGTATTCATACAGAGGATGCTCAGTGTGGCAGATCCTCTGGAGTTCTGAAGTCAGTGCATTGTAAAGAAAGGGTACCAAATTCTTGGTCAAAAGAGCCAGCAATGAATTCTAACTCTGCCACTTCTTTGAAATATGGTCTTAGACTATTGCAACCATTTTAGGATTCAATTCTCCAATCCTTAAAATAAGGATATTAATAGCTACCTATTACTGATTGCCTACTATAAACCAGTGCAGGTATGCTACATTTTAAAATATCTTTTCTTTAAAATATGTCTGAGAAAGAATTTTGTAAACTGTAAATGCAGCAATCCGTATTTCCACATTTAACAATCAAGGGAGGTACCATGAAGGAATAAGGATTAGAAAATCAGTAATTATGAAAGTATATTTTGTCAATTAGCATTCAGGGATAGAAATAAATGACATTTCTTCCAGTTAATTTCTCTGGAGTCCTAGATAAAGCTGTCCCAGAAGCTGACCTTGAGTCAAGGGTTTGGATGCAAAAATTTCATAAAGGAAACATGCCTAGGAAAAAGCAGTAACCTCTGACAGGAAATAGGAAATATAAAAGGAAAAGCCAAATCAGGTTCAATTTCAGGGGAAGTCTCAGATTCAGCCTCAGCCTTCAGGAACCTCCAGAAGAGTCTTGTTCAATAGAGTTTTATAAGATTATGAAAATGTTTATACTGCACTGTATGAGCACTTGAAATGTGGCTGGTACATCTGAGAAAGTAATTTTTTTTTTTTATTTCCTAGGGACTCACAGTGTTGTAATCAAGGGGTTGGCTAGACAATGTTCCCATCCTTGTACTCAATTAGGAAATATTCTACTTAATTCACTTAGGTTGCTGACAGAATGAATTTCCTTGTGACTGTATGACCAAGGGCCCTAGTTTCTGGCTGTCAGCTGGAGACCACAGTCAGGTCCTAGATGCTGCTCACAGTTCTCTTCCATGTGGCCTTTCCCATAGGCAGTTCACAATAGGGCCACTTACTTCTTCAAGGCCAATGGGAGAATCTCTCCTCTCTCACCCTCTCATTCAGCTAAGACATATAACCAGATCTAATTAAGGAAGTTTGATCCCATCACCTTTGTTTTTCATATTCTATTGAACAAAAGCAAGTTATAGGTTCTGGCCACATTCAGGTGAGGGAACTATTAAGGGAATGACTCAGTAGGGGCCTTCTTAAGGTTTATCCACAATACTTCTTCATTTTAACACTGGATATTTTAAAAAGAATATAGAATACACTATCCCATTGAATCTTCACAAAAAGTACTATAAATTAGCTAAATTGAGGATTGTTATCAATATTTTTAAACAAAGAGAAGAAAACTGAGGTTAAGCAAGTTTAAACCACTTGTCCACAATGCATAGGTTGTTATTAGCAAAGCTGAGCATCCATAAATTTTTTATTTTCAATCCTGTTTTTTTCTGCCACATCATGTTATACTACAGTGACTCCCAAATTTCAGCCACTTGAGAGCCATCTTCACAAATTTTACCTATCTGCAGGCTGACCTAATGATATAAAGGTAGTTATTTCAAAAATAGTTAATTTTCTTGTTTAAATACATTAATTTTAATAATAATATTGATTCTGCAAATGAAAGACATCATTTGTCATAAAAAGAAAAAGAAAGAGATAAATATACAGATATTAAAGTCAATATTATTTGTTTGTGTCCTACTTAAATTTATATTGCATGTGGCTAGTATATGCCACGCAGGGGAAAAATAAATAACAAGTACATTGTAGAATATTTCAAAAGGCATCCTCCCTTCTGTTCCTAATTTTAACTTGCAAGGAGGATTTGGGGTGTATAGGAATGTATTTCTACTTTCCAAAGAAGATATGTTTTCTATAAGGTAGCAAGGAGCCCAGCACATGCTCTGGACACTCCTCTGGCTGCCTCAAAAAACAAGAGTGGTGTCTCTCCATAGGCACTGGTGTGACTTGGAATGAGGGAGCATCAATAGAAGAAAATGCAATTAGCTAATATAATTAACTCCAGCACATTTAGCACGTCTCCTTTCCTTTCCATCTCCAAGCTATACAAAGCTCTATGTATTTTGCCTATCAAGAAATGCAAACACGTTGTAACTTCCTCCTCCTACCTCTTTCCGTCAACATCTTTCCTCACAAATTTGGAGAGTGGCAGGGAGAAGCCTTATCCTTATACTTTTTCTTTCTATCTTTTTTCCACAAATGAGTTGTCCCAAGGCTCCGCCTCTCTAGAGATGGCTCTATTTCTGTTCAAATTCACTCTAAATAGCTTCCATAACACTCTTTCATGTCATCTACTTTTAGTGTTGCTTTTTAATGGAGATTCCCACAGTTGTATTTGCTACTGAAACTTTATTCTATCAGGCTTACCACATACTGCTAGGAATATGCTTTCCTAAATTAGCATACAAATCTTAAGCTCATATTTTGTCACAACAAGTGGGACAGATATGCTAATTCTATTCTCTTATCTTCACTTAGTTTACTGATGGGAAGTAAGGTTTATAAAAAATAAATATAAACGTACTGAGACAGAACAAATATGCTGCTTATGTATAAAAAGCATGTTTGAATAGTTGACCAACCCCAGCTAGTTTCTCCATAATTCTCTTAACCACTAAAGAAACAAGGAAGGAAACATTTACCTGGGTGTAGGAGAAAGTAGGAACCCCATAATATCAGTACTGCCTATAACATCAAGATGGGCCATTTAAATCAAGAATAGTATCGACAGCTGATATTTGCATTGGAAAGCTCTTCTGCATTAATGCCATACTTGTATTTGATCCTTGGCATAACCCTGATATGTATTTGCTTGACCCAAGACTCCTGAAATAAATCAAATCCTTCATGCAAACCTGAAATATAGATTTGGGGTAATGACCTCTGAATGATTATTTACCACTACTAAGAATCTTCCTGTTTGCCTACAAGATCTATTGCTCATTGCTTATATCACCTTGGATAGCTGACTTCTTAATACCAAAACCCTATGTCTACTTCTGAAGCATCTATTTATTTAAATGACCCCTGTAGATTCTCTTCCAGTTTTCTGCCCCACCCCAATTGCAACTTTGCACACTCCTTTAATTTTCATGCATCCAAACTTTGACAAGAAACACATCCTGCATTAGCCTTAACTTGATGGAATTGACAGACTAGACTATCATAATTACCCTCTGGAAGGATCAGAGTTTGTAGCTATACATGAGCATGTTTATACTCATGATTTGAACATAGTTATTGTGAATGACCAGATTAAGAATAAGTTTATAGGAGTTGGTGGTTGAAGTGGAGTAGAGGAGAGATTACCAAAAGTAAAGAAGCCCTAGCTAGCTATTAAGAGGTTGGTAAATAATCCATTTGGATCTTGAAGTCACTAAATGTGAAAAGGAATTAGCGATAGGAAAACAATGAATCAAGTGGTAAACTTATAAGTTAATAAGTTTACTATATAAAAGCAAAAAAGGATGCTACCAAATGTAAAGTTGTAATGGCATGGATTTTCCCAGAGACTATAACCCTAACCCTTACCACTTTCTAAAAAGCTTCTGATTCTCTATCTAGATTTCTTTCTTCTGAATCAGATGGAGATGGGTTTAAATCTCAACTCTGTTATTTAATTCTGTGTTCATTTGGCAGGTTGTCCTACCTTTTCTGCCATGTAAGATAGCAATGCTAATTCCCACCTATTAGCAATGTTAGACAAATCAAACAAGGTTATGTATGGAAAATGTCATTTCTTCTTGTTGGAACCTATTCTTAGGAAGATCTTAGGAACTTTCACTAAGATGCCTATCCCAGAAGCATTTTCCTGTGACCTTAGGTAAGCTAGGTAACCTTTGGTAAGCAGTTTATTTAACATTGATACTACTTTTCAGGGATGATTCTGGACTAAATATCATACATATATGCAAAGTGCCTTGGATTTAGTATATACTCAAAATTAAATAGAAAGATATGACAATGTCTTAAAATAATGACATCCTCAAGGACAAATTCAGTTGGTAGAGGGTTGGCATTGATTCCAAACCACCAAGGTATTCCTACACTTTCCAGTAAAACAGACAGGCTTTACTTCTGAAAAATGACTAAAATGAGGAAGGTAGGTATTTACGTATGTCTATCGTAGTACTTGGTTCCTCCCTCTTTTCCAGCTCCTTAACCCTCTCTCCAAATAGACAAGAAAACCCATTCTTTAACCTTTCATTCCCTCAAACTCTGTTCTGGTTTGCAGTTTAGATCAATAGTCTTTTATATGTAGTGCTTTTTGTTGAGTCAAAGTATCCTTGACCCCTCCTTTGGAAAAGACTGTGTGTGTTTGTATGTGAAAGTAAGTAGAGAAGTCTGGGAGTAGAGAGGCCTGGGAGTAGAGGGGTTGCTGATGGAAAATTAGGGCAAAAACTAGACAACACTGGTAAGAAGACAAAAGAACAGCAAGCTGGATTTTTCCCTATGAAAGGGAAGTCTCAGTTTAGCATTTGTAAATGATGCTTTATGAGATGATAGAAACACTCAAAATCCTCACAGGTATAGAATAGGTACAGAGTAAACTGTTTTTATAATGTGAGAGAGTAGACTAAACACATTATAAATCAGTGCCATCTATATGTCATTCCACAAACATTTAGGGGTACCTAATATCTGTGCCAATTGCAATACTAGGCAGATGGATTTGAACAAAGTCTTTGTCCTCCAAAGGCTCACAACCAAGTGAGATACACACATAAATAACTACTTATTAACATGTTATCTGGATCCAATTGCCCTGCACAAAGAAAAAGAGAAAAAAATTCATGACTCTGAGGAAATAGTGCCTGGATTCAGTGCTTAGGCTCATAGTAAAATCATTAGGGACTACATAAAAATGTATTAAAAAGTAAATAAAAGCCACTCATAAATTCACCTCCAGTGGGTGCTATAATTAGTTTGCTAGGGCTGTCATAAGAAAGTACCATAGTCTTAAACAACAGAAATTTATTGTCTTATAATTCTGGAGGCTGGAAGTCCAAGATCAAGATATTGACAGGGTTGGTTTCTTCTGAGGCCTCTCTTCTTGGCTTGAAGACAGCCATTTTCTCCCTGTGTCTTCACATTGTCTTTCCTCAGTTTATGTGTCCATGTGCCAATCTCTTCTTCTTACATGGACACCGGTCATGTTGGATTAGGGCCTGCTCTAATGACCTCATTAAACTTTAATTACTTCTTTAAAGATCTTACCTCCAAATATAGTCACATTGTGAGGTACTAGGGAAAATGAATTTAGGAAGGACATATGTAGCCCGTAATAGATACATGCTTTAATATTTTGATATACTTTTTTTAATATTTGTACAAATACATATTTTAAGTGTATATGCATGTAAACAAACCTTAGATGAAAATACTTAAAATATCCATCTATTTTCTTGTATGTTGTAAAGGCAATTATTTCCACGTATCTTCAAATATTCTGTGAAAACTTCATTTTGATATCTGAGTATTTTTTGTGTACCTATACAATTTCCTTATTGAAAATTTAAATTGTATCTGCTTTTTGACATTATAAATGAAACTATCATTTAAAAAAATGGTATATAATTCCTTGATTACAATTGTTGTTTGGTCAAATTTCTCAAAGTAGTATTATTGCATCAAAAGTATACATACTTTAAAGTGTTTTTATAAATGTATTGGCAAATTATTTTCTGGAAAGGACATACCATTCACATTCTTACAAGTTGCACACATCAGTGCTGGTTTAACATGTTTCATTTAGAAGTGCAATATGAAAACTCAGTCATAATAAAAATAACATCTGTGCAGTTTTCAGAGAAGGGAAACAATAAGTGGGTATGTCACCAGGAAAAAGTACAGTCAGTTGACTACCAGAGAGCCTCTACCTTAATGAATTCACTAAAATCCAAACATGGGTTCTTAATGTGGCTAAATCATTTGTTAAACATACTATGAATTATACATGGCTGAGGCAGAATTGGAACCTGGGTCTCTTCTTAGTGGTCAGTGAATGTGTCTCAGGGACAGGGATGTTTTTACAGCACCCTTGCATAATTTTTTGAATGCACTGTAAACTCAAGAGAAAAAAAAAGAACTATAATGTATATGGATGAGACCAATATTTTACTATTTAATTTAAAAGTAAGAATGAGAGTTCAGTGTAGGTTTGCCTTACCTCATGTATTATAACATTTGCAACCCAAAATTTGTGAAGTCATTCGTCTCTCTGAAAGACAGAAAGACATTCAAAGTTCCTGCATCTGCATAAAATCAGGAAACATAAAAAGTAAAATTGAATCTTTTTAGACTAAGAAAATATAATTTAACTCTATTTAAGTTTGCAAACATTATGTATGCAAAGTTTAACCCAATCTCAGAACTCAACAGTAAAAGGTTAAAAAAAAAAAAAGAAGAGCTTTCCTGGTGGCACAGTGGTTGAGAGTCCACCTGCTAATGCAGGGGACATGGGTTCTTGCCCTGGTCCGGGAAGATCCCACATGCCGCGGAGCAGTTAGGCCCGTGAGCCATGGCCACCGAGCCTGCGCGTCTGGAGCCTGTGCTCCGCAACGGGAGAGGCCACAACAGTCAGAGGCCCGCATACCACAAAAAAAGAAAAAGTCTTGTATTTATATAGTTCCTGCAAAAAAATTGGGGATAAGAATACACAGGGCTATTCTGAGGCTATTTCAGTTTCTTTTATTAATTCATTCAGTAAGTTTTAATTAAATAAGGATTTATGTTTAGCACGTGTTATCAAGATGATTAGACATTGTCACTGCCCTCAAGTGAGGGGTAGTTATTGCTATCATGGGGTTCAAAAAAATTAGGGCAGAGCAAGGTGATAAGAGTCTTGCAGTGATGGAAGTGGAGGAGTTAAAGAGTGATTTATTCTTTCTGGAGGTTTTGGTTATAAACTCTATGAAGGCCAAGATTAGTGTCTGTCTAATCTTTTACAGCTTCATCCCCAGCACCTAGCATAATGTCATTCTCTAGGTTAAAAATAAATAAGTAAATAGGTACAAAAATTTATTTAGAATATTCTAATTTTGTAATTAAAATAATAAAAAGGCCAACTGAATGTGAAACATCACAAATGAAGAAAAGTTGCAGATGAGTCCTTCATTAGTATGAGAAAGTTTTATTATTAATTTTGAAATTTTATGTAATAGCTGATCATTTAAAAACTTAATATATTTTAAAATAATTATTGTAGTATAATTGGCATACAACAAGCTGCAAATACTTAAACTGTAAAATAAATAGTGTAATGGGTGAAGTACTTGTTCAAAAATGAAATGTATCTTTTTGCACCCCAATGTTCATAGCAGCATTATTTATAATTGCCAAGGTATGGAAGTAACCTAAGTGTCCATCAACAGATGAATGAATAAAGATGTGGTGTATATATATATATATATATATATATATATATATATATATATATATATAATGAAATACTATTCAGCCATTAAAAAAAGAATGAAATTTTGCCATTTGCAGCAACATGGATGGACTTGGAGGGCATTATGCTAAGTGAAATAAGTCAGGCAGAGAAAAACAAATACTGTATGATATCACTTATATGTGGAATCTAAAAAAGTACAACAGACTAGTGAATTTAACAACAACAACAACAAAAGAAGCAGACTTACAGAGATAAAGAACAAATTAGTGGTAACCAGTGAAAGGGAGGGGAAATATGAGGTGAGAGAGTGGGAGGTACAAACTATTGCATGTAAGATAAACTCAAGGATGTATTGTAAAACACAGGGAATGTAGCCAATATTTTGTAATAACTGTAAGTGGAAAGTAACCTTTTAAAAATATATAAAATTTTTTTAAATTAATAAATTACTGCAAAAAATGAAATGTATCTTTAATTATTAAATAATTTTTATTTATATCACTATAGTAGCTGTACCTGTAGCTGTACCCAGTGACTACTGAAAGGTTTCTTGAAACCTCAGGAAGATTAGCTTTCAAATTTAAGTTTCCATGTCATTAATTTGATTATCTCTCCTTATAGAAATGAAAACTGAAAGTGTATCCACTTGTTTAGTGTGTACTGAGAGATCAGAGAACTCTAGCATAGATTGTTTCCGAATCTTCCTAACTAACACTAACAGATTCATATTCTTAACCTACCAGGTTCATCCTTACAATTCTCCTGACTTTCAAAGCCCCTTTAAATTTAACCCATCCCAGAAACTTGCATGAAGATGGTGGAGTAAGAAGACCCTGACCTCACCTCCCCCACCATGAACTAGCAATAGAGCAACGCTCCCTGATAATTATCTGAAGACTAACAGAATGGCTCTTCTACAGCCAAGGTTATAAAGAAAGAAGTAGCCTCTGGTGGGAAAAGAGAAGTGAACTAATTAGGACCCACACCATGGTTGGGTGATCCAGAAGAGAAGAGGGATATCAGAGGCTGAGGGATGCTCTCTAAGGAGCAAGATGTTAAGCCCCCTAATGGGAACCCGAAACCTCAGGTCTGGGACTGGGAAGGCCAGCCAGCCTGGCTGGTTTGAAAACTAGCAAGGCTTACCAGAGAGCTGTAATGAACCTAGACTCAGCCCTTGAAGAGTGCACATGCAGAATTTCTTTCTCCTAGTCCCAGCATAGAAGCAACAGGTTGAGAATTTGTTGTGCTCTGGCTAGCCTGACAGAACATCCCCAGCATGCCCCTAGCCTGCACAGGGCTCCTGCTCCAGGCCCTCTTGCTCTGACACTGCTCTCAAAAGGTGGAAACCATCATTTTGCCCAGGGAGAAGTGAAGCTAGCTCAGATTTATGGCTGCTGCTCCTGGGGCCTTGGCTATGACCCCAACCAAGGCAGAGACTGCCATCACATCAGGGAGAAGCAGAACTAACTTAAATTTGCAGCTGCAGTCCTTTGGGCCCTGACCCTGCCACTGACTAAGGTGAAGACTGCCATCTTTCTGGGAAGAAGTGGAGCTAGATCAGATTTGTGGCTGCAGTTCCTGGGGCCTTGGCTATGATCCTAATCAAGGTAGAGACTGCCAGCACACCAAGGTGTGGAGAAACTAGCTTAGTACTATGGCTCTAGCCTCTCAGTCCCGGCCCTGACCTAGTCAAGGCAGAGATAGCCATCACACAGGTGAGAAAAAGAGCTAGCTTAGAAACATGGCTCCAGCTTCTTAGGCCCTGGCACCACCCCAGACCATGCCCCTGACTAAGGTGGATGCCAGCATTATGCCAGGGATAAGTAAAGTTAGCTCATATTTTAGTTAGGAGCCCCTTGGACCCCAGCCCTATGTGCTGACAGGGCTGTGACTGTCATCAAGCCTGGAGAAGCCCTGGCTCACACCTTGCTCCAGCTCCAGCCCTTCTCACTACCGCCCTAGGCCTCACCATGGTGGCAGCTGCTAGCACATCCCACCAAAACCACTAGGCATATGTGGAAAAGTATAGGGCCACATACAAGGGAACCCCCATAAGACTATCAACTGATTTTCAGCAGAAACTTTCCAAGCCAGAAGGGAGTGACTTGACATATTTAAAGTACTAAAAGGAAAAAAAAATAAAACTACAACAAAGAATGCACTACCCAGCAAGGTTATCATTCAGAATTGAAGGATATTTTCTGAGACAATGAAAAACCAAAAGAGTTTATCACCACTAAACTGGCCTTCAAGAAATGTTAAAAGATCTTCTTGTAGTGAAAAAGAAACGGTTATAACAAGTTTTCTTTAATTTGAGGAAAAAACCCACTGGTAAAGGTAAATATATAGTAAAGGCAGTTGATCAACCACTTAAATAAGCTAGTACAAAGATTAAAAAACAAAAATTGTTTAGCCAACTATAACAATAATAAACAATTAAGTAATATACCTAAGATGAAAAATATGATACCTAAACATAAAACATAGGGAGGAGGAGTAAAAAGGAGAGACCTTTAGAAATATGTTTGAACTTAAATGACTATTAGCCTAAGACAAGTAGATATATTTATAGGTTGAAATAATTAACTTCATGGTAACCACAAATCAAAATACTACAAAAGACAAACAGAAAGGAATGCAAACATAGTAATAAATTTTAAAAAAATTATCAAAACACAAGGGAAGAGACTAAAAGAAGAATAAAAGAACAGAGAACTACAAAAACAGCCAGAAAGCTGGTAACACAATGGCAATAAGCACATATTTATTAATAATCATTTTAAATGTAAGTAGACTAAACCTGCCAATCAAAAGACATAGGGTGGCTGATTGGATTAAAAAGAAAAAGACCTCTCTCCATCCTGCCTACAAGAAACTCACTTCAGAGCTAAAAACACACATACACTGAAATTGAAGGGATGGAGAAAGGTATTCCATGCAAATGGAAACAAAAAGAAGCCACAGCATCAATACCTATATCAGACAAAATAGACTTTAAAACAAAATCTATAACAAAGGACAAAGAAAGGAATTAATAATGATAAGTGGGATAATCCAAGAAGGAAATATATATTTATATATATGTGCACCTAATAAAGGAAAACCTAAATGTATAAAGCAAATATTAACAGACATAAAGGAGAAATTGACAGTAATACAATAATAGTGGGGTATTTTATTATTTTTTTTAATAAATTTACTTATTATTTTTGCCTGTGTTGGGTTTTTGTTGCTGCACATGGGGTTTCTCTAGTTGTGGTGAACTGGGACTACTCTTCGTTGCACTGTGCGGGCTTCTCATTGCAGTGGCTTCTCTTGTTGCAGAGCACGGGCTCTAGGCATGCAGGCTTCAGTAGTTGTGGCATGTGGGCTCACTAGCTGTGGTTCATGGGCTCTAGAGCTCAGGCTCAGTAGTCGTGGCACACGGGCTTAGTTGCTCTGAGACATTTGGGATCTTCCCGAACCAGGGATAGAACCTGTGTTCCTTGCATTGGCTGGCAGATTCTTAACCACTGCACCACCAGGGAAGCCCCAATAGTGGGGTATTTTGTTACTCTACTTTCATAAATAAATAGATCATCCAGAAAATTAATAAGGTCCTAAATGACACATTGGGCCAGATAAACTTAATAGATATCTGAAAAACATTCCATCCAAAAACAGCAGAATACACATTATTTTCAAGCACACATGGAACTTTCTCCAGGATAGATCACATGCTAAGCCACAAACAACTCTCAATAAATTTAATAAGATTTAAATTATATGAGATATCATTTTTTTTAACCCAACTGTATGAAAATAAACATCAGTTAGGAAGAAAACGGGAAAAAAAAAAAAAACGCAAAAATGCAGAGACTTAACAACATGCTACTAAACAACCAATGGGCCAATGAAGAAATCAAAATGGAAATTTAAAAAATACATTGAGATGAATAAAAATAGAAATACAACTTTCTAAAATCCAAAGGGTGGCGTGAAAGCAGTTCCAAAAGGGAAGATTATAGCAGTAAAGGCTTACCTCAGGAAACAAGAGAAATCTCAAATAAACAACCTAAATTTCCTTCTGATGTACTTAGAAAAAGAAGAGCAAACAAAGTCTAAAGTCATCAAAAGGAAGAAAATAATAAAGAACAGAAATAAATAAAATAGAGACAAAAATATAGAAAAGCCCAATGAAACCCAAAGCTGAATATTTGAAAAGATAAAAAATAGATAAACCATGAGCTAGACTCATTAAGAAAGAAACAGGAAGTCAAAATAAACAAAATTATAAATGAAAGAAGATACAACCAATATTACAAAATTACACAAAGTCATAAAGGAATATTATGAGAAGTTAAATGCAACAAATGGGACAACCTGGAAGAAATAAATAAATTCCTAGAAACATACAACCTTCCAAGACTGAATCAGGAAAAAATAGAAAATCAATGACTAGTAGTGAAATTGAATCAGCAATAAAAACTCTCAACAAACAAAAATTTAAGACAAGACAGCTTCACAGTGGAATTCTATTAAACATTTAAAGATGAGTTAATACCTATCCTTTTCAAACTATTCCCAAATATTTAAGAGGCAAAAACACTTCCAAACTCATTATATGAGGCCAACATCACCCTGGTACCAAATCCAGACAAAGATGTTGAAAAGGAAAAAAAAAGATACATGCCAATACCTCTGATGAACATAGATGCAATAATTCTCAACAAAACATTAGCAAACCAAATTTAACAATACAGTAAATTGATCATATCATGATTTAATGTGATTTACCCTAGGAATTCAAGGATGGTTCAATATCCACAAATTAATCAATGTAATAAACTACATTAACAAAACAAAGAATAAAATCACATGAGAATCCCAAATGATGTAGCAAAAGCATTTGACAAAATTCAACATTCATTCATAATAAAAACTCTCAACTGTGGTATAGAGGGAACAAACGTGAACATAATAATGCCATGTATGACAAACCCAAAGCTGATATCATATTCAAAGGTGAAAAGCTAAAGTCTTTTCCTCTAAGATCAGGAAAAAGACAGATGCCCACTCTCACTACTTTTATTTAGCATAGCACTGGAAGTCCTATTCACAGCAATCAGACAAGGAAAAGAAATAAAAGACATCTAAATAGAAAGGAAGAATAAAATTGTCACTGTTTGAAGAGGAAATGGTACTGTTTATAGAAAACCCTAAAGTGTCCACAAAACAAACAAACAAACAAACAAAAACTATTAGACATAAGAAACAAATCCAGTAAAGTTTCAGGAAACAAGACTAATATAAAGTAATTTGTTGCATATCTATACACTAATAATAAACTATCAGAAAGAGAAATCAAGAAAACTGCCCAATTTACAATTGAATCAAAAATAACAAACTACCTAGGAATAAATTTCACCAAGGAGATGAAAGGCCTGTATTCTGAACACTAAAGACAGTGATATAAGAAACTGAAAATGATACACATAAATAGAAATCTATCTCAAGCTCATGAGTTGGATGAATTAATATTGTTAAAATGTCCATACCACACAAAGCAGTTTTCAGATTTAATGTGGTCCCTACAAAATACTCATGACATTTTTCACAGCCAAGAAGATATAATCCTAAAATTTGTAAGGAATCACAGAAGACCCTGGTCTTGAGAAAGAAGAACAAAAATGGAGGTATGAGGCTTCCTGATTTCAAACTATACTACAAAGCTACAGTAATCAAAACACTATGGGGCTTCCCTGGTGGCGCAGTGGTTGACAGTCCGCCTGCCAATGCAGGGGACGCGGGTTCGTGCCCCAGTCCGGGAAGATCCCACATGCCGTGGAGCAGCTGGGCCTGTGAGCCATGGCTGCTGGGCCTGCGCGTCCGGAGCCTGTGCTCCACAACAGGAGAGGTCATAACAGTGAGAGGCCCACATACCACACACACACACAAAAAAACACTATGGTACTGGCACAAAAATAGACACATATATGAATAAAACAGAATAGAGAGCCCAGATATAAACCCACACTCATGCAGTCAATCTATGACAAAGGAGGCAAGAATATGCAATGGGGAAGTGACAGTCTCTTAAATAAATGGTGTTGGCTAAACTGGGAAACTGCATGTAAAAGAATTAAATAGAATATTTCTCATACCATATATAAAAATAAGATAAAATGCATTAAAGACCTAAATGTAAGACCTGAAACTATAAAACCCCTAGAAGAGAGCATAGGAATACACTCTTTGACATTGGTCTTAGCAATTTTTTGGATCTATTTCATCAGGCAAGGGAAACAAAAGCAAAAATAAACAAGTGGGACCCAATCACACCTAAACACTTTTTGCACAGTGAAGGAAACCATCAAAATATGGAAAGACAAACTAATGAATGGGAGAAGATATTTTCAAATGTTTTGTCTGATAAGGAGTTAATATCCAAAATATATAAAGAACTTATACACTCAATATAAAAAAATAATAATAATGGGTAGAGGACCTGAATGGGCATTTTTCCAAAGAAAACATACAGATGGTCAAAAGGCACATGAAAAGATGCCCAACTTCACTAATCATCAGGGAAATGCAAATCAAAATTACAATGAGAGGGCTTCCCTGGTGGCACAGTAGTTGAGAGTCCACCTGCCAATGCAGGGGACACGGGTTCGTGCCCCGGTCTGGGAGGATCCCACATGCCGTGGAGCAGCTAGGCCCGTGAGTCATGGCCGCTGAGCCTGCGCGTCCAGAGCCTGTGCTCCACTATGGGAGAGGCCGCAGCAGTGAGAGGCCCGCATACCGCAAAAAAAAAAAAAAAATGTACAATGAGATACCACCACACACCAGTCAAATTGGCTATTAACAAAAAATCACAAATAACAAATGTTGGTGACCATGTGGAGAAAAGAGAGCTCTTGTACACTGCTGGTGGGAATTAAATTGGTATTGCCACTGTGGAAAACAGTATGGACATTCCTCCAAAAATTAAAAATAGAACTATTAATGATCCAGTAACACCCACCCCCACTGACCTGGAAAGGAACAGACAGATCCAGTCACTAGCAATTCCACCAGTAAGTCCCAGGACACACCGCTGCTGACCTGGAAGGGCACAGACAGATCCATCTGCTGGGAATTCTGCCAGCAGATCCCAGGACCTGCCCATACTGTCCTGGGAAGGTACAGACATCTCTCCCTATAAGGAAATCCACGAGTGGGTGCCGGGACATGCCCCACTGTCCCAGGAGATTGCAGAAAGCTTCCACAACTGGGAAAAACATCAGTGGGTGCCAGAACCTGCCCTGCTGTCCTGGGAGGGCACAGATAGCTCTTGATACTGGGAAATCTGTCAGTGGGTGCTGGGACCTGCACCGCTGCCCTGGGAGGGTCATGATAAATCACCCCACTAGGAACTCCATCAGCAGGGACAAAGAACTGCCCCAAAGCTCTGGGAGTGTGCAGAAAACTCTTGCTACTAGGAAATCTGCCAGTGGGTGCCAGGACCCACCCTGCTGTTCCGGAGGTCACACATAGCTCTCCCCACAAGGAAATTTGCCTAGAGGAAGGTCTGAAACCACAGCTGAGCCCCAGGAGCTATGTGACTAAGGAAGAAGAGCTGAAATCTATCCTCGCAGCTGCATGAACTCTGGAGTTACACCTCCTCTGATGACTTCCTAAATTCAATGCCTGTGAAACATCTGAAAGGACAAAAAGCAATCTTGCTGCTGGGACAGGTCTGGCTTTAGCAGCTCTGGGCCCTGTGGGTATGTACATGGTGGTGGTGGGGGGGCGGTTTGGGCCAGCCCAGAGTCTGAGCTGCCTCCATAGCTCACACAGCAGTTCCAGGTACACAGCTACTGCGGTCCTGGGACCTGACCTCAGAGGATCTGTTTCAATGACCTGGTGAAAACAACACCTGACAGTCACCAGGGCCAATTGCCAGCATACCCACAGTTAAAGAGAGACCATGAGCAGTGCCAACAACAGTGTACCTTGTGACCCCACCCAACAGGTGAAAGGGGACACAATAGAGCACATTCACAGGTGAACAGCTCCAGAGGAGAAATACTTGGTGGTTTCTCTCCTAGTGGGAGTGCTCCAATCCCACCTACCTCGCACCACAGATCAGAAACACAGCTAAGAAACAGATCTGGGGGCCTCTACTCCAACAACTAGGCAACACACCCTACCCCTGACAGGGCAGTGACAACCACAGAGTAAAGGGAAGGTCCTGCTCAATATCCAGGGCAGGCTCTGATCACTATAACACCAGTCAAACCCCCTATCAAGGGGATAATGGCACAAGCCTCTGGACCAACCTCACACACCAGGGGTCAGACAGCAGAAGCAAGAGGAACTATGATCCTGCAGCCTGTGGAAAGGAGACCATAAACATGGTAAGTTCAACAAAATGAGAAGACAAAGAAATATGTTGCAGATGAAGGAGCAAGATAAAAACCTATAAGAACAACTAAACAAAGAGGAGATAGGCAATCTACCAGAAAAATAACTCAGAGTAACTATAGTAAAGATGATCCAAGATCTCAGAATAAGAATGGAGTCATGGATCAAGAAGATACAAGAAGTGTTTAACAAAGACCTAGAAGAACTAAAGAACAAACAAACAGAGATGAACAATACAATAACTGAAATTAAAAATACACTAGAAAGAATCAGTAGCAGAATAACTGATGCAGAAGAATGGATAAGTGACCAGTAAGACAGAACGGAGGAAATCTCTGCCATGGAACAGAATGAACAGAAAAGAATGAAAAGAAGTCAGGACAGTTTCAGAGGACTCTGGGACAAAATCACCAACATTTGAATTAAAGAGGTCCCAGAAAAAGAAAAAAAAAAGGGGGGGGGGCTGAAAAAATATTTAAAGAAATTATAGTTGAAAACTTCCCTAACGTGAGAACAGAAATAGTCACCCAAGTCCAGGAAGTGCAGAGAGTCTCATACAGGATAAACCCTAGGAGGAACACACTGAGACATATAGTAATCAAACTAATCACACAGGATGAGACACACACTAATCACTTCCCCTTGTTGCTAACATTAAAAGCAGCAAGGGAAAAGCAGTAAATAATGTACAAGGGAATCCCCATAAGATTGTCAGCTGATTTTTCAGCAGAAACTCTGTAGGCCAGAAGGGAGTGGCATAATATACTTAAAGTGATGAAAGGGAAAAACCTATAATCAAGAATACCTGGCAAGACTCTCATTCAGATTCTATGGAAATTTCAAAAGCTTTACAGACAAGCAAAAGCTAAGAGAATTCAGCACCACCAAACCAGCTTTACAACAAATGTGAAAGAAAGAAACTTCTCTAGGCAGGAAACACAATAGAAAAGAACAAAAGAGGAAAGGAAGGAAAAAGACCTACAAAAACAAACACAAAACAATTAAGAAAATGGCAATAGGAACCTACATATTGATAACTATATTAAATGTAAATGGATTTAATGCTCAAACCAAAAGACATAGACTGGCTGAATGGAAACAGAAAAGCCCCCAAAATATATATATATATATATATATATGCTGTCTACAAGAGACCACTTCAGACCTAGGGCCACATACAGCCTGAAAGTGAGGGGATGGAAAAAGATATTCCATGCAAATGGAAATCAAAAGAAAGTAGGAGTAGTGATACTCTTACCAGACAAAATAGACTTTAAAATAAAGACTGTTACCAGAGAAAAGGAAGGACACTACATAATAATCAAGGGATCAATGCAAGAAAAGTTATAACAGTTGTAAATATATATGCACCCAACACGGGAGGACCTCAATAAATAAGGCAAATGCTAACAGCCATAAAAGGGGAAATTGACAGTAACACAATAATAGTGGGGGACTTTAAGACCCCACTTACACCAACAGACAGATCATCCAGACAGAAAATTAATAAGGGAACACTAGCTTTAAATGACACAATAGGTCAGATAGACTTAATTGATAATTATAGGACATTCCATCCAAAAGCAGCAGAATACACCTTCTTCTCAAGTGCACAGGAACATTATTCAGAAGAGACCACATCTTGGGTCACAAATCAAACCTCGGTTAATTTAAGAAAATTGAAATCATATCAAGCTTGTTTACTGACAACAATGATATTACATTAGAAATAAATTACAGGGAAAATACTGTAAACAACACAAACACATGGAGGCTAAACAATATGCTACTAAATAACCAAGAGATCACTGAAGAAATCAAAGAGGAAATCTAAAAATAAGTAGAAACAAATGACAATGAAAACACAATGACCAAAAACCTATGGGGTGCAGTAAAAGCAGTTCTAACAGGGAATTTTATAGCAATGCAATTTTACCTCAAGAAACAAGAAAAATCTCAAAAAAATAACTTCACCTTACACCTAAAGCAACTAGAGAATGAAGAAAAAACAAAACCCATAGTTAGTAGAAGGGAAGAAATCACAAAGATCAGAGCAGAAATAAATGAAATAGAAATGAAGAAAGCAATAGCAAAGATCAAAGAAACTAAAAGCTTGTTCTTTGAGAATAAACAAAATTGATAAATCTTTAGCCAGACTCATCAAGAAAAAAAGGGAAAGGATTCAAATCAACAAAATTAGAAATGAAAAAGGAGAAGTTACAACTGACACTACAGAAATACAAACGATCATAAGAGAATACTACAAGTAACTATACGCCAATAAAGTGGACAACCCAGAAGAAATGGACAAATTCTGAGAAAGGTACAACCTTCCAAGACTGAACCAGGAAGAAATAGAAAATACAAACAGACCAATCATAAGTAATGACATTGAAACTGTGATTAAAAATCTTCCAGCAAGCAAAAGTCCAGGACCAGATGTTTTCACAGGCAAATTCTATCAAATATTTAGAGAAGAGCTAAAACTGTCCTTCTCAAATATTCCAAAAAATCTCAGAGGAGGGAACACTCCCAGCTCATTCTATGTGGCCACCATCACCCTGATACCAAAACAAGATAGAAGTACCACAAAAAAAAAAAAAAAAATTACAGGCCAATATAAATAATAAACATAGATGCAAAATCCTCAACAAAAATACTAGCAAACAGAATCCAACAACACATTAAAAGGATCATACAGCATGATCGACTGGAGTTTATCCGCAGGGATGCAATGATTTTTCAATATATGTAAATCAATCAATGTGATACATCATATTAACAAATTAAAGAATAAAAACCATATGATCATCTCAGGGCTTCCCTGGTGGCGCAGTGGTTGAGAGTCCGCCTGCCGATGCAGGGGACATGGGTTCGTGCCCCGGTCTGGGAGGATCCCACATGCTGCGGAGCAGCTGGGCCCGTGAGCCATGGCCGCTGAGCCTGCATGTCCAGAGCCTGTGCTCCACAACGGGAGAAGCCACAACAGTGAGAGGCCCACGTACCGCAAAAAAAAAAAAAAAAAAAAAAAGCAGAAAGAGGAAAATCAAGACTCACATGCGAAGGAACCCCTGCAAGGGTATCAGCTAATTTTCTGACAGAAACTTTGCAGGCCAAAAGAGAGTGGCATGATATATTTAAAGTGCTGAAAGGGGAAAACATGCAATGTACCCAGCAAGGCTTTCATTCAGAATTGAAGAAGAGATTAAAAAAAAAATTCTTCTCAGACAAACAAAAACTAAAGGAATTAATCA
>NW_020838002.1:1391271-1481103 GCF_003676395.1 Aethalodelphis obliquidens | reverse complement strand
CTACAAATAGAACTACCATATGACCCAGCAATCCCACTACTGGGCATATACCCTGAGGAAACCAAAATTCAAAAAGAGTCATGTACCAAAATGTTCATTGCAGCTCTATTTACAATAGCCCGGAGATGGAAACAACCTAAGTGCCCATCATCGGATGAATGGATAAAGAAGATGTGGCACATATATACAATGGAATATTACTCAGCCATAAAAAGAAACGAAATTGAGCTATTTGTAATGAGGTGGATAGACCTAGAGTCTGTCATACAGAGTGAAGTAAGTCAGAAAGAAAAAGACAAATACTGTATGCTAACACATATATATGGAATTTAAGAAAAAAAAATGTCATGAAGAACCTAGGGGTAAGGCAGGAATGAAGACGCAGACCTCCTAGAGAACGGACTTGAGGTTATGGGGAGGGGGAAGGGTGAGCTGTGACAGGGCATGAGAGAGTCATGGACATATACACACTAACAAACGTAGTAAGGTAGATAGCTAGTTGGAAGCAGCCGCATGGCACAGGTATATTGGCTTGGTGCTTTGTGACAGCCTGGAGGGGTGGGATAGGGAGGGTGGGAGGGAGGGAGATGCAAGAGGGAAGAGATATGGGAACATATGTATATGTATAACTGATTCACTTTGTTATAAAGCAGAAACTAACACACCATTGTAAAGCAATTATACCCCAATAAAGATGTTAAAAAAAAAAAACAACTACTCTTTGTTTTGAGTCAGAGAACAATTGTGTCTTATTAAAAGCCTTTTTGTAGAATTAATTTTGTCTGAATATATTAATTGAACTTATTTTCGATACTAGTATTGAACTTCAAGAAATTAGTTACATTTCTCTGTATCAATATATTATAAATGTATAATAATAGCTACTAAATATTTTCAGAATTGAATCACACATGTTGACCAACATTTATATTGTCTGCATTGTTCTCCCTCAATTGCAAAGATATTTGTATTTTCTTAGTTTCCATACTCATTCTTAAACCTAGATCCAATCCCTATGTTTAACTGTACTAAGCTATGTGTTAAATCACTTTGTGGATAATTAACAGAAATATTTTTATAAATAATAAAAATAGAAACAAACAAACAAAAATTTGATATGTATATGGAACAACTAGAATCTTAAACATTGTTGGTGGGCATGTGAAATGAATCAACTGCTTCAGAAAACTTCTAATTGTTCAACAGTTTCTTAGATATTTATTTATTCTATGACTCAGAAACTAATTCCATTCCAAGGGACATGAAATCATACACCCACTAAAGACTTGCACACAAGTGATCATAGCAGCTTTATTTATAATAGTCAAAGACTAGAAGCAATCCAAATGTCCATCAATAGGAGATTGAATAAGCAAATAGGTACCTTTATGTAATTCAGTGTTACTCAGCAATAGAAAGGATTATATGTCATGCAAACTAACATTTACACAAGCAGACACTGTTAAAAACTGTTTACCTCGTCTTACCCTTGTCATGACTATTTCCCATTTAGTCACTATGTTCCAGCCACAGTGTCCTTTTGGTTACTTATAAGACTCATAAGATTTGACAGATGAATGAGAATTTAATAACATGGAACATGTTTCTATACCAAGAATGCCTTCACTCATTTTCTACCATCTCTAGTCCTCCTGAAAGCCCACTCTTATCTTCTTCAATATTTCATCATGAAAATGTTAAAAAGTTGAACCACTTTACAATAAATATATGTGTACCTATCACCTAGATTCTCTCATTAGCAATTTATTATGCTTGTTTTATTACATATCTATCCATTCTTCTATTCAATGGCCCACTTCTATTCTATCAATTGCTCAGGGGAGCTTTCTTTGAATTCCCAAAGATCTTACATGTTATTCCGATACCCTCTCTAACAATTTCTCATTCTTCTCCAATGACACTTGATTTAATTCCCACAGATAACTTTGTTTAATATTTGTCTTCTCTGCAAGACCAGTGATTCTCAAAATTGAGCTTACATCAGAATCACCTGAGAGGCTTGTTAAAACACAGGTTACTGAGCCCCATCCTCCAAATTTCTGATATAAAATATCTTAATGGGGTTGCATTTCTCATTAGTTCCCATGTGATGCTCATCCTGGTGGTCCACAGACCACACTTTGATTACAGCTGAGGTTGATTGTAAGGACCATGTCTGCAGAGATCAGGTCATTTTATTTATTGCTGATTTCCATTAACTATCACAGACACAGAGAGGGTACTCAGGACACATTATGGATTTGATGAGTGAAAAAATTTATGTATATATATTTATATATATGTTTATATATGTACTTTTACATATGCTTTTATTATATATATCATTTACTGTATTATAGGAGTTCCTCATATTCATTATTGTCAATGAAGTAGCTCCATCAATAGGTATATCCTGTTTATTTAACTTTCCCTGTTGTTAATATCATTCCTAATTATATCCTGTTACATTGATTATTATACTTTTCCCAAATAGGTTTTGCTTTTCACAGAGATTCCTTAACATCAGAAAAAAAAAAAAAATGTAACTAACAAGAATGAAGTACTCTTTCTGATTTTATTTCTTTTCTTATGAACCCAGGCTGTAAAATTAGCACGTTGTTCTTACTTAAATAAGGTAGGAATTATTCAAAAGCATTTTATTTAAAGGAAGGAGCAAACAAACAAACAAACAAAACTTATGCATACTTTGACTAATTGCAAACAATATAATGTTTGTGTTGGATTTGTTGTACATGTGTGAAGGGGGAGGTGAGACCACAGAATGTACCCTGAGCTATCACTGTGCATTATCCTAACTATGAAGACACCTGGTTCTAAATGACTGAAGGGATCCACTGTAACTGAAGGAACTGTCTGGCCCCAGGTCTGAGTTCTTCAGATAAAGCATGCAAAAAATATGCCCTTGAGGGCTCCCCTGGTGACGCAGTGGTTAAGAGTCTGCCTGCTGATTCAGGGGACAAGGATTCGTGCCCCAGTCCAGGAAGATCCTACATGCCGCGGAGTGGCTGGGCCTGTGAGCCGTGGCCGCTGAGCCTGCACGTCTGGAGCCCGTGCTCTGCAATGGGAGAGGCCACAACAGTGAGAGGCCCGCATACCGCAAAAAAAAAAAAAAGAAAAAATGCCCTTGAATTTAGTGTGACTTATTAAAAAATAGACTTTAATTTTTAGAGCAATTTGAGATTTACAGCAAAATTGAGAAGGCACAGAGATTTTCTCATGCCCCCACATATGCAGAGCCTCCATCATGATCAACAGTCCACTCAGTAATTGAGTAATACCTTTGTTATAGTTGATGAACCTACATTGACATCACCCAAAGTTCATGGTTCACATTAGGATCCATTCTTGCTCTTATACATTCTATAGGTTTGGCTAAATGTATAATGACATGTATCCATCATTATAGTATCATGCAGAGTATTTTCACCATCCTAAAAATCCTCTGTGCTCTACCTATTCATCCCTTCCTCCCCACCAACCCCTATTAATCACTAATCTTTTTTTTGTATTGATATTTTTCCCTTTCCAGAATGTTAATCACTGATCTTTTTATTGTATTGATATTTTTCCCATTCCAGAATATTGTATCGAGATTTTTCCCTTTCCAGAACATTGTAATTTTTCCCTTTCCATGCCATTTGTAACATTTTCAGATTAGCTTCTTTCAATTATTAATATACACCTAAGGTTCCTTCATGTGTTTGCATGTGTTAGTAGCTCATTCATTTATAGCATTGAATAATATTCAATTTTCTGGATGTACCACAGTTTATTTATCCATTCACCTGCTGAAGGACATCTTGATTGCTTCCAAATTTTGACAAGTTTGAATAAAGCTTCTATAAGCATATGTGTGCAAGTTTTTGTGTACACATAACTCTTTCACTACTTGGGGTAAATACCAAGGGGTACAATTGATGGATTGTATGGCAAGAATATGTTTAGTTTTGTAAGAAACCATCAAACTGTCTTCCAAAGTGGCTGTACCATATTGCATTCCCACCATCAATGAATGAGAGTTTCTATTGCTCTGTATCCTCACCAGCATTTGGAGTTGTGAGTGTTCAGGATTTTAGCCATTCTAATAGGTATGTAGTTTTTCACTGTTGTTTTAATTTATAATTCCTTGATGACATATGATGTAGGGAATCTTTTCATATGCTTATTTATGACCTGTATATCATCTTTGGTGAAGTGTCTGCTAGGGTCTTTGGCCCACATTTTAATTGGATTATTTGTCTTCTTGTTGTTGTATTTTAAATGTTGTTTGTGTACTTTGGAAAAAATTTCTTCATCAGGTATATCTTTTACAAATATTTTCTCCCAGCCTCTGGCTTGTCTTTTCATTCTCTTGACAATATCTTTCTCAGAGTACACATTTTTTTTCAATTTTAATGAAGTCTAGCTGCCTTGACATTTTTTGTTGATAGCTGGATATTATATACCGTGTAAAAGGAACTGCTGTAAATAGGCTATTAGTAATGTGGTGGTAAGGTTTAGGGGGAGGTAAATCATTCTATAGTTCTCTGATGCCTCTGGACTGTGAACTTCATGAGTATTTTTCAGTTCCCTCTCCTTTTTGGTGGAACAGTATGGCTACAGTGGGCTGAAGTTATATTATTTCTCTTCCTTCCTGTGAAAGGCTGGAGCCAGTTGATGTTCATATTTCTCTTCCCCCAGGTCAGTTAGGCTGTGATAAAACTCCAGTAGGTTAAGCTATAGGTAACTAGTTTCTTCTTGAGGGCAGAGCTTGTTAGGAAGAACTGAATGCTCTGGGATATTTCAAGATGGTTTATTTTACCCTCCTCCTACCGAAAGCTGGAGGGAATTTTTCCTTTGGTGTTCACTATAAGAACCTAGTGGGGTCTCTGTAGTAAAACTCACAAAAGTGTGGGGTCCCCCTATGAGTGTGTGCCCACTGGAGTTTTTTACTCTCAGACTTGTTCACACTGAGCTTTACTGTAACTGTAATTGTAATTCATCACTTAGAGTTCAGATTTTCTACCCTGGCACTGGTTCCTGTGAAGATTTTTGCTCATGGGTTTCTGTTTCAGTAAGTTGTACTTCTCTGTACTCACCTGTTTGTCTATACAATTTTGGGGAATGTGGTTTGCCTTGTGACCTCACTTCTTTTACATATCTAAGAGGAGTTGTTGATTTTCCAGTTTGTTTAGCTGGGGTCACTTCCAAGCTTTTTACACACTGGACTGGAAACCAGAAGCCTGAATAAGACTTTTCAAATCTGCTTACACTATAGTTCTTTTGTTGTGATATGGAGGTGTGAGGGAGGCATTCATTGCATAATTTCTTTGAAGTTTGGTACTTAATTCTGCCTTATTGAAATGATAAAAAAAAATTTCCAAAATGATTTTTATTTCTTTTACATTGCAATTAGGGAACAAAAATCACTATAGGCACCATTCTTACCTGATATTGGAAATTGCTCTCCTCAACTGAAAGCTTTCATGAGCCTATTTATAATGTTCTTTATATGATACAAGATAAAATCATTCAAGTAGAAGGCACAACATTCATCCATCCATAAATTTATCCAATATCCCTTTACTGAGTACCTCCTTTTTCCCAGGTGTTGTGGGAAAACAAGTTACATGAAACACTATCTTTTCTCAAAGAACTTATAGTCTAGCAAGGAATAGAGTTAATAATCTCAGTGCAATGTGATGTAATCTTCAACTAAAATATGCATGAATCTTGTGGGGAAAGATTAGTGTTTAAATGAGACTAGGGCATCAGGGGAAGCAATTACCTGAGTTTCAAAGGCAAAGTAGCTGCCATAAGAAGAGTGGCCATAGTACACCTTAAACTTACATAAGTTATATGTCAATAATATCTCAATCAAGCTGGGGGGGGAAAGGGGGTGACCAAAGCAATTTTAAGTGGAGGATTTTATCTAAGAAGACAGCAGATATAAAAAGAATGTCCCTCCTGCACTAGCCATTTCTTAAATAACTTTAATTCAAAATAATCAACATGTTATTGTGGTATATTTTAGGATGGCCATCCCTGAGTCTCAATACATGTCTACCTTTAAAATGAAATTAAATGGCTAAATTATAGGCTCTGGGAATATAGCAGTGCGTAATGCCAGCCAAGTTCAAGAGCCTGTTTTCATGGATGTTGTGCTCTAGTTGGAAGTTCAATTAGGCCCTAAAAAAAACCAATCTCAGCTATAAAGTGGTAAAACCACCCTTTAAATTTATTTCTGCTTGTCTCTGAAGACTTTCAAAGGTTCTATGCAGTCTCCCTAATACAGGCTTCAAAATAAATATATTTTTTCTTTTGATCACATACAGTCTAATGTAAGCCTTGGCCATTACTCCTTCCCTGAGAGCCCTCTTTTCAGTTTATAAGGTGACCCAAATTTTCTTGCCTGTCTTGAAATGAAAAACATAGATTTCATTTTCACCCCCTCCATTATTCCCTTGCTTTTTAGCATTTATTCTTATTTCAAAAGCAATGAACATATCCTCCTTAAATTTCAATTAAGCATCCCAGCTTTAGAGGGACTAATTGTGTTTTTTGCTATAAAAGTGAGTATGTTTAACTTCCCTTATTAAAATATACAGCAGAAATGCAGTCAATTTGTCTGGTGTATTCCTTTTGTTTTGAACCTGTTTTCTAGAGATTTGGTTACTTATCCTCCAAAGTACATATTTCCTTTCCCAGAGGCTTGCCCCTCTTAACACTGTTCTTCAAATCAGATTCAGAGAAGGTGCTTCATCTTTAAATACTGTTTTACTTTTATGTACATTTATAATTCTGTTTTGATTACCTAATTCACATTTTCCTACTCAGAATTCACGTCTCTTAAACATACTATTTTGTTTTAAATAATACACTTGCCTATATTGCTCTTTCTTGTATTGTATTTCTCATTAACCATTGAAAGTATCATCCAGTTAGTTCCATTGTGGAAAAAATAACAAAATAAAATAAGAAATATTCCCCCTGATTTTTATGTATTTAGAATTTTTCCTAAGAGCTCTTCAGGTTAAACTCTAAAATTATCTGGTCTTTTGTTGCCTGTGCTATAGTTAGCTAGGAAATGAGTCCGCAGAAGTATTTCTGTGACTTTAGGTCACCTACATAATTTCCTTGGTATCCCTCTTTTCTTCTCTTTTGGTATATTTCTTTGTTCCTTTTTCTAGTTATCAGTTCCTGCAAGTTTTGTTAATCTAAGATTCAAGTTTCTCAAGCATAATCCTCCTCATCAAATTATCTTTGGTCTTTCCTGTTAAGTTCACTGCCCCCCACTTTCTTCTTTATTTTCTTTGTGAACTATAGTCAAGGCTGAATTTTGTACAGAAAACCGTTCCTCGTCTTTCTGCTTCAGAAAGAGCCTGCCTTCTTCTAATTTCCTAGTGTACTCTTTTCTCAAGACCAGCTATTATATTTCTCTCTCTCTTCAATACCTCCTGAAATTACCTTTACTTTTCTTCTATTATTAACATGAAGACCCTTCCATTCTCTTCTCCTTTAGGTCCAATAATATTCTCTGTATAATTTGGGGAAGATGTTAAGCTTCAGTTTGTGAGTCTTTTCCTCAGAGCTTTCTTTGTTGCTTTTAATAAATGTTCCTGAATCTTTTGGGTATCTATCTCTCTTTTCCACAAGGGTGACACAGCTACTCCCTTTTTTAAAGGGCACAGCTGTGTTCTTTTTCACATCACCTATTTTTAGGATTATGTAGTAAGTCGTATTATATCATATTCATAGCATGTGTTTTCTTAGTTCCAGGAATAGCTGTTGTCTTTTAGAAAACTTAAAAATAACATTTGATAATTATTTATATATGTTATTTTATTTCATCTCAAAATATCTCTATGGTATATTAGTCATCTTATTCCACTTTATAGTTTAAAAATAGTTGCCTTTTTAACTAGAAATATTATAAAGCCAATATAAAATGATTGATCTCAAGAATTTAAATTTTTGAAAATATCTTATTTTGGTTATTCTTTGATTTATTTGACTACTTAAATATGCCAGATAGTGTTCTATGTTGGGAAAACAAAACATTTTTTTCTGCTTCTCAAAATTTTATGGAGACACTGAAATATAAATAATTTTGATTCATGTGCTAAATAAAACTGTGATAAAGAATTTGGGGGCTTCCCTGGTGGCAGAGTGGTTGAGAGTCTGCCTCCCAATGCAGGGGACATGGGTTCGTGCCCCGGTCCGGGAAGATCCCACATGCCACAGAGCGGCTAGACCCGTGAGCCATGGCCACTGAGCCTGTGTGTCCGGAGCCTGTGCTCCTCAATGGGAAAGGCCACAACAGTGAGAGGCCTGTGTACCTCATTAAAAAAAAAAAAAAGAATTTGGGAAAACAGAGGAGACAAATTCATCTAGAAAATTAGAGAACGCTTCATAGAGGAACATATTTTTTATCTGTGTATGAAAAAAGATGAATATATATATACAATATGAAAAGAAGATTAAAGAGATGTCCATGTTGCTGTAATATATACTATATGTCAAGATAAAAGGTATAAAAGAGCATAGTAGAATTAGAGAAAGGAAACAAGTATAGATTATATGAGGTGGTGAGATAGAGATGAAAATAAATTAAGAATACATTATACCTATCTTACGAGAGTTTGGGCTATAGACAAATGTGATTGCAAATAAATCCTGGAAACTTGTTAAGTAAACATGTGGAAGGGGTAAAGTCAAGATGGCAGAATAGGAGGACATGGAGTTTGTGTCTCCTCACAAGTAAGGCACCTACTAGGCACTGGTGGGGGACTTCAGACACCTAAGGGGACAGGAGGAATCCCCGAGTTACCACGTAAGATGTGGGAGAAAAGAAGGGTGAGAAAAAAGTGGAGGCAGGACAGGACTGGCACCCCTGAGGGGTTACTGGGGAAAAGGAGAGGTTCCCATGCTTGGAGGGGTCCACACATGGAGAGGGGGTCAGCGGGAATGGAGAAGGACATTTGGGGTATCAGGGGATCGGAGGGTAACAAGGCCAGTGTCTCGCCTGCCTGCTTGGGTCTGGTGAGCCTGCTGTGGCTCCAGGCCTGAAACACCCCTGGGCCCCCTCCAGCCACGTGGGTCTTGGGCTTGAATCCCCCTACCTGCCAAAGCCTCTTCTGACCCGGGGTGTCCCATGCCTTAACCCTGACACAGTGGTGTCTCCTCTGGCTGTGCAGGTCCTCGCAGACCTGCGTACCACTCCCCACCATGCCTCCACAGGCAATGTAGGTCCTGAGAGCACATGCGCTGCCCTGACAAAGCCTCTTCTGGCCAAGTGGGTCATGGACCTGAGCCCCACACCAACCAGGGTGCTCTCCATCTGTGTGGCAACTGGGCCAGAGCCCCACCACCATCAAAATCTCTGAGAGTCTCACAGGTCCCAGCCCTGAGCCCTGCCTCTGCCAAAGCCTCCTCTGGCTGTGTGGGTCCTGGCAGCTTAAGTGCGGTCACTGACAGGACCTCCTCTGGTCACGTGGGCCCAGGCAGGCTGAACGCTGCATGCATACAAAGCCTGCTCTTGCTGTGCCAGCCTCTGCAGACACTCCTGTGTAGACCTGTGCAAGCACGTGTGCTCTGGGCTAGCTTTAGGAACAGACACTGGTGAGAGGAACTCACACAGAAGCAGGGCTGACACAGCAGGTCCAGAGACCTACCTAGAGCTCTTGGAGGCCTACTGGGGAGGTGGGGGTTGGCTTTAGCTCACCATGGGGGCAAGGACACTGATAGAACAGGCACCAGGGAATTTTTATACTTTTTAAATTTTTTTTTTATTTTTTTATCTTTTATTTTTATATTTTTAATTATTTTATTTTATTATTATTTTTTTGCTATTGTGGTTCTATTTTGTTTTCTTGTTTCATTTTTAATGTTATTTTTTCTAATTTATTTTTTTATTTTTCTAATTTTATTTTTTGTATTATTTGTTATTGTTCTGCTCTTTTCTGATTGTTGCCTGTTTTTAAAATTTTCTTCACAATGCCATGTGGCTTTTGGGGTCTTGGTTCCAAGGCCAACAGTCAGGCCTGATCTTCAGTGGTGGGAGCCCTGAGTCCAAGCTGCTGGACTAACAGAGAATTTCAAGTTCCAGGGAATATTAATCAGTATGAGGTCTCCCAGAGGTCCTCATCTCAGAACCAAGACCCAGCTCCACCCAACTGCTTACAAACTCCAGTGCTGGACACCATAGGCCAACAAACAGCATGACAGGAACACAGCCCCACCTATCAAAAAACTGAGATGACAAAAAAAAATGTTACAAATGAAGGAGCAAGGTAAAAACTGAGAAGACCAAATAAATGAAGAGGAAATAGGCAACCAACTAAAAAAAGAATTCAGAGTAATGATAGTAAAGATGATCCAAAATCTCAGAAACAGTATGAAGGCACGGATTGAAAAAATAGAAGAAATGTTTAACAAAGACCTAGAAGAACTAAAGAACAAACAGTGATGAACAATACAATATCTGAAATAAAAATACACTAGAAGGAATGAATAGTAGAATTAATCGAATAAGTGAGCTGGAAGACAGAATGGTGGAAATAACTGCCAAGGAGCAGAATAAAGAAAAAAGAATGAAAAGATATGAGGACAGGCTCAGAGACTTCTGGAAAACATTAAGTGCACTGACATTTGACTTATAGGGGTGCCAGAAGAAGAAGAGAAAGAGAAAGGATCTGAGAAAATATTTGAAGAGATTATAGTGAAAAATATCCCTAACATGGGAAAGGAAATATCCACTAAAGTCCAGGAAGTGCAAAGAGTCCCATACAGGATAAATGCAAGGAGAAACATGATGAGACACATACTAATCAAACTAACAAAAAATAAATTCAAAGAAAACATATTAAAAGCAGCAAGGGAAAAGCAAAAAATAACATACAAGGGAGTCTCCATAAGGTTATCAGCTGATTTTTCAGCAGAAACTCTTCAGGCCAGAAGGGCACAGCAGGACATATTTAAAGTGATGAAAAGGAAAAACCTACAAACAAGATTACTCTACCCAGCAAGGATCTCATTCAGATTTGATGGAGAAATCAAAACCTTTACAGACAAGCAAAAGTTAAGAGAATTCAACACCACCAAACCAGCTTTACAACAACTACTAAAGGAATTTCTCTAGGCAGAGAACAAAAGAGAAGAAAAATACCCACAAAAACAAACCCAAAACAATTAAGAAAATGGTAATAGAAACATGCATATCAATAATTACCTTAAATGGGAATGGATTAAATGCTCCAAACAAAATACACAGACTGGCTGCATGGATACAGAAACAAGACCCGTATATATGCTGTCTACAAGAGACCCACTTCAGACCTAGGGACACATACACACTAAAAGTGTGGGGATGGAAAAAGATACTCCATGCAAATGGAAATCAAAAGAAATCAGGAGTAGCAATACTTGTAACAGATGAAATAGACCTTAAAATAAAGACTATTACAGTAGACAAGAAAGGACACTACATAATGATCAAAGGATCAATCCAAAAAGAAGATATAACAATTGTAAATATTTATGCACCCAACATAAGAGAACCTCAATACATATTGTAAAAGCTAACAGCCATAGAAGGGGAAATTGACAGTAACACAATAATAACGGGGGACTGGAACACTCCACTTACACCAATGGATAGATCATTCAGACAGAAAATTAATAAGGAAACACAAGCTTTAAATGACACAATAGACCAGAGAGCCCTAATTGATGTTTATAAGACATTCCATCCAAAAGCAGCAGAATACACTTTCTTCTCAAGTGCACACAGAACATGCTCCAGGATAAATCATATCTTGGGTCACAAATCAAGCCTTGGTAAATTTAAGAAAATTGAAATCATATCAAACATCTTTTCCAACCACAATACTATGAGATTAGAAATCAATTACAGGGAAAAAAAACTATAAAAAAACACAAACCCATGGAAGATAAACAATACACTACTAAATACAAAGAGATCACTGAATAAATCAAAGAGGAAAGGAACAAAATACAAAGAAACAAATGAGAATGAAAACACTATAACCCAAAACTTATGGGATGCAGCAAAAGCAGTTCTAAGAGGGAAGTTTATAGCAATACAGTCTTACCTCAAGAAACAAGAAAAAATCTCAAATAAACAACCTAACCTTACACCTAAAGCAACTAGAGAAAGAACAACAACAAAATCTAAAGTTAGAAGAAGGAAAGAGATCATAAAAATCAAAGCAAAAGTAAATGAAATAAAAATGAAGAAAACAATAGCAAAAATCAATGGAACTAAAAGTTTGTTCTTTGAAAAGATAAACAAAACTGGTAAACCTTTAGCCAGACTTATCAAGAAAAAAAAGGAGAGAATTCAAATCAATAAAATTAGAAATGAAGTAGGAGAAATTACAACTGACACCGAAGAAATACAAAGGTTCATAAGAGACTACTAGAAAAGACAACCTTCCAACTGAACCAGGAAGAAATAGAAAATATGAACAGACCAATCACAAGTAATGAAATTGAAACTGTATTTTTAAAATTTCCAACAAACTAAAGTCCAGGACCATATGGCTTCACAGGTGAATTCTATCAAATATTTAGAGAAGAGCTAACACAAATCCTTCTCAAACTCTTCCAAAAAATTGCAGGGAAAGTTGCCAAGCTCATTCTATGAGGCCACCATCACCCTGATACCAAAACCAAAGATATCAAAAAATAAAATAAAATTACAGACCAATATAACTAATGAACATAGACACAAAAACCCTCAACAGAATATTAGCACACTGAATCCAAAAACATATTAAAAAGATTGTGAAACATGATCAAGTAAGATTTACCCCAGGGAGGGAAGGATTCTTCAATATCTATCCATCAGTGTGATATACTATATTAACAGATTAAAGAATAAAAACCATATGAACAACACAATAGATGCAGAAAAACTTTTGACAAAATTCTACATATATTTATGATAAAAACTCTCTGGAAAGTGGGCATAGAGGGAACCTACCTCAACATAATAAAAGCCATATATGACAAACCCACAGGCAACATTATTCTCAATGGTGAAAATTGAAAGCATTTCCTCTAAGATCAGGAACAAGACAAGGATGTCCACTCTTGCCACTATTATTCAACATAGTTTTGGAAGTCCTAGCCACGGCAATCAGAGAAGAAAAAGAAATAAAAGAAATCCAAATTGGAAAAGAGGAAGTAAAACTGTCACTGTTTGCAGATGACATGATACTATACATAGAGAATCCTAAAGATGCCACCAGAAAGCTACTAGAGCTAATCAATGAATTTGGTAAAGTTGTAGTATAAAAATTAATGAACAGAAATCTTTTGCATTCCTATACACTAACAATGAAAGATCAGAAAGAGAAATTAATGAAACAATCCCATTTACCATTGCAACAAAAGGAATAAAATACCTAGGAATAAACCTACCTAAGGAGAGAAAAGGCCTGTACTCAGAAATCTGTAAGACACTGGTGAAAAAAATCAAAGATGACAAAAACAAATTGAGAGATATACCATGTTCTTGGACTGGAAGATTCAATATTGTGAAAATGACTATACTACACAAAGCAATCTACAGATTCAATGTAATCTCTATCAAATTACCAATGGCATTTTTCACAGAATTAGAACAAAATTTTTACAATTTGTATGGAAACACAAAACCCCGAATAGCCAAAGCAACCTTGAGAAAGAAGAACAAAGCAGGAAGAATCAGGTTCCCTGACTTGACTATACTATAAAGCTACAGTGATCAAGACAGTATGGTACTGGCACAAAAACAGAAATATAGATCAATGGAACAGCATAGAAAGTCCAGAGATAAGCCCACCCACCTATGGTCACCTAATCTATGACAAAGGAGGCAAGAATATACAATGGAGAAAAGACAACCTCTTCAATAAGTTGTGCTGGGAAAACTAGACAGCTACATGTAAAAGAATGACATTAGAACACTCTCTAACACTATATACAAAAATAAACTAAAAAAAACTCTAAATGAAAGACCAGACACTATAAAACTCTTAGAGAAAAACATAAGAAGAACACTCTTTGACATAATTCATAGCAAGATCTTTTTTGACCCTCCTCCTAGAGTAATGAAAACAAAAACAAAAATAAACAAATGGGACCTAATGAAACTTAAAAGCTTTTGCACAGCAAAGGAAACCATCAACAAACCAAAAGGTTAACCCTCAGGAAGAGGGAAAATATCTGCAAATGAAACAACCAAGGGATTAATCTCCAAAATATACAAACAGTTTATGTAGCTCAATATAAAAAAAAAAAACCCAAATAACCCAATCAGAAAATATGGGGGAAGATTTAAATAGACATTTCTCCATAGAAGACATACAGATGGTCAAAAAGCACATGAAGAGATGCACAACATAACTAATTATTAGGCAAATGCAGATCACAACTACGAGTTATCACCTCACACTGGTCAGAATGGCCATCATTAAATATCTACAAACAATAAATGCTGGAGAGGGTGTGGAGAAAAGGAAACCCTCTTGCACTGTTGGTGGGAATGTAAATCGATACAGCTACTGTGGAGCACAGTATGGAGGTTTCTTTAAAAACTAACAATAGAACTACTATATGACCAAGCAATCCCACTCCTGGGCCTATACCCAGAGAAAGCGGTTATTCAAAGATACACATGCACCCCAATGCTCATTGCAGCACTATTTACAAAGCCAGGACATGGAAGCAACGTAAATGTCCATCAACATAACAATGGATAAAGAAGATGTGGTACATATGTACTATGGAATATTACTCAGCTATAAAAAGGAATGAAATTGGGTCATTTGTAGAGACGTGGATGGACCTAAAAAGTGTCATACAGAGTGAAGTAAGTCAGAAAGAGAAAAACAAATATCATATATTAATGCATGTATATGGAATCTAGAAAAATGGTACAGATGAACCTATTTTCAGGGCAGGAATAGAAATGTAGAGAATGGACATGTCAACATGGGTGGGAAGGGGGTGGAATGAATTGGGAAATTAGGATTGACATATATACACTACCATGTGTAAAATAGATAGCTAGGGGGAACCTGCTGTAAAGTACAGGGAGCTCAGCTTAGTGCTCTGTGGTGACCTAGATGGGTAGGATGGGTAAGTGGGAGGGAGGTCCAAGAGGGAGGGGACATATGTATACATACAACCGATCCACTTCTTTGTGCAGCAGAAACTAACACAACACTATAAAGCAAATATACCCCAATTTTTTAAAAAAATGTAGAAGTCTATTCATTGGGTTTGTTACATTTGACTAAGTGTTCTAGATTAGTGGTGGGGGAAGATCTTTTGCTCTGCACAATTATGTTGGGGCTCAGACTAAAATAAGTTCTGCCAATCTTCAGCTTCCTGGACATTGACACTTACCCAGCAGAGGGAGAAAAAAAGAGACAGTAAAAGATTAGTACATAATGTTTTTATGAGCCAGTCTTAGGTGTAGGGCACTTTACTTCTATCCATATTCTATTGGTTAAACTACAAGACTATATATCTACCTGAAAGGGGCACAGGGGAACATAGTAAAGCTTTGTGCCCAGGATAAAAGACTCTGCCCCACAGAACATTCTTTGACATGAATAGCAGCAAAATCTTTTTTGACTTACCTCCTAGAGTAATGAAAATAAAAGCAAAATTAAACAAATGGGATTTAATTAAAGTTAAAAGCTTTTGCATAGCAAAGGAAGCCATATACAAAAAAACAAAGACAACCCTCAGAATGGGAGACAATATTTGCAAATGAAGAAATGGACAAGGGATTAATCTCCAAAATATACCAACAGCTCATGCAGCTCAATATCAAAAAAACAAATAACCCAATCAAAAAATAGACATTTCTCCAAAGAAGATATACAGGTGGCCAAGAGGCATATGAAAATATGCTCAACATTCTAATTATTACAGAAATTCAAATCAAACGGCAATGAGGTAACACCTCACTGTGGTCAGAATTGCCATCATCAAAAAATCTACAAACAATAAATGCTGAAGAGGGTGTGGAGTAAAGGGAACCCTCCTACACCACCAGTGTGAATGTAAATTGGTAAAATCATTATGGAGAACATTATGGAATTTCCTTAAAAAAACAAAAATAGAGTTTCCATATGATCCAGCAATCCCAATCCTTGGTATATATCCAGAGAAAACTATTATTTGAAAAGTTAAATGCACCCCAGTGTTCATTACAACACTATTTACAATAGTCTAGACATGGAAGCAGCCTAAATGTCCATTGACAGGGGAATGGATAAAGATGTGGTACCTATATACAATGGAATATTACTCAACATGAAAAGGAACAAAATAATTCCATTTGCAGAGATGTGGATGGACTTAGAGACTGTCATACAGAGTGAAGTAAGTCAGAAAGAGAAAAATAAATATCATATTATATTGCTTATATGTGGCACCTAGAAAAATGGTACAGATGAACTTATTGGCAAAGCAGAAATAGAGTTACAGATGTAGACAAAAAACATGGTTACCAAAGGGGGAAGTGGAAGGGATGGATTGGGAGAATGGGATTGACATATATACAGTACTATGTATAAAATAGGTAACTAATGAGAACCTACTGTTTAGCACAGGGAACTCTGCTCAATGATCCGTGGTGACCTAAATGGGAAGGAAATCTAAAAAAGAGTGGATATATGTATATGTATAAGTGATTTGTTTTGCTGTACAGCAGAAACTAACACAACTTTGTAAAGCAACTATACTCCAATATTTTTTTTTTAAAAAAGTCTCTGCCCCAGCAATGCAAAAAGTTTAAGGTGGTAAGGTTTTCATGTAGAGATATGACCTATCTAGTTCTGATTTGGATGCAGAAAACCTACACATCAAGCTTGAAGGGAACATAGCAAGTTTAAGATTTGTATACACTGAGTTTGAGATGACTTTGGCATAAGAATACAAAAAGAGACTAAGCTTAGAGCTTGGAGCAGTTAAAATTATTGTTAAACCTTTGTGAACTATCTAAACAAAAGTGAGATAATTAACATTACAAAAATTGATTATTTGGCCAGGGCAAAGAGAAAAAAGAGAAAGTGTATCTTAAATATTTTTATTTAAATAATTGAACAAAGAAAAACGAGTCAAAAGAAGGCAATGACTGTCACAAAAATGGGAAGAAAACTAAGAGTAAAGCTACCAAAGCCAAGGGAAAACATGTTTTCAAGGGGGATTTATTCGATAGCATAATATGCAATAGAAAATCCAGAAAAGGATACGCTAATGAGCTCAATAATTAGAGGTTGTTAATAGCCTATTAAAAAACAGTTTCAACTAAGTCATTGGAGTAAAGGCTAAAATGCAGTGGTTTAAAAAAAGAATAGGAGAAAATATATAGAAACTGTTGATTGAAAAAAAATTCACAGCCTAAAGTGAGAATTATGTTTTATTCGGTGGATTTTCTGAGGACTTCCCCCCAGATCGCCAAGGTGAAGGAGGTGCCAGAATATATAGGAGTTTTTAACAAAAATCAAGTAGTGGAAATATCAAAAGGTTACTGTTAAAGAAAACCAGACATCTCAAGTTAATGAATTTAACACTTTTTTATGTATGGGAAGATGCAAGAGTTTGTGCTCATTGAAATAATTCCTTTGATATGCACCTTAACTAACTAAGGCCAGTATCCTGCTTTTCTACATCCTGAAACCCCACAGGATGCACAGCTGTGGGTGGATACAGTGGCTGTTGGCTGCAACATCCTTTGTTTACTGACATGCAGGCAACGTTTTTCATCCACAAAAAAAAAGTATTGACTTTCAAGGAACCTGGAAAGAAAAGGAGAGAGAGAGAGAGAGAGAGAGAGAGAGAGAGAGAGAATAACTTTAGGGAGAACCGGGTTGAGACAAGGTTTTATTCTGATTTTTTAAAGGATAACAGATATTTGAACATGTCTGTAGCACCCCAGGAAGAAGCCAATGCAGGAGGTCTGAAATATCTAACAGACAGAATGATTGATGGAGTAATATTTAAGAAAGGAAAAGTTGCAAACATAGATAGGGCATCAGCTTTAGAAAGAAAATGTCAATATCTTCTTTTGGACTGGCAAGAAGAAAGAAAAGTTTAAAGGATATATGCATTTCAGACCAGAGGGACCATGATTCAGAAACTCAAGTTCTATAGGTATTTTCCCAAAGAAGTAGGAGGCAAGGTCTTCTGATGAGAGTGAGGAAGGTGTGAGAGGAGAGTTGATGGCAGGGTAAAACAGAAAATGTTTAAAAGATTCAGAGTGAAGAGCAGAAGGAGGAAACCAAGATCTAGTGAAAGAGTTTCCAGACATCATTGGAGACCCACCCAGAACAGAAGTTATATTATGTCATGTATCTTGAGACCAAATCCTCCATTTAAGGCTACCCTTTTCAGTGTTCCCTCTCCCAGAGACTGTATGGGTCTTCTGTAACTTCATTTCATGCACAGTTCTTTATGAGATCCTTTTGGAAGACAAAAAAATTTGAATACCATAATCAGCCAAACAATCAAGTTTGTTTTAATTGAAGTATAGTTCATTTACAATATTATATTAGCTTCAGGTGTACAACATAGTCATTCAATATTTTTATAGATTATACTCCATTTTGTTATTATAATGGCTATATTTCCCCGTGTTGTATAATATTATATATCCTTGTATTTATTTATTTTGTACCTAGTAATTTGTATCTCTTAACCTGCTTCCCTTATCTTTCCCCTCCTCCTACAACTTTCCACCCCCGGTAACCACTAATTTCTTCTCTGTATCTATGAGTCTGTTTCTGTTTTGTTATATTCATTAATTTACTTTATTTTTTAGATTCTACATATAAGTGAAAACATATAGTATTTGTCTTTCTCTGATTAATTTCACTTAGCTAGCATAATACCCTTCAGGTCCATCCATGTTGTTGCAAATGGCAGAATTAAATTCTTTTTTATGGCTGAGTAATATTCCATTGTGGTGTGTGTGTGTGTGTGTGTGTGTGTGTGTGTGTGTGCGCGCGCACGCGCACGCGCGCACGCTCACATATGCATGCACATGTGTGTATCGCATCTTCTTTATACATTTATCTGTTGATGGGCACATAGGTTGCTTCCATATCTTAGCTAATGTAAATAATGCTGCAATGAACGTTGGGTGCATGTAGCTTTTAAAATTAGTGGTTTCATTTTCTTCAGATATATACACAGTAATGGAATTGCTAAATCATATGGTAGTTCTATTTTTAGTTTTTGAGGAACGTCCATACTGTTTTTCATAAAGGCAGCACTAATTTACAACCCTCCCCCCACCCATCAGTGTACTAGGGTTAGCTTTTCTCCACATTCTCACCAATACTTGTTATTTGTAATCTTTTTGATGATAGCCTTTTTGACATGTGTGAGGTGATACCTCATTGCAGTTTTGTTTTTCATTTCTCTGTTGATTAGCAATGTTGAGCATTTTTTCATGTATCTGTTGACCATATGTATATCTTCTTTGAAAAAAAATGTCTACTCAGGTCTTTTGCCCATTTTTTAAAGTGGGTTCTTTGTTTTTTTGATATTGAGTTGTATGAGCTGTTTATATATTTTGGATATTAACCCCTTATCAGTCATATCATTTGCAAATATTTTCTCCCATTCAGTAGGTTGTATCTTTGTTTTGTTGATAGTTTCCTTTGTCATGAAAAAGCTTACTTAATTAGATTACATTTATTTTTGCTTTTATTTCTTTTACCTTAGGAAACAAATCCCCCCAAAATATTGCTATGATCTATGTCAATGAGTGTTCTATGTTTTCTTCTAGATGATTTCAGCTCTTACATTTAGGTCTTTAATCCACTTTGAGTTTATTTTTCTGTATGGTGTGTGGAAATGTTCTAATCTCATTCTTTTATAAGTAGCTTTCCAGTTTCCCCAGCACCACTTATTGAAGAGACTGTCCTTTCTTCATTGTATATTCATGCCTATTTTGTTTTAGATTAATTGACCTTCAGAGTGTGGGTTTATTTCTGTGCTCTGTATTCTCTTCCATTGATCTATGTGGCTATTTTTGGGCCAGTACCATGGTGTTTTGATTACTGTAACTTGTAGATCCAGATTGGTGCCTCATCTTCTCTCTGGGGCATTGCTAGTCTCATGTCAGAGGAAACAAAAAGTGTAGCAAAGCATCATCTGCCTCATAACTTCCACGTAGAATTGACACATAATACTTAAATTTACATTATCTGTCTAAAGTAAAAGTACCATGACTATTTGTGATGTTAGTACATCCCAGAAAGGGATGTATAATCCTGCAACAAAAAGGAGTGGCAAATAATTTGAACATATCTATAATCCATGTCAAAGACATATTGGTCTTGTGTGACCTGTTGATACTATCTCCAAGTATCTTTCCAAAAAATTACTTCTCTACATTCCCATTGCCTACACTGTTGTCCAAACCACTCTTATGGCTCATTTGGTTTGCTGCAAGAAAGTTCTTAATAGATCTATCTACATCCACTTGGGCTCCCTGGCAGCAGGTAGAATTTTTAACAAAAATCTGAGCATGCCACATACATTCTCTTCCTACCAAATCAATTACTATCCACCAGCCTCTGTATTTAACCCCACTTAATGGCTTCTCATTGTATTTAAGTTAAAATGCAACCTTTACATATGGTCCAAAAGACCTTGCATAGCTTAGCTTCTGTCTATCATTTCAGGCTCACTCTAATTACTCTGGTTCTCTTTCACCAGCCTTGTGGCTCTCTCAGTCCCTTGAATGCATCAGTCTATTCAGAGGACCATGGACTTTGTACAGGCTGTTTCTGTGGTCTGAAATGTCCTTTCCTCCACTTTCACCTGGCTCAATTTAACATCTATGTTAGAGCTCCCCTACTCCCCTTCTTCTTAATAATAACATATTTTTCTTATATTCACATCAGTTATTATGATTTGTAGTTATATATTTATTTGCATGATTATTATTTCCCCTTCATGGACCACAGAATTGAGTTAATTATGCTACTCAGTTCAGGAGTATAATTATCTATGGTCCATGTCAGATGATTCTTTTGTTTTTGTTTTCATTATTTTTATCACTCCTTTCCCCTCCTTGGCCATAGACCTTCACTCTAGTCCATTTGAAGGGTATTGCTCCAATTTTCACCATACACACACGGAGAGAGCACATTAGGTGTATTCTGATTCTTGCTTTCCATATTCAGTGTTAAATGTCTGAGCTCTATATATGTTGCCACGTGACTATCAAACTTATTATTTCTGGCTAACCTGTAGTATTATTACCACTTTATAGATGAAGAAATCAAATCAAGGCTGAGTAGCATTTTTAGTTTTCACAGGTGGAGCTTTGTAGGTTTATGAATGGAATCTAGGCTTATTTCATTCCAATAATAGTACTTCCCTTTCTATCAAGTCATCTTTTCTGTCACCATATCCTTATCATAGATACAGAAATTATTCATAAATTTGATATCACAAAGGTCAGATGACTTGCCCAAATGGTAGAGTCAGCCTTAATGTAATAGAAAAGAAGAAAGCTGACTCCATATTTGATCTATTCCTTTAGCTCTAACCTGTGTGCCTGTTGCCTGTGCTTGGTCATGCTGACTCTGTACCTTTGTAAAAGAATGTTCCCTATAGCCTAAAATATACATAATAGACACTTCTCAAGGCTCTCTCCCAGGTTTGACCTTTAAAGGTATAACACTTTTCATTCATGTAGAGATAAAAAGTTGCAGAACAAAGAATAACATTCATCTTGTTGGAGGTCTACAGGAACAGCATGACTAGACCTTCCTGGACAGCTGCAAGAACAAAGGTTTATCACTTCCCCTCCAGGATCTGACTGCCACCAAATAGTTTGCAACAACAAGTCACACTCCCTCCTCTTTTACTCTAAAAGAAATATGATTCTAACTTTGGTAAGATAGTTTTTTGAGACACTTGTCCACCATCTTCTTGGCCTGCTGGCTTTCCAACTAAAACCGCTATTCCTTACTCCAACACATCATCTCTCAAGTTATTGGCCTGTTACGTGACAAGGGTAAGAGCTCGGATTCGGTAACATTAACATCCACTTCCCTCTCATTCTTATATCGTGCCATCTGATTACTTGCATATGGTGAGTGCTCCCTAAACACACTGATTGAATTCAAGTTCTAATTTCCTGCTCTGATTTTAGAATACAGATTTCTTTTTCCCCTCCTGAAGCCAACTGCAGAAACTTACTCAAAACTCCAAGCCCTGTGCCAGCTCTTAGCTTTGTGCAAAGCTTTCCTGGTTTCCCAACCTCTAAACCAGTTATGTGGAGTCGGCAAAGCTGTTTATTTTCAAGCCTCCATGGTCAATAGATCAAGTAGAAACATAATCTACTTGATAGATCAAGTAGAACTCAATGAAGTTCTGGGCAGCCTGCCCATCAAGAGCGTCAACATGATACATTTCTATGTACAGGAAGATTTACTCTTGGAACCTAAGCAAACAGGAATTCCTGGTTTTGATTCAGAATGAGTATTAGGGTTGTTAAACTCCACACTTGCCCAGGGAGTGAGGAAGCTGTGCAAACATCCATTTTGGTTAAAATAGCCTTTTGTAACATGTAGAGTACTAATGGGCTTGAGACATAACTGGCATAGTGAAACAACTTACAGGGAGTGAAGCTGAGATTCTCAAATGATAGATGAGACACGCCATGACTGTTACTCTCTCGACAATTATTTATTGACTGTCTACTATGAGGCAGGCACTGTGTTAGAGATGAGTGATGCTCAGGATGGAATACAGAGTTCCCTGTGCTCAACATAGTCACAGTCCAGTAGGATAAATAAGTAAATCAAGTGAAGGAAGAAAAACAACCTGGCAATGCTGTGAAATTCCCTCCAACGTCTAAGGTCTAAGTCTTACCTGAGAAGGTAAACCTCATTGTGAGATAAAGAACAAAGTTGCTATTCCTGGGAGCTATTTAAATATGTTTTTGAACACCTCAACAAGTCAAGTGGAAGCAGATCATATGGCTGAAGCAGGTGTGGGACTGGGATTTAAGGGTGATGCTGCCGAGATTAGATATTCTGGAAATTAATCTCAAAGGGTGTCAGAAAACACAATACTTCCTTTCCTCAATTCTTTTATCACCTATAAAACTAAACTACTGTGCTACTCTTTCTGAAACTTAGCAAGCTACATAAGATGACTCACTAAGGAGTATTACATAAATCTAAGATTTTACTTATGTGTATATATATATAATTATTATTCTGACACCTGCTTTCCATTAGATGTTCTCTGAGTAGTTTTTCCTTTGCCTCTATCCTCTTTCTAAATACTTCAGTGTCACTCACTGCTTCTCCTCTGTCCCCACCCTCTTTTTCTACTAGTTTTTAATTATTTACTAATAGAGAAGATGAAGTTTTGAAATTAGGGATATAATATAGGTTTTTACTAGATAACTGTAACATAGTCATCCTAGCAATTTATTTTATAATGAAACATGTTTTAGAGACATAATATACCTTTCAGGCTTTAAGATTTATACTCTTTTGATTATTACATTTTAGTCACTATTCTCAGCCTCCTTAGAACATGTAACTACCACTTCTAGGGGAAAATAAATTAAATATTGTTATGTCTAATAAGGGCTACTATCTATGGCTGCATAGATTACTTTGGGGGTGCTATTCACAATCAATTCACATCATAGTCTAGTGAAAGACACCTTGCACTCATGTAGTGCACAACTTGGGAAGCTATGCATGATAGAAATGTCTAGGCCTACTCAAATATTTTAGTAAAACTCTGCTATAAAATTAAGATTGAACATGACGATATCTAAGCCAATTCCTGATGTCTCAAGCCAGACAAGAAGTAAGTAGCAGTGAGATAAAGTCAGTGGTTCGATTTTGGCTTTGAGAAAGCGAAATGGCATAAGTGAAGTGACTAAGTGGTAAGCAGAATATTCTACTCAGCAGAAGTATTTGCAAACTATTGCTCTGATCGGATTACTCTTCTCTGTCTTTCTCACTAGACTGATCACATTGAGAACAGAACACTTTATTCCTTGTCCTGCAATCGTGCCCTCTGCCTAGCTCTTCCCTCTAGGAGATTAACGATAAACATTGGCATAGTAGGCATCTGAGAAGTCCTACAGTGATTAAACTGATCTCATTCTGCTTAACTCACTGTTTCCAGACTAATAGGACCACAGAAACACTTCTTCACAGACCATGTATTAATATCTCACAAAACCTCAAAGGAATAGCCTGGACAACACTACTTCAAGTGCTACTCTATTTGCTGCAAGTGAACTATAAATTCCTACAACTAGATTGTGGGAAGCAGTTAGCCTTGAGAGCAGGCTGCGGACATGCCAGGCATGCCACACCTGCTCCAAGGGACTGTCCCTACTTGTTTCCCTCCTTGTTCCATTCCATGGGAGGTAAATCACCAGGGCCCAGAAATCAGAAAGAATGAAAAATGAGACAAGCAAACCTGTCTCCCCGCTGCACGTGCATGTTATTTTTGATGATTCTGGGTTTATGGGTTTTCTCCCAGGGAAGTAAACCTTGAGCCGAGACAGTCTGTAGATAATGTAAACCACCATCTGGCAACCTTCCTTTTTCTAGTCTATATAATCTGCAACTGTAGCATAATAAAATTTGCCTTGCAACCATCAGTTGTCTTGGTCTTTCTGACCCCATCCGTCGGTGCTACTTCAGTTCCTTACCCCTTCCCTTCTGACCCTGGGCAGTGAGATCCTCTTTCTCTGGCTGGTCCGCAGCAAGTGGCACCTGAACAGGGACCTGAAGCGTGAAGGCAATTAAAAGAAAAAGAAAGTGCAGGTAAGAGAACGCTTGTGCAAAATATGTGTGGCCACCAGTAAAAGTGAAACTAATAGAGGCATAAGGCAATAGTCAGAAGTAAAATAAGATGGGGCAAAATGGCTCAAATGAGTGTGAATTATTTGCTGAGGTTTTACTTTCGATGCTTAAAGCTTGGGGTAATAAAGTTTCTACCTCACAGTTGACTGAATTTTTGCAGCATATCCATGATGTATCTCCCTGGTTTCCTGATGGCGGTTCTGTTGACATAGAAATCTGGCAGAAAGTTGGAGAAGATTTTTAAAAATTATTGAGTCTTGAGGGCCTACTCATACTCCTGTTGTTACATTTAGTTTGTGGAATCTGATAAAAATATGTTTAGATTCTTCTCATGATAGTGTTGATTTGAATGTAAAGTCAGAAAAAACATAAGCCTCTGACAGAAGAAAAGACTGTATTATCAGCTACTGCATCACCACTTCCTAAACCGAAAGAGCTAATTAATTTAAATATTTCAGATGAAGAGGAACATTTTGACTTAACAGATGAGGCTTTTAAATATAAAATAGAGAAATATCCTGAGGATGATTTTCTAATGGCTATGATAGATAAGTCAGTGAAAAAGCTGCAAATTAGTAAGGACTGTCTTCCTCAAAAATCTACATCTGTAAAAATGCTCAGTCCCTTGCAGCGTGCTATACAAGGAGCAATAAAGCGAGGAGAAGATCCTATTTTCTGTTGTCCTGTCATAGAAAGACCTGATCCTAATAATCCTCAACAGGCTATTAGGGAGCATCAGGCTCTTCCTTTTAAAGTTTTGAAAGATTTAAAATCTGCTTGTGCTCAATATGGACCCACTGCTCCTTTTACTACTGCTATGGTTGACACTATTGCAGGATAAGCTCTTTCCCCCGCTGAGTCTATTGCATGAGCTTGTTTAAATGGTGGAGATTATTTGATATGGAAATCTGATTTTTATGAACGGGCTGCTGAACAAGCAGAAAAGAATGCTGCCCATAATATTCCAGTTGATTATCATATGCTGATTGGGGAAGGACAATATATTTCTTTACAAGATCAATTAACTTATCCCTTTGTTGATTATCCTCAAATAAATCATTTGGCATTACAAGGCGGGAGGAAATTACCTTCTACACACAAAACTGAGGATCTTTCAAAAATTAGACAGGGACCTGATGAACCATATGCTGATTTTGTAGATAGATTGTTACAGGCAGTGGGGAGACTCATTGTGGATGGACTCACTGGTACAATTGTAGTTAAGCAACTTGCTTTTGAAAACACTAATAATGCATGAGAGGCTGTGATTCGATCTTGGAGAAAACGGGGAACATTGGAGGATTATATTTGCCTTTGTGCAGACATTGGGCCTGCTTATATACAGGGTGCTGCTATGGCTGCAGCATTAACTAAAGTGGGGTTTAAAAACAATCAAAAGAAAACAAAGACTTGCTTTAAATGCGGAAAGGCAGGTCATTTTGCTAGAGAATGTAGATCTTTTAATTCTAACCCTAGTCCTTCCTTCCCTACTCAAAAACCTCCAGATGGTGGGAAAATCCCTGGGTTTTGTCCTAAATGCAATAGGGGAAAACATTGAGCACGAGATTGTCACTCAGTGGCCCACAAGGATGGGACACCACTGTCGGGAAACTCCTCCTGAGGCCTTCCCCGGGCCCAACAAACAATAGGGGCAATGTCTGTGTATCCTCCTCAAATTATCAATCAGACATTAGCCAAGAATAAAAACATACAATATCCTCGCTCTCCAGAGCAACACAAGGAAGCGCAGGACTGGAGCTCAGTACCTCCGCCCGATTTGTATTAACTCCTGAAATGGGTCCTCAGGCCCTCTCTACGAGCATCTATGGACCTTTATCCAAGGATTTGATTGGACTATTATTGGGAAAAAGTAGTATCACCATGAAAGGTTTAACTATTATGCCAGGAGTCATAGATTCTGACTACGAAGGAGAAATAAAAATCATGGCACAAACTATTAAAAATATAATAACTATTTCTCCTGGTGATAAAATTGCACAATTGCTACTTTTGCCCTTTGTACCTCATGGACAAATTTTACAACATCAAAAGAGAGAAACAAAGGCTTTTGGATCATCTAATGATGCCTACTGGATTCAGAAGATAGGGAAAGAACGTCCAGAAATGAAATTAACCATTAATGGAAAGTTTTTCTTCAGTTTTGTTAGACACTGGAGCTGATGTCTCTGTTATAACGCAGATGCACTGGCCTAAACATTGGCCCATTAGTCCTACTATTACAGAACTTCAAGAAACAGGACAAAGTTCTCCTATACAAAGTAGTCAATTATTATTATGGCAAGATAGTGAGGGCCATTCAGGATACTTCCAGCCTTATGTTTTGCCTGGGTTGCCTTTAAACCTCTGGGGTCAAGATTAAAAGAAATGGGAGTATTGCTTTACAGTCCAAACTCTCAAGTCTCTAATATGATGTTGGATCAAGGATTTCTCCCCACAAAAGGGCTGGAAACAAATCAACAAGGAACTGTCTATCCTATTGATGTGAAAATAAAAAAATGATAGACAAGGTTTGGGTTTTTCTTAGGGGTCTTAGGGCCTAGGATTTTTCTTAGGGGCCTTAGGGCCTAGGATTCTCCTCCACTCACTGCTGATCCAATTACTTGGCTAACTGATGACCCAGTATGGGTGGACCAATGGCCCCTCACTAAGGAGAAATTAGAGGCTACAGAGCAGTTAGTTATAAAACAATTACAATTAGGGCATTTAGAAATTTCCAATAGCCCTTGGAATACTCTTATTTTTTATTATCAAGAAAAAATCTGGGAAATATAGGTATTACAGGATCTAAGAGCTGTCAATAAAACTATACTAATAATGGGAGCTCTTCAACGAGGCCTACCCTCTCCAACAGCCATACCACACAATTACCATATTTTAGTTATAGGTTTAAAAGATTGTTTTTTCACTATTCCTTTGTTTCCTAAAGATAAAAAACATTTTGCTTTTAGCTTGCCTTCCTTAAATTTTAAGGAACCCATGAGGAGATTTCAATAGAAAGTATTGCCTCAGGGCATGGCAAATAGTCCTACATTATGCCAAAAATATGTGGCTCAGACCTTGACTCCTGTGAGAAAAGTTTCCAACGTTATATCTCATACATTATATGGATGATATACTTTTAGCCACTGATAATATTTCTTTATTAGAGACTGCTTTTCAATTTTTACAACAATCCTAACAATCATTTGGCTTGGTCATTGCCTCAAAAAAAATTCAAAGACAATCTCCATTTTTATATTTGGGAAAATATATTGATAACACTACTATTAGGCCTCAAAAACTGCAAATTTGAGTTGATAATTTAAAAACATTAAATTATTTTCAAAAATTACTTGGAGATATTAATTGGCTAAGGCCTTCCTTAAAACTTACTACTGCTCAATTACAGCCTTTGTTTGATATTCTTAAAGGTGACTCAGATCCTTCTTCTTCACGCTCTATGACTCCAGAAGGATTTCAAGCTTTACAAATAGTCAATAGATCTATCAGTTCTACACAATTAACTAGAATTCATACTCACCTTCCAATTTTCTTAATAATTTGTCCAACTCCTCATGTGCCTACTGCCATCTTATGGCAAACTGTTGGAATTATTGAATAGATTCATATGAAAACTACACCCTCTAAAGTTATTAACCCTTATTATGAACTTATTAGTAATTTAATAATGCAAGGTAGAACTAGATGCTTACAACTTATAGGTATAGGACCTTCTCAAATTATTATCCCTTATTCAGTTAGTCAACAAAATTGGCTTTTTCAACATAGTAATGAATGGGGTCTTGCTCTTGTAGGATTTCCGGTACCTTGGAATGCCATTACCCTGCTGATAAATGGATCCAATTCAGCAAACTTAACTCTTATGTCTTTCCTTCTATAATTAGGCAACAGCCTATTCCTCGCATACCTTTGGTTTTTACAGACGGTTCTTCTTCAGGAATGGCTACTGTAATCATTGGAGAGAGAACAAAACTAATTGCACAAACTTCCTTGACTTCAGCTCAATGTGTTGAACTGTATGCTGTCATAATGGCTTTTAAACATTTGCTTTCTATATCTTTTAATTTGTTTTCTGATAGTAAATATTAACTTATTATTTCTTCTGGAGACTGAGACCATAGGACATACTAATGACCCTGAATTATCATCCTGTTTTTGTTTGCTTTAACAGCTTATTCATTCCCACGATGGTCCTGTTGCAGCTCTGCATATCCGTGCTCATTCTAACTTGCCTGGTCCACTGACTAAACTTAATGCGACTGCAGATGTTTTAACTCGATCTAAACGTGATCTTTATCCTGTGCATTTTCCTCCCAAGAATAAAGTTAAAGTTACTCCTCCTCCTCAATCTCTTTTCCCTAAAGCAGGACATGTCCCAATTTACCATACTCCTCCTTTCCGTTCGTCATGCTGTCAAGAATGGCTAATGTATTGCATTCATTATCTTCATACTGTTGATACTCATGGTCCATGTCCTGGACACCCTCATATTATGGTAAGTTATGATCAAACTGCTTCACAAGCAGCACAACAATCGCATGCTTTACACCATCAGTCGGCGGCTACGTTACGCAAACAATTTTCCCTTACTTGTGAAGCCACCCTACAAATTGTTAAGCAATGCCCACAATGCTTACCTCACCTTCCTGTTCCACATTATGGTGTTAATCCTCATGGATTATTACCTAGTCATTTATGGCAAATGGATGTTACTCATATCCCAACTTTTGGGAAATTACAGTTTGTTCATGTCACTATTGATACTTATTCTGGTTTCCTCTGTGCTACAGCACAGACCAGAGAAGCTACTAAACATGTTATCACTCATTTATTACACTGTTCTGCTTTCATGAACCTTCCCAAAATTATTAAAACAGATAATGGGCCCGCTTACACTAGTGCTGCTTTTGCAACATTTTGTAATTCATTACAAATTACCCATATTACAGGCATTCCATATAACTCTCAAGAACAAGGTATTACAGAATGTGCAAATAGATCTTTAAAGCTAACTATTGAAAAAATAAAAAAGGGGGAATTATATAGAACAATACCACATAGCCTTATAAATCATGCTTTGTTTATTTTAAATTTTCTCACTGTTGATAAATTTAGCCGCTCTGCAGGGGAGAGGTTGGTGGCTGAGCCAAGACTGGCCTCTCAATCTCTGGAGGTCCTCTGGAAAGATCCGTTAACCAGCACTTGGTATGGCCCTGATCCTGTGTTGATTTGGGGATGTGGTCACATGTGTATCTTTCCCAGATCAGCACCTGGACCTCGCTGGCTTCCTGAGCACTTAGTCAAGCAAATAGATTGCTCACCACAGCTCACAACTAGTTCAGAAGATGAAGAAGCTCTGCATCTCTCCCGAAAATTTGACAGTGTTGATTCAGAAAAAGAAGAGGAGACCACTTACCAGGACGACTCAAAGGAGTGATGTTCCAACTTGGGGACAAATTAAACAATTGGTTTCATGAGCTCAAGAGTTAGTGAAACAACAGAATAATCCTGTTACACCTGTAACTTTATATTTGGCTATGTTGGCAACCATTTCATGTGTTCCCTCTGTTAATGCAGCAACTTACTGTGCCTATGTACCTGATCCTCCACTATTACAACCCATATCTTGGTCTGAAGCAGTTTCCTGTATTTTACAATGATACTGTTGATGGGCCTCTTATTGGGAATATAAAACAAATCAATATGTCTGTAAATTACACTAACTGGTTTAGTACCCATCCTGTCTGTCTTAGCCCATTGAATCTGGAAACTGGATGTGTAAAGGCTATTAGTTATGAGCATACAGATGTTTATGAGGGAACGGATCAATCAATTAGTTTGTCAGCCTCTCCAGGCATCCTTCATTTTACAGGAACCAACATTACTCTTACATGCCTGGCTACCAGCCGACGAAAGGATCTTAAGGATACCATCATTTGGTATAAAAATGGCCAACCTATTAATATTAGAGGTCGAATCTCATGTGCCTCACCACTTAGGGATTCCGCTATTACTATAGTCAAGGTTACAGGTGAAGATTCAGGAAATTATTTCTGTATGAAGCGTTTACTTGGAGGACAAGGGATACTTATAGCTGGACATAAGGTTACTATTCTTAACAGAATATACAAAAATCAATTTCCTCCTTTTATGACCGTTAACTTTCCTGAATCCAATTTTGAACGTTGCAATGCATCTTGGAATAATAACAAAATATGGTGTACTATAGATCATACCAAGGGGTCAATTCTTATCTCTTCTATTCCCGTCATAAATAGGTTTATCACATTTCAAAAGAACTGGGATATATGGAAACAGGCTCTAACTTATTCCAATACACCTATTATAACTTGTGTTGCTCCTCCATATACACTTTTGATTGGTTCTATTAACATTGGTAATTCTTCCAAAGGAGGATATAATATTAGCTGTGTTAATTGTATTTTTAGCAGTTGTATGTTCCCTTCTGCAGGAACACAATCTGTGCTTATACTAAAGCAACCCATATATGTTATGGTGCCTGTACATCTGAGAGAAACTTGGTATGAAGATACTGGAGTACAGGCATGGGTGGAGCTCTCTAAAGCCTTGGAGAGAAGGAGACGCTTTATTGGGTGGCTAATAGTAAGTTTACTTGCCTTGGCTGCTCTGTCTGCTACCGCGGCTACTGCCGGTCTTGCTCTTTCACAGAGTATTAATCATGGTCACTTTGCTAATCAATTATCTCAAAATAACAGTCTTGCTTTATCTTTACAAAGTCACATATATTTACAGATTAATAACAAGTTAGGTGAATTTAAAAACACAATTCTGGGGATTGGAGATCAGATGGCAGCATTAAAATTGAGGATGGTTTTAGCTTGTCATGCAAAGTATACATGGATTTGTTTTACTCCTTAAAAGTACAATGACTGTATTTGGGAATGGGAAAAAGTAAAAATGCATCTGCTGAGTGTTTGGTCAGATAATAATATTAGTCTTGATCTTAAGAAATTAAATGCTGTAATTCAGGATATACAAAATGCACATCTTGATGACATTTCTCCAGAAGATGTAATTCAAACTTTACTGGATCATTTAAAGTGGTGAAACCCTCAGTCTTGGATTACTGGAAGGTTGTCAGGATTTATTACCCTGGCCATAATTTGCCTATTATTGATAGTAATCTTCTCATGTCTGTTTCGTATACTCATGCAACAATATACTACTCTCAGCACTAAGCTTCATGGAATCATTTTGCAGCAAAAATTTAAAAAATAAAAAAGGGGGACCTGTGGGAAGCAGTCAGCCTTGAGAGCAGGCTGCGGACATGCCAGGCATGCTACAGCTGCTCCAAGGGACTGTCCCTACTTGTTCCCCTCCTTGTTCCATTCCATGGGAGATAAATCACCAGGGCCCAGAAATCAGAAAGAATGTAAAATGAGACAAACAAAGCTGTCTCCCCGCTGCACGTGCAGGTTATTTTTGATGATTCTGGGTTTATGGACTTTCTCCCAGGGAAGTTAACCTTGAGCCGAGACAGTCTGTAGATAATGTAAACCATCATCTGGCAACCTTCCTTTTTCTAGTCTATATAATCTGCAACTGTAACATAATAAAATTTGCCTTGCAACCATCAGTTGTCTTGGTCCTTCTGACCCCATTTGTCGGTGCTATTTCAGTTCCTTACCCCTTCCCTTCTGACCCTGGGCAGTGAGATCCTCTTTCTCTGGCTGGTCCGCGGCACTAGATCTCATTGGTGTGCAAAGGGATTCATAGATGTAGACATGTAGTTGCTAAGAATAATGATCTTTGTTTATCTCATGCACCAAAACACCAACTAACCGGCAAAATAATCAAGTCAACATTGCAGAAAGGGGCTGGAAATCTCCCTACCTGCTCTCCCATTCTTCCCCATCTCATTCTGAATCAGGCTTCAGTCCAAAATCATTCCACCCGGGGCTGCACTTATCCTAAATGACAGTATATGAGAGTTTAGACTGCTCTTAAAAGAGTTAGAAGTGGACAGAGAGAGTGAGAAAGTTACACATTTCAATTCATTTTCCTCCTCTGGTAACTGTTATTTGTCATTTAGCCATTTTTTTTCATTTTCTTTAGTTCCCTTTGCCTGTTCTCCTATACCCAGTTAAACCTGCTATTTAATACTAGCCTTTCTAACTCTCATTCTTAAGGGTCCTACTTCAGTCCCATTACCAAGCTACTTGTGTTCCTCCTCCAAGTCTAAAACAGTCTCTTCAAGCAATGATATATATCATTATCTAGTCCCAGACCTTGACTGATACTTTGTTATGCCTGTCACCTCTTTGAAATCACCAATGTTTTTCATCAAGTTGTGGGGTTTTTTTCCTCCCTCCCAATCAAAAGAGGTCAGAAAAAAATCAGGAAAAATGACTTTCTCTCGAGCCTGGCATGCCAATAACCCTGTAGCATCTTAAAGAAACAAACCCTGCTCATGTCACTCTCTCCCTTAACATTCTTCAAAAACTTTCCAGGGTATAAAGACCTAATAGTAATGTTATGTTAACCTTTATTGTAAACTCACATGTGTGAAGCTCTGTACTAAATGCTTTAATTCTAAGCCTCACAGCAACTCTACAAATTATTAACCCCATTTTATAGGTGGACAAGCTACGGTTTAGGCTTTCCTACAGCTACAAGCTGGTATATAATGTATCTAATATGCAAACCCAGCAGTCTGACTATCAACTGGTCTTAACCACTTAGAAATACTGCCTTAAGTCTGGATGAAGTACTAATTCCTTCCTTAACATATTAAGACCCTTTCAATTTAGGTACCAAATTACCTTGCACATACTTTCCAACTGCTCTTACTCATGCAGCCTACATTTATTCATCACCAAATATAGACTGAGCACATACTATATGCCAGAAACTAGGCTAAATATTATTACAATAGCCATTGCAATCTGCTTATGCACAATGAACTACATTTTTTGTGTTTGACTGTGATTTTACATGTACAGTAAAATTGTCTGTAATGAGCTTATTTTTCTTCCTTTCACCCACTCCTTCTGGAAAAGTTTCTGTATATCTTTCAAGACTCAATTAAAATGTTATTTTCTCCATGCAGCCTTCTGCAGCTGTTCTAGATGAAATGTCTCCTACGGTATCATTGCAGTTAGTACCCACCTCCTATACTCCTTAAGGATCTATCTATCTATCTATCTATCTATCTATCTATCTATCTATCTATCTATCATCTATCTACCTCTCTACCTGTCTTCTGCTCTAGAATGTAAAGAGCATAAGCCATGTCATGCTAATATTTCTACTTCCTTGAAGAATGTCTGACAATAAATATTCCGGAACAGAATCAGTCTGCTATTCTAAGGTCTGAGACAACTTACAACTTTGCTTGTATTTGCAAACATCCTTTACTCTAGTACATTTTTAAGATATTTAGTCAATAGGAACCCATATTCAAGGGTCTTCCAGTCTAGTGAGAACAGTCAAACAAACTATTAATTGCCACAATAGAGAGATAAATATCATGGTAAAGGAGAATGGAGGAGGAAGTCATGGATATCTTCTGGAGGAATCTAAAAATGCTTCTTAAAAAAAATGATAAACTGTGCTAAGACACAGATGGTAAGTAGGTATAACTAGGTCAACAATAGGGTAAGCACCTTTTAGGCACACAAATATCTAGAGACATATGTGAACAAGGTCTATTAGGGATCCAGGAAGTTCAAAATTATGGGAATGAAGGTATATAGAAGAGAGTAAAATGAAATAGGGTTAAAGTTCAAAAAGAAATTATAAAGGGTCTGACATTCCATGCAAAGGAGTTTTGTTTTCTCCACTAAAATAATTAAAGCATTTTACATTTCAGATGGAGTAATCAGATGTTCAGTCATAAAGATAACTCTCTCAATAATGTGAAGGATAGAATTTTCATAGTAGATTGAGTTTAGCACCTAGAAGACTGTCATCACCCCTCTCCTATATGCACATACAGTTGATTTAAAGGGGTAGAGAAGACTCTTATGTCAAGAAACACAAAGCCCATGGCCCTTCCCTTGAGTGATACTTCTCTGTGAGTTTTTTGTTCCAAGCCAGTCTCCTATTTGCTCTGCAGTCTCCTCACTTGTTTTGCTTCCCAAGAAAACTTTGGGTTTTCTCATGCACACCTTCTATATAAGGAAAGCCTAACAATGCTTATCTGGGTCCCTGAAGATTTCAAATATTTCCAATCTCAGAACAAAAATGTCAATTTCCTATTCTAAGACATTCTTTACTCTTTAAGATGAAGGTTAATTTTGCTTGCAAGTGACAGAAAACTGACTTAAATTAGCTTGTGTGAAAAGTGAATTCATTTGCTTATATAATTAGAAAGTCCCAGAGGGATGAATATGGCCAGGTAAAAATAGAACAATGGCCTCAAATTGCCAACAGGACTCTCTCTCTCCACCTCTTGGCTCTACAATTGTCCCACCTTATTTTTACATACTTTCTTCATATGGTAGCAAAAGTGGTGACTAGCAGCTCTATGTTTACATATTCCTCACAGTCTTCATCACAGAGGGACATGTATGACCTTCTCCCCACAAGCTTCAGTACCAAACATCCACAATGGTGTTTATCAACATTGTTTGGATTTATATACTTGATTCTGAACCAGTGTTTGTGTCCAGAGGGTTATAATGTATCAGGATTGGCCTGTGGGCAGTGACTTGATGAAGTGGGCTTATATCAACTTGACAGAGCCAATACTATAATTTTCTCCACAACTCCACATTTAGTGATGTTATGTTGGGAGCTTAAAGTCAGCCAATCATCTTGTTTGTTCCCGTATCTGATCTGACTCAGGGCCCTTCCTGATGTGTGAATGCATCCTTCATCCAAGATGAATTCCAGTGTGAGGTTTCTGGGAGGTTGACAGAACATATCACAGAAGATATTATGGGCTAGCATCCCCTCTCTTTTTTACCCCTCAGGAGGATTTCTGTGCATGTGAAGTCGGGGAGGTCTCCTTGACCTCAATGAAAGATATGGCCATCTTATCTTCTTACTCCAGCAGAGCTTAGTTCGTCTCTGCTCCTGCCTTTATTGTTTTTCTTGAAATGTCAGGGGGAGACAAGCTTCAATTGCATATCCTCACAAACTCCATCTGCTCAGCCTGAAGCTCATCTACCTTCTGCCTCAAGACTGCCAGGATCAGGCAGATTCACTTCCCTGGCCTGCATTACTACACAAGCTTATGCTTATTCTCTGACTAGCCCTACCATTCTAAGTGTTTGTGCCCTCTTGAAACCACACCTCACATGGGACTTGAATTCAGTCATACCTCAGATGGGACTCAAACACACAATGTTCCAACTGAAACCACACAACTTTTCTCAGGACTTAATGAAGTTCAGGTTCTTTATGTCTTGGCACAGAAGGAATTCAGCAAGAGGTAAAGTGATAGGTAAGAAGTAGATTTATTAATATAGGATGTTTGTGAGGTATACAAGTTGGCAGGCAAGAGGGCTCTGCCCTGAGAACTAATTTTTATAATTAAAGGAAAAGTGGGGAGGGAAACAAGATCAATTTCTCCCTCATTTGTTGAATAGATGGCAGGCTTACATTATTAGCTCCTCCTTCACATCAAGTGGGAGAGTTTTTGACCCTATATGGTCAAACCAAGACTGTCATGGTACTATTTAAATCAGCAGGAGGGTGCTTACATATACTAAAATATGTTAAATCATCTCAAGTTTCACTATAATGAGGGTCTTCTACTTTGAAATGTCACCTTTCCCTTATATTCCTGTCCTTGTTATGTGAAGAAGTACATGTCCTTAGGATCATTATCTTGCTGACCTCAACCAGCAGGATGCAGGTCCCATTTTTTCACTTAATGACCTGGGGCATGTCTTGTGCTTTTATTTATGACTTTATTGTTGAGCAAGCCTGCTTCCTTTCATGACATTCTGATAGCTTTCCCAAATGATCATTAACTTGGGGACAGGTTAATGGTTTAACAGTTGTTTCCCCAGATTCCCTAAATTTCCTTATCTGTAATCCCTTAGTGTGATTTCTAAAACTACCTGTGTAACTATTCTAATCTACCCCTATCACTCTGGAAAGAGAATAACTATCACATGCAAACATAACTGTCCCTAAGATCCCAAGCAGATTTGCTGTTGCACCCCTCAATGAAAGGTAGACAGAAATGGGATAGAATTTGGTGATACAGAGTGAGCACATCTGAGGACTGCTTGGGTATCAGCAGTCTAGCAAAGACAGCAGTGATGGGGAAGATGGTCTAAAACCAGCAAAGTAGCACTGGGCATATGAGCAGAGGAGCCATAGAACACCAGTTAGCAAGACATCCCTATGGTGTTAACCAAACACCAGAGACTGCAATAGAAGGAAGTAGCCTTAGCTAGTTACCAAAATCAGGGAAAATATCTAAAAATCCCTCTGGATTATCAAGATTAACAAGGAATTTTCTAGAAATAAGGGCCTACCTAATAGGGTGTACAGATGTGGAACACTTAGATTCAGTTTCTTACTGTAAAATGTGACCACAGTTTAAATCACCTGCTATAAAATTTGTAATGTTTGAGTTAAAATTAACTTAAATTTAATAAGGCTTAAAGGTTGTAAAAACAGTAGGTAATTTATTATAAGATTCTCTTTCCTAATTATGAAACTTTATGCTACAAATTTTTCTAACTGATTGTGCAACTCTTTTTTTAAAAAACCTTCACAACTTGTGTGTTTCTTATTAGGCAAAGACTTAACTCTGATTTGGTATATCTTTGTGGTCTGACCCTGCATCTCTTTCTAGTCTAATCTTCTTTCTCCTGTATATCCCGAAACATGGTTTTATAGGAATTAATGTATATCAAGGAACATAAGCTGTGTATGCCTCCTATGCTGTTCCCTATGCCTGGGATGCTACACACGGCCTTACGCTCTCCATGTGGTAACATTTATTTTTTATTTTTATTTTTTTTTTTTGCGGTACGTGGGCCTCTCACTGCTGTGGCCTCTCCCATTGCGGAGCACAGGCTCCGGACGTGCAGGCTCAGCGGCCATGTCTCACGGGCCCAGCTGCTCCGCGGGATGTGGAATCCTCCCGGACGGGGGCATGAACCCGTATCCCCTGCATCGGCAGGCGGACTCTCAACCACTGCGCCACCAGGGAAGCCCCATGTGGTAACATTTTTAAGAAATAACTCAGTTTTTAGATTTTTCTGAACTTATTTCCTTCTTGCTCACTCCCTTCTGCCCCAACCTGTCTATAAGTGGTATTAGGTCTAACCTCCCCTCTCTCCTCCTAAGTAACATAATAAGAGTATTCACCATGATGTTGACATTTTGACTTTATGCATATCTTACTGACTAGATCATGAGTTCCTTGAGAGTAGGGGTTTCTGTATAATCTTTTTTTTTTTTTTTTTTGCATTTCTGGAGCCTAGCACAGTGTTAGGTGACTAATAATAATTTATTAAACATGAATTAATTTGAAGAATCAACAATATGATGTTTAAACTTTGAAAATATTAGAAACTCTACCAAGAAACATTTTAAAGTTCTATTTTTAAAAATGATTATCAATATCCAGACTTCTAAGATTCATGTTAAATATTATAATTTTGTAAGGCCCTACATAAGTAGAAATTATGTAAAAAGGCATAAATTGTTTTGTTTTTTACACCACTATTCATCAAGCAGGAAGAATATCCCAAAGTAGAGTAAAACAAACACATTACCAAATACTATAATTAATTGATTCTAGATAAAGAAGACATATTGAATTGCTAATTATGATATTCACATCAACAGAGCAATGGACATTCAGTAGATAAGTTGGAAAATATCTCGTTACATGAGGAAAATATGACCAAAGTAATTCCAGCTGCACCAACAATTAATCACAATAATTTGTAAATCATTTCAAATACCAAAAGTGCAGTCATTTTTTCCCAAGAAGAATAATATTTTCATTGTGGTAACTTTCCTGTAACAAAGGGTAACATTAAAGCATAATTAATTTATTTTGAAGAAATACATATACATATGCATATATATATTTGGTATTTACCCAAGAGTTACATTCATCTTATGAAAGATAGTTATAAGACTGTACTAATCTCACTGACATTTAAAAATCATAGTGTTAATTTTCGGAAGCAAACCATGCTGAAATTAGAAGCCTTAAATATTTATTTGTTAGTATTATTGTCCATTAAATGTTATGACTAAATATTGAATGTGGGAGGAGCATGAAATACAGTAACTTAATGGCTCACTGAGACGTTGTTGCTGAATATTTAATCAACACTAATCAGAGTGAAAAAGAGATGGAAGCTCACTAGTCATATCTGATGGCCCAAGAACTACACCTCCCCAATTTGATCACTGTCAGACTTACTTGCTAAATTCGAATTAAATGTTTGCCAAGGTTCTAATAGGAGCAAAGCATTGTAGAGAGCTCAAAAATGAAACAAGACATAGCCTTTACCCTCAAGAGGCATATAATCCGAAAGAAAATATGAAGACATTTACAAGTTCATTCCAATAAACATGTTTTAAGCACCTATTATTTCTAAGTCGTTGTACTAGGATCCATACCAGAGAGGTAAAAATGACCCGATTACTAGAAATGTTACTCTCATCAGGATACCTAATTTCTAGAATGTGCCCTTGGGTAAAATTGACTCCTTTATTCTATACTGTTTCTTTTTTCTTTTAATGGCAGTGAGAGAATTTCTCTTAAAATTTGAAAGTAGAGTCACAGAAGCCAGCACTCAGTAAAGACATGGAGGAGCCCAGATAAACAAAAAGAAGGAAGTTTTGTAACCAATGCTACAATCTACATGGGCTTGGACAAGACCTAATATGATCCTAAATGACTACAAGTCTTAGTCACTAGAAATACCTTGTAGACAGGTTATGTCTCATACTAATGAGTTCAAAGTCAAAGGGTCAATAAAGAGAGAAAAAACTCATCTGTATCACAGACTCACTAGAACCACAAAGCTCAATGTGGCAAACCAACTAAATTCATATGTACACCAACTATGTTAAGGAGTATACGTTAGACTGAGTTGTAATAACCTTAGTCCTGTAATCTCTGTTCCTTAACACAATTAAGATTTATTGACTTGCTTATACAAATTCTGATGTGAGTAGGAAGATGAGATCTCTAGTGATGTTGCCTTTTTGAAGTGGTTTTTTGATTCAGGCTGCTTTGAATTTGTTAGGCTGCCATATCAACATGTTGCTTCTATAGGAAAAGGAGAAAAGAAGAGTTGAGCACCAACTGTTAAATGTTTCATCCTGAAAGTGACATTTATTATTTCCCTCATATTCTATTAGCCAAAGAAGTCACATGACCATACCTAACTGCAAGGGAGCTGAAAAATATAGAGGAGTATATATAGCTATTCAATAATCAGTAAATGTCTGTGTAGCACTGACAACAAATGACATCTCCAGTAAAGAGATGGAGATGTCAGCAACACTTACTAGATAAAATAGCAGAGACCTGTTAAAGGAGAGCATACATTGTGTGAAACAAATTGTAACCAAGGAGGACCATATGGTGCCTTCTTGAGACACACCCTTCTCTTATATCCTCTGCTTTAGCTCCTCTATGAAGTACCCAGATAATAGTATTTGATGCACATTTCCTGAGTTGTTTTACAAATGTTAAAACCCCCACCAAATGGAAGAAATTGCTTGATGACCATGAGCACATAGCCCACAGACCTGCTGGTACCTACGGGTTGAAAACATTAACCCCCCTTTTTTTTTTTTTTTGCAGTACGCGGGCCTCTCACTGTTGTGGCCTCTCTTGTTGCGGAGCACAGGCTCCAGATGCGCAGGCTCAGCGGCCATGGCTCACGGGCCTAGCCGCTCCGTGGCATGTGGGATCTTCCCGGACCGGGACACGAACCCGTGTCCCCTGCATCAGCAGGCAGACTCTCAACCACTGCGCCACCAGGGAAACCCCATTAACCTCTTTGACACCACCCTATTACCTCACCATCAGCCAATCAGAATTGTGCATGAGCTGATCACATACCCTGGGACGACTCCTCCCTCAGCTTGCCTTTAAAAATACTTTGCTGAAACACATTGGGGAGTTCAGGCTTTTGAGCATTAGCTGTCCTGGACTCCTTTTATAGTGCCTTACAGTAGATGCTGCACTTTCCTTCACCAGAACCCAGGGTCAGTGGATTGGCTTTACTGCACATGGATGAGCAGACTCAAGGTTTGGTTCAGTAATAATTTTTGTGCCCAACATGGAGCCCAGTTCCAAGTGGGCATCTCACCCATAGCACACCAGACCTTGTCCAGCAGCTGCCTGAGCACATTTGTGTCAAGGACAGCTCCAAGTACTCACTGCTGACCAGGCATTGCTGGCCATGATGTTTTTGATTTTTGTGGTAAAGGGAGCAAGGCACTGGAATTAACCGTTTGAGACTTCTTTGGTAAGTAACACAGCTCATGTGTGACAACATTAGGGTATCCTTCCCTATTGCATTGGCTTTGCCTATGATGGAACATTGGTTGCTATTTTCTTTTTTGGACTAAGTCTTAGTCATCAACTTCATCTCTGATGGGGAATTGATTGGGTTTCTCCACTTTGGACTCAAGCTTTGTTTTTGGTTTTTCTTCTGACTGATGATGCACTGATTGGGAATCTCTCTAACTAGGACTAAGGAACTGAGACCCTGAGAGACAACTTTGCATTGCATTGGTTTGTTTGCTTGCTTGATATTTGACAACACCTGCCCTGAATAATTAATTATGGGTAATCAGAGCTCTTTTCCATCTGCTAGTCCCCTTAGGGTATATTTTGCAAAACTGGAAGATCTTAGCTATGCTCCCATAAATGAAAGAAAATGATATTTTTATTGTAACACTGTTTGGCCTCAGGACTCTCTGAGATCTAGAGAAAAATGTCCCCTAATGGCTCTGCTATTATATCAGAATGAGTATTTTGGTGTGTGTGTGTGTATGTCTTGTGACCTGAGTCCAAATCCTGTTCTCTCTTCCTGGTTTTGACTTCATTAAATGGTCTTAGTAACTTGAATGCTGATTCATGTTTCTCTGAAAGTAAGGCATGTGAATGTGAGTGAATAATATGTATTATTGTCTATTACTGTTATTTGTTTTTTTAAAAATCCCTGAAAATGACCATGATGGCTGGTTTTAACATATGTACTTAGAGGAAGCATGTTTTCTAGGAGGAACTTGCATTTCCTTCCCCATGCCTTTAAAATGTAAATGTTCTACCTGGGCTCTCAGGAGCTCATCTGATCTTGTGTAGTCCCTAAGATTGAGAAAAACAGAGAGGGTGTTTTAAACTTACAAATTAAATACTTCTAAATATAAAAGAAACTGGTCAGAACAAATTTCAGGTTCACTTGATCTAGGAAATTCTCAATATTAAATTAATATCTGATATTAAACCTTGCTTAAACTTGTTGGTTTATTTAACAAAGACATGTCTTACTTTTATTGTACCTAGGTTTACCAAAGATCAATAAGTTCATGTTATTCCTGTTACAGTTTGTCAACCACAACAAAAAAAAAAACACAAAAATTAAATTGGTATGATTTTCATAAGTTATAAAATAAAGGTAGATGAGATATGATTTTTCAGGTGAACTCTTTTAGGAATAATTATGTTTGGGGTATGTCTATTTAAAGTACTTTCTGTGATTTTTGGTAACTTGAGTTTTGCTAAGTTAAATGATGAGAATTCATTGAACATCTAGGTCATTTCAAATACAGGTTATAGAATATGTTCATAAGTTCCAATTAGGAAGTGGTGGCATGACAGAGAGTTCACAATTGCTTGCTTTTTGGTGTTTGCTAGAGATTAAGGTTTTTAGGGTTAAAATTATATGTAATTAAAGTTAGTAAAATAATAAGGGAAACATTTTAGTATGCCAAGAAAGTGGAATGTGTGTTTTTGGTAAATGAAGGTGTGAGGAATGAAAGTGCATTTTTGTCAAAGGAAAAAAAATGGTAGATTTATCCTAAATCTGGTTGTTTCTGAATGGAAAAATAAGGGACAAACCAATATGGATACAGAAAGTTGTGGAAGGTTTGTGGAAAGGGAGCACTGATAAAGGAGCTTTGTGCATGGTTAAGCTGTGATTAGATTAAATTTAATTAAGTAAATAGATTTTGTTATTGAAAGTACAGTGATGCAGAACTAGATTTGATTCCTCTCTCTGTTAAGAGAACAAAGTTTTCTTAGAATAATGCTTTTGATAACAGATTGTGTGAATTTCCTTGCTTTTAAGTGATCTATATTTGCTTTTGAAATCTTCTGTCACTTCGGTTAAGTGAATAAATATTCACAGTGACCTATTATCCTATTTGATGAAGTTTTGAATCTTTTTGATATTTTTGGCAAACTTCCTATCAAATTCTAATTAAAGTTCTTTTGACCTCCAGCTAACTTTGGGATGCTTCAGAGGACCCCTAAGTCATCTCAGGGAGAAATAATAAACTAGGTTTGTTTGCTACATTAAATTACACAGGAAACATTGTCAAATGAATGATAACCTCCTCAGATTATACTGTATGGGTAAATGTTATTAATATAGACAGTCTAGAAATTATATTAAGTTTCAAAAATTTGGAAATGCCCTGGTATAATTTTATCAGTCATAATTCTAGTTATCTTAAAAAGTATGTCACAGAAACTTGGTTAAACTTCTTAGTCAAAAACATTGTAATCATATATTTAACCTTGCCTTTTTAAGTCTTTTGTCATTCATAGACAGTTAAGCTGATGCTCTGCAAAACTGCTTCATCTTCAAGAAGATTTATAGAAAAGATTTTGGACAACTACAGGTTTCTGATAATTTTCAGATCATACTTCTGAACTGGGTAAGAACTTTAAAAAGTCTAATAGAAACCCTGATTTCATAAAACTGTTAGCAGAAAGGATTAGTTACATGCAATTGGGTAAACTGATAAATATGTTTATAATTATTGGGTATTGTCTGAAATATTACTGGCTTTTAATCTGTGTCTTCCAAATGCAGGGAGACCTTTTCCCTTAAGTTAATTATGATTTGCAGCAACTTTGTAAATTTTACCTTCATAAGTAGAATTGAAACATTTTTCTTTTCTCTCTACCTAATCCCTCCAGGTATTGGAAAGTCTTAGTTCCCAGAAGTACCAGGTAAATAAGGAATGCCACCTCCTAACAGGCTCAAGAATCTCAAGGTATTTTGGGAACCTCAGAAAGAGAGAAATTCACCCAAATCTGTAAGGCAAAATCTGTGAAAAGCTCTTGGTGTGACTTTAAAAGTTCAATCTGAGATTCCTATGAAAATTTCCAGCACAGCAAATTTAAAAGAACCTATGTGCAGACAAATTAGCCTGAATTTGGTCATATGGGTAAAAACGAGGGTAATTTTAGAGGGAAAATAATTATGTTTCAATGGATGTTAAATTCTAGGTTTGTTAATTGAGGTCAGTATTTACTGCCTAAGACTCACTTCCCAGATGGCCCTTTGTTATATTATTACAAAGTTTAGTTGAGCTACTAAAAGAATTCTCTAAGTTTGTTTCTGAACCTAATCACAGCAGTCTATCTTTGGATGAGGATCAGATGTCCCATGACCAGCAGCCAGGGGATTATGCACACTGAAATGGGCATTTAAAGGACTGTCTCCAACCTAGATAAAAGAACCCGCGTCAGGTACTCTCAACTAGCTTATGTGCAGTAAAACAGAATGGAATTGACTCTTGGACTTATATTTCCCACTTGAGGAAGACTTCTGCATTGGAGTCATATGTATAGGGAAGTGCTGATCCCAAAAAACACCCACACTAGGATGAGAAGAAAACAGCAGCAATGGGCAGCTGAACCAGGAGCCTGGTCCAAGGCGGTAAGACCTATTATACTAATCTAGTTGAACTGTTTGCCAAATATTTTTTCCCTATCAACATTGAAAGTTATTGTTTTACTTTTAACCACACTGTTGTACTGAATGTTTAGGATGTGAAGAGAATTCTCTAGTGGAGTTGTCACAGAGTAACTACTCATGATCTGCAGTGTTGCTTGTTTTAAGTCTATTGCTGAAAGCATATGTACAATGCTTGTGTAAAAATAAGGTATAATTGATAAAATGTATGGCCTGTATAATGTTTCCTGGCTAACATACCTCTGAGCTAATTACTATGTATGATTAGTTTTCCCCTAACATGGGTAACTAGACAAATATATATATAAACAAAAAGTAGGCTTAACACTGAAGGACACGATGGATCCAGGGAAGACAGCAGCCACCCAGGCATCAGGGGACAGATACAGTAATTCCCCTATATACGAACCTTCAAGTTACAAACTTTTAAAGATGTGGATGTGTGTTTGCATGCCCAATCACATAAGTTAGTTCATGTGTCTGGTGTACATTGACATGTGTGTGCATCCTCTACAAGTGGTTGTGCTTTTGTGTACTTTACTGCACAGTACTGTATAGAGAACCGTAGTACAGTATATTTATTTCAAGCCCAGGATGTCCAGAAGCAAGCATAAAAGCAGTGGTGATGTAGCTGGTACTGTTAAGAAGTGCCAAGTGACAACAATGAAAACAAAAGTGAAAATAATTGAGAGTGGAGTGAGGTGAAAAGATGATAGACATTGCTCATTCTTATAACATCAATCACTCAACCATGCCATGATTCTAAAGAACATGGACGAGATCATGGAACATGTGAAGTCTGCTGTACCAATGATGTTGACAATAATACTGAAGTGTGGAAGAGTGATGGAGGAGATACAGAAACTCCTCAGTGTGTGGATGCAGGATCACCATCAGCATTGAGTCCCACTCACCTTAATGCTGATTCAAGAGAAAGCTAAAAGCCTTTATGAAGACTTGAAGAAGAAACACAGCAAAGAATCAGAGGGTGCAATTTTAATGCCAGCCATGACTGGTTTCATTGGTTCAAGGCTAGAGCCAACCTTCACAATGTAAAACTAAGTAGTGAGGCAGCAAGTGCGATATGGTAGCTGGCCAGGAATTTCCTGAAACACTTTGAGAAATTATTGATGAAGGTGCACATTTATCTGAGCAGGTTTTTAATGTGGATGAGACAAGACTGGACTGTACCAGAGAGGATGCCAGACTGAGGTTACATCAATAAGGAGGAAATGTTGATGCCAGCCTATAAAGCAGCAAAAGATAGGCTAACTCTGTTGTTTGGTGGCGATACTTCCAGTGAGATGAAGCTGAAACCTCTCTGTTTATCATTCAGAGAATCCAAGAGCCCTTAAAAACATAGCCAAGGGCTCTCTTCCTATTGTAGAAGAGAACCCCAAATCCTGGGTTACACAAGCCATTTTCCAGGACTGGCTTTTCCATTACTTTATCCAGGAGGTAGAGGAATATTGCTTGGAGAAGGATGTCCTATTCTTTTGTTGCACAAAAATGCTCTGGGCCACCTCCCCATTCACGGACGTCTTTCATTCCAATGTGAAAGTAATGCATCTGCCAACCGAATACTATGTCACTCATCTAACCTATGGACCAGGGAGTTATAAAAAATTTCAAGAAATATTATTTATGTCACACTTTTCATCAAGCAGTAATGGTGAGTGATGAATCAGAAACAACTTTGTGATAATTTTGGAAGGGTTATAACATCTACAAGTACATAAAAAACATTGACTTTGCTTGGTGTGAGGTTACAGACATCACCATGAATGGGATTTGGAAGAGTCTTTGCCCTCAGTTTGTTCATGATTTTCATGGATTTGAGAAGGTGAATGAGGAGTCCAAAGAGGTCTTCAGCAACTTAGTGACACTCAGAGAGAAGCTGGAGGTAGAGCTGCAAGAGGACAACTTCATTGAATTTCTTGCTGTGCAACATGAGGAGCTTACTGATAAAGACCTGATGGAATTGAAGGCCTAGAGAAAGAATGAAGAGAGACAAGAGGAAGAAGAAGTAACCAAAGAACTGAAGACATTCACAATGCAGGAAATAGCAAGGGGATTTTCTTTATTTGAGGAGGCACCGTTAATTTTTGAGCACAGGGCCTGAATGTAGAACAGTACCTGAAGGTTGCAGCAGTCATTCAGAATGCAATCCAGTGCTACCTTGTCATCTATGATGAGAAAAAAAGATCCCAGACATCAATGGATTATTTTTTCAAGAGGGTAGAAAGAATTGAATCCAACAAGGAGCCAGAACCTGTGCTATCAGTGTCAAGTGTGAGTGAAATTGCAGTTTGCCCTCTGTCTCCTATTGCTGATGGTCCTTTAGCTCTACCATCTCCCACCTCCTCTCCCTCCTCCAGTCAGTAACTTCTTGCTGGTTTGCTCAATGCCAGCCCCTATGCCAGCTGTTGTACTGTTCTACTATAATTTTCAAGACACTGTACTGTAAGATTAAAAATGTTTTATTTTGTGGTTGTCTTTTATGTATTATTTGTGTGAAAAGTATTATAAACGTATTACAGTACAGTACCCTATAGCCGATTGTGTCAGTTGGGTACCTAGGCTAACTTTGTTGGACTTATGAACAAATTGGACTTATGAACGTGCTCTTGGAATGGGACTCATTCATATTTAGGGGACTTACTGTACTTCGGTCCATCAAAGATTTGCAATGAGAAGTGGAAATAATGGAAAAATCTTCACATATTGAGGAATGGGGATATCACTCTGCCTTATACATGGTTTAACATAAACTTTACTGATCAGATTGGACTGTTTTGTGGCTTATTAAGCATACACCGTATATCTACTTTTGCCATTGAGAAGAGGAATGAATTTAAAATTCAAAATGGAGTAGCTATGGTTCAGACACACAAGGTAAAAGTAGGTGGCCATTTGTGGATGTGATTTCAGATGTCTGTGTATTGCTGAGAACTTGAATTTTCCAAACACCAACAGGCATTCTAAAACAATATCTGCTAGCAGCTGCCAACTGCAACCTTATTGTCTGAAGGTCTCCTCTTGTAAGCATGAGTTCTTTCTCTTACTTTAGATATAGTAGTGACAAACAAGACAGTTCAGGCTATAGTCTCCCAGCAGAATGCACTAGGTTCTTTAGATATATATTAATATCCCTGGAGAAACTGAAACACAAATAAATAGAATAACTCAAAAGTCTACTTGGTTAAAAGATATTTGTAGAGAGGACCCACTCCATAACTTTTTGTCCTGGTTGCCATCTAGAATAGGAAGACTCCTTTGGGAAATACTACAAGGATGCATTTTGATCATTATTCTGATTGTAATATGTGTGCTAATTTTCAAATATCTGTCAGGTACTATAATAAAGCAATCAAAAGTAAAGTAATATTTTAATAATACAAAATATTGGTGCTAAGCTTGGGACTCAGTACTTCTTTGAAATGAAAGTCAACAACTTTCTCTCCTTTAATCCTGAAAATTTGACTTTGCCCTCATTTAGCAAGAAATAACCAGAGAAATCATCTCCCCTATTCCCCTCAGGATTGAGAAGTATCAAAGTAAAGGGGGGGAATTATAACCAAGCAGAACCTTATGAGACCTTCCCAGAACAGAACCCTCCCCCATATCCTCTGCTTTAGTTCCTCTCTGAAGTACTTAGATAAATAGTATCTAATGCACATTTTTTGAGTTGATTTACAGATGCTAAAACCCCCCACCAAATGGAAGAAATTAACTACTTGATGACTGTGTGCACATAGACCCCAGACCTGCTGGTGCCTAAGGATTGATAAAGTTAACTTCTGTGACACTGCCCTGTTACTTCACCATTAGCCAATCAAAGAATTGTGCACAAGCTGATCACATACCCTGAGACTCCCCCTCCTTCACCTTGCTTTTGAACATTCTTTGCTGAACCCCAATGGGGAGTTTGGGCTTTTTGAGCATTAGCTGTCCTGGACTCCTTGTCTGGTGTCTTACAGTAATAAATACTACACTTTCCTTCACCACAACCTGGTGTCAGAAGGCTGGCTTTACTGTGTTCAGGCAAGTAGACCCAAGTTTTGGTTTGGTAACAAGGTAGACAAGCAGAAATTTGTCTTAGATCTAGTGAATCAGGATTCACTGTATTGCAGGAAAAGAAGATGAAGTGCCAAGGATCAGTCCGCAAGATCAATGCATGCAATATTGGTTAGAGTTCAGATGAAACTCAAGTCAAGTTAAGGAACAAGATTTTTTTTTGTTTTTTTGACTGAGGAGAATGGTACTTCTAAAACAAAATGTAAGGGGGTTCCTTGGTGGTGCAGTGGTTAAGAATCTGCCTGCCAATGCAGGGGACACAGGTACGAGCCCTGGTAGAGGAAGGTCCCACATGCCGTGGAGCAACTAAGCCCATGCACCACAACTGAGCCTGTGCTCTAGAGCCCAAGAGCCACAACTACTGAGCCTGCATGCTGCAAATACTGAAGCCTGCATGCCTAGAGCCCATGCTCTGCAACAAGAGAAGCCACTGCAATGAGAAGCTCACGCACCACAATGAAGAGTAGCCCTCACTCGCCACAACGAGAGAAAGCCTGTGCACAGCAACAAAGACTCAATGCAGCCAAAAATAAATAAATACATTAATTAATTAATATTTTTTTTAAAAATGTAAGACACTGGTTTTCAAAATTCCATTGATATTTTGTTCTTCCAAATCAAGAAGAATGTAGTGGAGCCCATCCAGTACCTGAATTTTATGAGTAACAAGATGATTCATATGCAGTTGGTCCAGGGATCCCTTATTGAGAAACACTGGCTCAAGAGGTAAGCCAAGTTGGAATTAGTACAGAAATGAAAGCAAAATAATAAAATTAAATAATACCAGTGTTGTTAAATTTTGTACAACTGGTTAATGTCTGTATTGAATAAGAGCTCAAGTTGAGTGTAAACTAAAATTGCCACAGGTCTAAAACGGTGGCATGATATAAGTTTATGGAATAATTGTATTATACTTTTATAATTAATCTTATATAATGTAGGGTGAATCAAAGGATTCTTTTTCTTTTTTGTTTTCAAAACTGTTTTGCTTTTCTAAATATTTCTAACTCTATTAATATTAAGCCTCTACCTCCTTTAGAATACTTATGTTCAACCTTATTTTAAGGACTGCATGCTGCCATGTTTGGGGAGTTGAAGACCTAAGAAAGTCAAAAGGAGAATTCTAGTTAAGAATTGTCCATAGTAACAGTAAGGACATAGGGGGAAGACATAAAGTTCCAGGACACTGGCCAAAGACGTCACCTACAATTATAAATCCATATGAATGGGGAGAGGCAAAATGTGAAATTTTGGTAGGAATACAAAAACATTCAGGCTCAAACCAGGTGAATAACAAGGTCAGAAGTATGCAATTCTATATACAGGTTAACTCCAGCTGGGTTGGAATCCATAAATGAGGGAAATACGTAGAGTTCAATCCATGGCTCTTCAAGTTGTTGTAGCAACTATTTCAGATCTACCTGACACTAGAATATAAAAATTTACTAATACACATGTACAAGATGAAGTAAATTCTAACCTTGATATCTGAGCCATGCAGTTTGAGTTCTGCTGCTAACTGAAAAATTATGTGCCTTGTAGTTTGGAAAGCTGATATCCACCTGCGAAATAATGAAGTTGAACCCTTATCTTACACCATATACAAAAACTCAAAATGGATTAAAGACTTAAATGTAAGAAAAAAAAAACCTACAAAACTCCCTCCAGAAAACATGGAAGAAAAGTTTTATGACATTGGGTTTGGCAATGACTTATTGGATATGACACCAAAAGTATAGGCAACTAAAGCAAACATAGGTTAATGGGACTGTAACAGGGAAGAGCCAAATCTGACTATGTGTTCGCTCTTTCTTTTACTTTAACATTTGCTTCCCATTGCTTTTGTTTACTAAAAGGTTACTGTCTATACATAACGGCCTGCCTCAGGGAACCCTGCCCCTCCGCCTGAAAGTTAAACCAAAGTGCCTTTGTTCATGGAAGTATCCTGAGCCTGTCCACCTGTGAATGGCTGCAAGAAAGAAGAAATTAACACATTCTCTCCCCAAGGCTGACCATTCCAGGGCATATTTGCAAAATTTATGGCCTTTTTACTCTACTTCCTCATCTCCTCTCCCTCTATGTTCTATAAAAAAAAAAAAAAATGGCATCCAGACCCTGATAAGATGGTTTTTTGGAGACATTAGCCTGCCATCTTCTTGGTCTGCCAGCTTTCTGAATAAAGTCATATTCCTTGCCTAAACATCTCATCTCCTGATTTGTTGGCCTGTTTTGCGGTGAGCAGAGCGAGCTTGAACTTGGTAACAGGACTACATCAAACTTACAATCTTTTGTACATCAAAAGACACAATCAACAGAGTGAAAAGGCAGCCTATAAAATGAAAAGGTACATCTATAAAGCACATTTCTGATAAAGGTTGATATCCAGAATGCATAAAGAACTAGCTGCAGAGAAAACTAATTAGAGAGCTTGTTGTAGAGCAAACAGGAAAAATGAAGGAAACAGATGTCTTTGAATAGACTCTTTCTTTTTCTCTCTCCCCTATCATTATCTACTTACCAAATCTTCTCTCTCTCAATCTCTCTCTCTCTCTCAATATATATATAGATACATAAACATATGATATTATATATGTATATATAATATATATTATATACATATGATACATATGATATATGTATATATCATATATGTGTATATATACATGTGTATGTGTGTATATAAGTATGTGTGTGTGTATCCTTGTAACAACAGCCCAGTGGAAATTTAAAAAGATATCTACATTTCACAGAGGAACAATAATGCATAAAGATGTACAATACATTTCTTAAGATCATACATCAGGTAAGCAATGAAACTGGAATTTGAACTGAAATCAGCTGGATCTTCAAGACTCCCTGTCTTTCCAACGTAACAGTTTGATTCAAAGCAGCAGTGATTTTTATCCCAATGTTATGAAATGGATTAAAGATCTATGACTTTTAAAACCATTAAGCCTTTCATGAATCTCTGGAAGATAATTTTTGAAGTTTTTGAGCTTCTTGAAACAGAGTAGATAGTCACTGGTCATGAGGCTAGGTTACATGAATTTACAATCCAAGTGGTTCTGAGATACAGTTCAGAATATCTATAGGAGTACAACATGACACCTTAGAGTATTTTTCCTGAAACAATATATCTTTTAGCTCATATATACACATGAGATGCAAAGCAGACAATTCAAAGAAAATGAAGAAATTAATATCTATAGCATTTTCTCTGTGCCAAGCACTGTAGAGATTCCTTCATACCTACTTCATTAACTTTGGGTTATGCTTTTTGGTAAGCACTTGCAACGCTGATCTTTGGTGCAATTTACATCATCTTTAGATATTTATCACACTTGACTTTCTGTTGTAATTGGTGAGAGGGCTGGTCAGTAGTATCTCTGAGGTAGAAGGCTACTCAACCATCAGATAAGGGGCAACTGGAAGGATGCTTGGAGATATGAAAAGCTGCGTTGGATATGACTTTCAGCCACAGTATGCACCTGGGCATACTAGTGTGCTGAATTAATGAAGACTTCATCATTTTCCCCTGAGCCAGTCAGGCAACAAGATATACCTTAATAAATATTCTAGAATAAATATAAATATACTCTAACAAACATTCTAGAAATTCTTCCAGGCTAAAAATAAAAAGGAAGACAGAATAAGAGGAAAACCCATAGATTAGAATTGAGGTGGAAATCATTTTTCCAAATAAACACATGAAATATGTGGTAGCAAATGAGCAATCCCTCCTTCAAAGTGGTTACACATTATGTGAGTGTAAAAGTTTATTCCAATAAAGCCAGCTATATTTTAGAAAACCACTTTTGGAATTCCCAATAGAACATTCTCTGGTAATATTTGGTCAGTCAAAGATGGATTGAAACTTGGAGAAACAATCACTTTGCCCTAATGGAAATTTTATTAACTTCGGAATTAAAAAATTCTGAGTGCAAATTTACACTGAGAAGCTTATTGAAATGACAACTAAAATCTGGGGATTATCTCCAGGATTACTCTTCCCACCTTGAAAATTGTTGGAAAACACATAGCTCAGTGATTTAACATACTTAGTAAGTTCTATATATTGTTGTTTTCATGAAAAAAATAAGTCACATTATTGATAAAGTTGGGCAATACAATCCGGCAATCGAATGTAAGATAAGCCATTTTTTGTTTGTAATTTATAACCTCCTCTGGGACCATATCAAAGGAAAAATCTCCAATATTTTACATGGTGAGAATTAATACAGTGAGTATAACAACAAAGGAATAAGTACTAGCCTCCGGTAGTATCTTTTTTGAAGGGCACAATTATTTTTGATGCTGGAGTGCTGGACTTGTCTAAAGAGCAGTCTCTCTGCCTTATGCTCATCTCAACCTCCCAGATGCTTACTTTGGGACATGAATCCTATGCAGACTCACCTCTAAGGGATCTGATCTGAGGATCTGATCTGAGGACCTTTGCAAACCGGCATGACTTGGCTGACAAGATGTTGCCTGAGCACAAAATTCAGCCTGCAAGCTTGATTCTTCCCCCAGGCTAGCAGGATTTCTCTGCTTTTATTTTCCTTCCCAGGGACTCAGAAACAGATCTGTCTGTTAGAGGAGACTGTATAAACCGGCCAAGGAGAACTGAGGCCACACTGCTACAAACACAGCACAGGATGGCTTTCTTTCTTTCTTTCTTTCTTTTTTAACTACTTTATTGAGGTGTGATTGACATGTAAAAAGCTGGACATATTTAATGTATACAACTCAATGACTTGAAGCTAGGTATACATCCATGAAATCATCACCATCATCATGTTGCCAAACCAAAACTTGTGTCTGCTTGCCTGCACACAGTAAAGCCAATCTACTAACACAAAGTTGTGGTGACGGAAAGTGCAGTGTTTATTATAAAGCACCATACAAGGAGTCCAGGACAGCTAATGCTCAAAAAACCCAAACTCCCCAATAGGTTTCAGCAAAACATTTTTAAAGGCACGGTGAGGGAGGGGAGTTCCAGGGTATGTGATCAGCTTGTGCACAATTCTCTGATTGGCTGATGGTAATGTAACAGGGTGGCATCACAGGGGTTAAGATTATCAATCCTTAGGTGCCAGGAGGCCTGGGAGATAGGTGCTCATGGTCTTCAAGCAGTCAAATCCTTCCATTTGGTGGGGGTTTTAGCATCTGTAATGTACATCAGATACCATTATTTAGGTACTTCAGAGAGGAGATACAGCAGAGATATGGGGGAGGGGGTCTATCCTGGGAAGGCCCCAGAGGGTCCTGCTCAGTTGCAATCAAACCCATAGACATATACATCACCTTCAAAAGTTTCTTCCTGCCCGATTGATTGACTGATTGATTTTCCCAATGGTAAGAACATTCAACATAAGATCTACCCTCTTAGTAAACTTTAAGCATATTATACTGTATTGTTAGCCTATGCAAGATAAATAAGTGCTGGTGATCTATAGAGCATAGTGTTTATAACTATCAAATTTCCTGGCATTCTTGAAAGGCATCCCTTGTTCCTGCCCTGAGTGACTGAGACTCCTCCCATGTGACATGAGTCTGGTTCATAGGCAGTGGGATAGTGTCCCTTTGCTATTTGGAGGCAGCAGGTGGAAAGAGTTAGAAAGGTGGAGAAGTAAGGATAAGTGACCCACATCTCCTCTGGGAGAATGTATGATGTGACAATAAATTTGAACAAAACCACAGTGTGGGTCACAACAGCAAGCAAACAGGAAGGCATAGTCAATTTTCACCTTGATGATTATTGTCACCCTGGGTAGCAACTCTAAGACTGGCTTCAAAGGTTATAATGGCAGGGAGCTGAGTATGCAAGGGAAAAGGCTGACCAGATTTGCTACAAATAACAAAAAATATTTGCTTGTATAACAGTTGTTAACAAAAAAATAAATAAATAAAATCACAACTTAAAAGTTGAGAGTTATGCTTTATCTGGTGGGAGTTTTTAGGACTTCAAGCCCAGAAGGCAGCATCTCAAGTAACCCTGAAAGAAATGCTTCAAGGAGGCAAGGGGAGAGCTAGAGTATACAGGAGTTTTGCAACAAAGGGCAGGTAATTGAAAACATCAAAAGATTACTGTTAATTAAGGAAAACCAGACCTATCAATTTAAGGAATTTAGCATTTTTCTATGTATGGGAAGATGCAAGAGTCTGGGCTCACTGAAATCATTCCTTTGATATTGACCTCAGCTATCTGGGGCCAGTATCCTCTGTTTTCATATCCTGAGTTTCCTCAGGGCTCACCCTAGGGAGTGGCTGCAGTCTGATGGCTGTTAGATGGCAGGTATCCTTTCCTTCCTGAGTTCCCTCAGGGTTTACCAGCTCATCATAGGCTGTGGCTGCAACTGCTGATGACTGTGTCATCCTTTAGTTTACTGATATGGCAGGAAATATTCCATTTCTCACAGTTCAGTATATAAAAGTTTCTATCCAGACCATAATCTCCCTGGGGCATTTATTAAAAATTTTTCACGCTTCAGAGATGAAGAAATCAAGACCTGGAGAGGGTTGGTGGCTTTTCCAAGATAAATGCACCTGGAAGGTGTTAGGGCTAAGACAGAAACTCAAAACTCTGGAGGTCAGAATCTTGGTTTATTCTCCTTTTCCATCTATATCTGCTGCCAGGGCTGCAGCCACACTGTCAATACTGCCAACCCCATAGCTGCTCCAAGAAACTCCCTAGTTATGATAATAATCCCTAGTAATCATAATAATTTTCATCATTTGCTTTGTGTTGCTTGTGCACCAGATTATATTCAACACTTTATATAAATTATCCCACTTAATCCTTAAACATTGTATAAAATAAGCATGATCATTATCTCCATTTTTTAAATGAAAACTGAATGAGGAAGTTATGCACTTGCTCAAGATCACAGAGCCAAGAGTAAACCTTGGTCTTTTTGATTTCAGGACCCAGGAATGTAAATCTTATTTTCCCAGAGCCAAAAGATCCCCTCAGCCTTCTTCCTGACCCACAAGTTCTAGGATTTCCAACACACCAAGAAGTGTTGCCACTCCTTCTTCAAAGCCTCCCTTTGGGCTTCCTATTGCCTGTAGTATTAACTTCTGGAAACTAGGAAGAAAATTAAGGAGCAGGCATAGATATAGAGACCTGAGGTTTCCAGATACTCCCCACAAAAATATATTCCTTTCCTTTATTTTCTCCTGTGTAGCAAAAATTTTTCTTTTCTTTTGTTTTTTTTTTTTGCAGTACGCGGACCTCTCACTGTTGTGGCCTCTCCCATTGCGGAGCACAGGCTCAGGACGCACAGGCTCAACTGCCATGGCTCACTGGCCCAGCCGCTCCATGGCATGTGGGATCCCCCTGGACCGGGGCACGAACCTGTGTCCCCTGCATCGGCAGGCGGACTCTTAATCAGTGCGCCACCAGGGAAGCCCTTTTCTTCTCTTATTTCACCCTTTTGCTACATACCTGTCTGAGGGACCCATGGGCTTAATAAATAGCCCCACCCAAAACAACGTGAAGAACACAACCAGGTAAAAGTGGAGTTGTAGGAAACAAAGTACCACTGGCTTTGAGGAATTCCTAGAAATGGTTTTATTCTTGGTATCTTTAGCACTTATTCCTCTCTATGAACATTTGGTACCCTGTGGCCAGCCTAATCAATTATTCTATTTCAATCTTTCACAAGTGGTTCCAGATTTTTTCAGAGCTCTTAATGTATCTAATTTCATGGTGTTACCATATACTTGTCTTCCACACTATCCACGCCTTTTACTAAAAAGGCAGAACTCGCTGTAAATCGTAGGATGAACTCTAGTCTCCTTGTGTGGTCTCAGTATTTAGAGACTGGATTTTTACTCAGATATAATAGTTTTGTGAAGAGCCAGCTGAGGGGTAAGCAGAAGAGCATAATGGTCCAGAAGTCAGAGTTTCTGGGTCTAATCTTGTCCCTGTAAATATCTAATTTGGTTCATTCAGAAAATATCTACTGAGGAGTTGTCCCTTGCCAGTTGCTATGTTGATGACTATATGAACCCTCACTTTCCCTTTCTTTCTCTGCAACATTAAATCGTCAGCCTGCAAAATATCTCAGGTTCCTTTCAACTCTTACATTCCTAGTGCATAGTGGGAAGCTTGTAAACATGGTAAAACTTTGGTATGTAATCTCTGGTTTAGATGGAGTCTTTATTTATTTGGTGCTGTGAGAAACTGTGGCGGATAGGTTTGGTAAGAGTACTACAGAGATAAAGAAACAGATGGATTTCAGACTTCCCACCCCACCCCTTTCTTCTTATACCTCATTTTCTGTGCCCTCCATCACTGACACATTGCGTCTACCCTAGGGATAGAAGTAGAGTAATAATGATGCCAAAATATTGGCTCCCTGTGCACCAATGTCAAACAGAAATACAGAGACAGAGTTTTGGAGGAAAGAGAAAGAGTAGCTGTACTTCTTTGCCAGGCAAAGAGGGAATACAGCAGGCTAGCACCTCAAGAAACTGTGCCCCCTTGGAGAAGATAGTGAGAAGTTTTTATAATAATGGTTCAAAGAAGGCGTGATCAGCTTGTGGACATTTTTCTGATTGGTTGGTGGTCAGGTAAGTGGGAGTCAGCATCATCAACCTTCTGGTTCCAGCTTGTCTGGAGTCTACGTGTTTGTGGGCAGCATACTATCATTAATCATTAACTTTTCCTACCTGGAGGGAGTTTCAGTATCTGCAAAACTTCTCAAAGATATTGTGTGTGTTCATTGATGGGGAACAAGGACCTTGCCCCAAGTTTGAACTATTGTTTCTCTTGACGCTGTTTCTTTCTTGTTTTATATCCCCTCCCTTCCCTAATTAAAAACTGCTTGAATCTGCCCGCTAGAACTCAGGGAACGTCATGGAGGCTGAATGAAGGCTATTTCCTGTAATCAAAGAAAAGGGGGACACAGAAAGCCTTTCTGCCCAGGAGCCCCACAGGGCACTGCTCAATATGACCCCCCCCCCCTTTTTTGATACTCCCTCAATCTTGAGGAGAACAGGTGTTGGACAAAGAAGGGAATAATTTTTTTGGATAGAGACATTAATCATAAACTCAGTTTTAGGGGGAATTGGTTTTAATCCTCATTTTGGTTTTATCTTTCCCCAAATCCTTCAGAGAATGGGGTGGTGACTTCTCTAACTACTTCCTCCTGAGGTAGGGTGTAGTCTTGCCTAAATTTTGGGGAATAGATACTGAATTAGAAATATTTGAGTTTCAAGTCCTGGATCTGTGTCTTACATTATTAAGGTCTCAATCCCTTGTTCCACCATTTTGGTGCAATAGACCCAGTTAGAGGTAAGAGGAGTGATAGCTAGAACTTTAGTAGACTAAATAGATTTCATTTCCTTAGGAATTCAGGAGAGTAAGTCTGAAGCCCAGTCTGGAATCAGCACTTCAGAGAGACTTATTGTAGCCAGTTGTTTCCAAACCATTCCCTGTATGGGGAAACCCATCAAGGCAATCCTGAAGATCCAGAAATAGGAAGCTGACTACTTATCTAGCAGTTAGAATTATCAAAATAATCAGTATGTGAATCTATATATAGGTAAAATTTATGAGAAAAGATAAGACAACAGAACTTTCATTCCTCTTGTAGGAACAAATAATTGAAGTTTCCCAAAGGGTGAGATGTCTGCTTCTCAGGAGTCTGCTTGCTGGCTGTAGGCAATATTCTTGCCCTGGTGTGATGTACCTACATTTTTACTCCATCCAGTTTTAGAGAGGTGTAAGTAGTAAGAAGAACGTCATAGGATCCCTTCCATTTTTCTTTAAATGGTTGCTCAGGTCATTGCTCTTTTTCACTTTCAGCACCGCCAATCTCCTGCTTTGAGGGGATGCAAGAGAGCTTCTAGGTGAGGGGGAGACCTGTGGAACACAATCTCATACATAGTAGTTAACAACTGACCAATCTGTTGAACATACTGTTTGATTTTCCTTTTTCCTTCTGTGTTAGAAATGTTTCTTTTTCCTTGCTCTTAGGAGCTAAGAATGGTCTCCTGTACATAATTTCATAAGGACTCAATCCTAGCCTGCTTTTAGAAGCCATCAGTATATGGAGGAGAGCAATTGGCAAGACCCTGTCCCATTTTGGGTGAGTTTTCTGGCATAGCTTGTTGAGAGTTTTCTTAATAATGTCCTTAAAAGAGTTTTTGTCCCTTCCGATGCTTTTTCTGTTCTGACTGGAAAGGCCTCTATTCAATCTTGATCTAGGCGTAACCCTCTTAAATCTTTAGCAAAATTTCATTGAAGAGGGTTGGGGAATATTTAAATCCTTGTGGCATAGCTCAGAGAATTCAAATTTGCAAAAATACGGAATAACTGCATCTGAAATCATTTCCACAATTGTCACCTAGTTTTACCATAGTTACTCCATTTTGACTTTCAAATGTATTCCCCTCCTCAGTGTTAAAGCAGATGTTATTGTTATTAATTTCAGTGCTTTTCTAGATATGAGGAGATGCAAGAATTTGGACTCATAACATCTTCTGTAAATATGTAAAGGCCTGTTCTGCCAGTTTTCTCAGAGCATGGAGTGACTCATTTCTGTTCTCCACCCTGAATTCATTTCAGTAGGTGTTGAAGGTCAGTGGCCACAGTAGCCATTGACTTAATCCTTGCAGAGGCAGAAGGCAAGTGCCAATTTTCAGTTGGCAAGGCCCCTTCAGGGTCATAATTTTGACCCTGGTTTGGGGGGCATTTCATGACCATTTCGTCCCACAGTGCTAGGAATGTTCATTCTCAGGTCTGGTGAAGATTTCATTGATAGGTCACTCAATGTGCTATTATTGGACTTGTCCTTATTAACAGTGCAAAAAGTCTCTGGACCACCTGTCTTACTAGTCTCTTATGATCCAGGAAAATATTCCCTCTTGTTGCTTCTTCCCATATCTAAAATTACACTATTACAATCACTGATCTCACATGGAACTATATGTCATTTTACCAGACGCTCAGTCACACATTTGGTAATGTAAGAAACAACAATTTTCTGAAAAAAAGGCAATATAGGAAACAATATAGCTAGTAAGGTCAATATAGTTAGTAAGGTCATAAGTAAGAATGTAATTCAAGAACTTCTATTAGGTGCTGCCTAGTATATCCCAGGTCATCTGACTTAGTCTGTTCTGTACCATCCTTATCTTTCAGGGAAATTATATACTGGCACTGTCCATAAGGCAGCCAGCCCAGTTTCCTAGTGTTACTAGACTGATCATCCTTAGTATGATTTAAATGTTCTCAGCATAGAGGAGTCTTTAAACTTAAATTACCATAGCCTGGTGTTAACTACATAAATCTATCACACAATCATGGGAAGTTTTATTTCTTGGCTGAAATTTTGCTTGTTGCTCTGATTGAACTTGAATAATAGAGGAAAAATCATATTTATGGTCAGGGTCAGAGCAGGTATTATTAATTGGCCAGGTGAGGGGATCCCAATCCCACTTAGTAATATCAATAGTGGCCTAAGAAGGACTATAATTTCTTTTTTCTAAAATAAATTTCCTAAGAGTCAACCAATTATAGCCTTGGAGTGGAGAAATCCACCAAGGTAACCCAGAAGTGCTAGATATGGGTAACTGGCCACAAACCCAACAATTGGATTGATTTTTAAAACTAGCATAGAATCATGCCTATAATAGAAAAGCATTTGATTCATATGCAAAGGTCTAAGAAGTCAAGAAAACATTATAAAAGATCATTTGAGTCAGGTCCAGGATCTTGGGCTAGCTGTCTATTTCTGATGTCATCTTCTTCTCATCCTGGTGTGAGTGCAGTTTCTTCTCAGTTTGAGCATTGTTTTAAGGTGATTTTAAGGTCAGCAGTCCTCTCTATAGGCCAGTCCAGTGCAGGCACCATTTGTGAGTAGAAATTAATCCAAGAGTTAATTCCCTTCAGTTTCATGGTGTATGAGCTAGTTAAGAGTACCTGATAAGAGTCCTTGTGTCTAGGTTGGAGATAGTCCTTTAAATTATTTTTCCAGTATGCATAATCCCTTGGTTGCAGGTCATGAGTCATCTGATCTTCATCTAAAGTTAGATTACTAAAATAAGCTTCAGAAACAGAGTGTCTTTAATAATTCAATTAAACTTTACATTAATATAACACAACAATGGGGAACTATCTGGGAGGTGAGTCTTAGTGAATACAGACCTCCATTAACAAAACTGGAATGTAATATTTACTGAAACATAATCTTTTTCTCTCTAAAATTACCCTCATTTTTACCAAATATAACAAAATTAAGACTAGTTTGTTTGCAAAATAATTCTGGTCTCAATAAACTTGGCTTGTTGATTTATATAACTGTAATTGACCATATAGGCTTTTTTTTTTTTTTTTTACTTTGATGAAACTTTTATAAGGAGTTTCAGACTGAACTTTTAAAAGATCTCTCAAGGCTAGGAAAATCACGCCAAGGGCTTGTCACAGATTTTGCCTAACAGAACTAGGTGAATTCCTCTCTTTTCAAGGTCCCCAAAATACCTTGAGATTTCTGTACCTGTTAGTGAGGTAGCCTTCTTAATTTATCTGACAAAGCTGCTGTGAACCTAAGAGTTTCCAATCTCTGAAGGGAACAGATAGAGAAAAAAGATAAATGTTTCAGATAGAAGCAGATAAATTCTGCTTTTAAAGGTATAATTTACCGAATTACTATAAACCATAATTAGTTTGAGGGTAAGGATTTCCTTATACCTGGAAAACACAAATTCAAACAAGTAATTTTTCAGATAGAAACCATAAAAATTATAGCCATATTCACCAGTTCACTCAGGCCTATGTAACTAATCCTTTTTGTTAACAGTTTTATGAAGCCATCAACTTTCCCATTAGAATTCTTCAATTTCTTACCCAGTTTAGCATTATGGTCTGAAAATCAGAAACCTGTATTTATCCAAAATTCCTTTCTATAAATCTTCAAGAGGCAGAATTTTTGCAAAAGATTCGAGTGAAACCATAAATGTCTATAATGACGAAAGACTTAAGAAGGCATGTTTAAAATCTGATTATAATGCAATTGACAAAGTAACTTGGTTACTGCTGTGACATACAACACTTTCAGAAAATAACTAGAACTATGACTGATAACGTTTTACCAGGACATATCAGAATTTTAGAAACTCCATCTAATTTCTAGAATATCTATATTAGTAACATTTGCCATACAATATAAACTAAGAAGATTTATTATGTATTTGACAATTCTTCTCATGTAATTTAACATACCAAATGAACATAATTAGTATAATATCTCTCTTTGGGATGGTTCAGGGGCCCCTTGAAGCATCCCAAAGTTAGCTAGAGGTCAGAGAAACTTCATTACAGTTTGATTTGGAAGTTTTGTCAAAAAAAAAATCAAAAAGGATTTAGAACACTTAGTCAGATAGGATCATAGGTCACTGTGAAATAATAGTTATTTTTGTAGCCAAAGTGGCAATAAAAGTTTTCAAAGGCAAATACAGATCTCTTAAAAGGTAAAGAAACTTAAAATCTGTTATCAAAGGCAGCTCAACATTTTTTAAAAAACTTGTCCTTTGAACAGAGAGAAAAAACACTTTCAAGTTTTGTAGCAGTTTACATTTAAAATTTATTTACTCACTTAAATTTTTTCTAAACTTAGTCACCCCTGATCATGAACAAAACTCTTTCCTTGGCATCCACTTTCCACAAACTTTCATCACTTTCTGTATCCATCACTTTATTTTTCCATCCAGAAACAGCCAGTTGTAAGTCAGACCTACTTTCTTGTCCCTTAATACAATGCAATTCCATTCCTCATCTCCTCTTTACTGAAAACACACATCCTACTTTCCTTAAACAACCATGAACTGTCCTTTATATCAGCACTCTGTAGATTGGTAAACATAAAACCAAATAATAATTTCTTGAAAAATGTGCTTTCTTATAGAAAATATCTTGTTGTGACATGAAACACATTTATTAATCAATCTAAACCTTTTGTTTATCTGTGAAAGTAAACCAGTGTTCAGTAATTAATGTTTCAGTAGCTTATTTTATTTGGAAATGGTCTAGTTATTCAATAAATTTCCATCATTTAACTCTTTAGCACAAATCTAAAATTTCAAGTTGTCAAATATCTGGAGAGATTATTCTTAAGTAGACATTCCTAAAATATAATTGTTCCTAAAAATTTCATCCAAAGCTCTTATCTTATTTGCATTTTCTTTCCTTAAAAGTTTCTTCACATTGAGTTACTTTCCTTGCTGAAAATTTGCAACAGATATAATAAGATCTTATTTAGCTTATATTAAGCCTAGGTACAATAAAAGTATTATACTTAATGTTGATGACTCTAAAGACATGTCTATATTAATTAGATCAACAAACTTAAACATTGATACCAGGTATTAATTTAATACTGAATATTTCCCAGTTCACATGAACCTGAAATTCATTTAGCTTAATTTCTCTTGTATTTAGAATTGTTTGATTTGTAAGAGCTTACTTTTCTTTAAGCCAATTAAATGGGCCTCATTTACAAATTAACCTCAGAAATATTATCCAAAGACAGACACATACTGAGATATACATATATCCAGACAGACACAGTGAGAGACCTAGCTTTCTGCTTGAGGCTTAAAATGTCTCTCTGTCTCTGTCTCTCTCTCTCTTTTTTTTTTTTTTTGGCTTGAAGTTTTACTAATTTACTCAAGGCTGAAATCTCAGCCAAAGTGGGCTGTGTATCTCAAGGACATGATAAGAGTTAACTCCAAGTTTTTCTCCTAAGAATATTTTTGTCCTCTCAGGGTCAGAATTCTGAAAAAGTATTTCAGTAAGCTAGCTTTCTCTAATTGTACATGCAAAAATAACTCATTTTGTAGTTTTTAAAAAAGTTTTATTTTAACCAATTTTCTCCAGAGTCTAAAGAATACTGTGGCCATCCTGTGTCAAAAAAAAAATCTTTCTTTTCTTCATTGGATCATAACTATAGGTCGACCAGTCATTCAAAAATTTTCGCAAGGGGCTCCCAGGTGGGGGTGGAACCTCAGAGGAAATGTTTCCCATTTTGGTTTGAGCAGTTGGCAATAAAAGTTAGATGTTAACGTGCTCAAATGAAAACCTAAACCTTCACCTTGACAGCTGGAAGTCACACATAAAACATAAACCATAAGAGGAAACAGCAAAGAGATGCTCAAAAAGAAAAAGAAAAACATATGGTGGAAACCCACCCAAACTTGACTTCCGAGTCCCACTAGACCTGGACCTTTGCCCCAAGTGGTGCCTTACATCAGAATTTCCCTTTGCTGAGAGAATTCCACACTGGGATTTCCCTTTTCAGGGAAATGTGCAAATTGAAACTGAAGTTTCTGAACGGTGTACAGTCAGAATCTCACAATTAATAATAATACCCCACTACCCCACAGCAGTATGGATAAAGGGTAACCTTGGGGCAGAGTTATCTTTTAGGATGATTTGTGATCCTCATTTTTGCTGTCATTAACTTAACTCAGGCTCTTATAACTTTATTCCTGTATTAATACAACAGAGGAGAAATTTATCTGAGTTTCCTGCCTCAGTTCCATTTACTGTCCCCAGTCCTTTTAAACCACCGTGTGCTTCTGCTTTTATCTTTCAATTCTAAACATGCAACTATAGACGTTCTAAGCTCCCTGTTGCCTCCCACACCTGGACCATCCTCTCCCCTGGCTCCACACTACAGGCTAGCCCACACTGTACACTTTCTATTTATAACTCGAGTCATTTCCACCTTCCTCTCTTCCTTTATACCAAGTGCCATTTTATGTACTCCTCAAAAACCAATCCATGTCTTTGCTTCATCATGAGGATTATTCAGACTATCCAAAACTTACTCATCTTACTGTCTCTACATCCCAGTTGAAATAAACAAGTATTAATTTACCTATCAGTCGCAAAAACATGTTTCAGTAGGTGACAATATGTGTATGAATAAGCAAGATTTTAGCCTTCTTTCAGTATAATACAGTAAATCATCAAATACCCTTTAATTTGACCACAGTATTTATATTGTGCATCACAATGTTTTTTCATGAAACAATAGTGTTAATGGTTAACTCCCTGTGATGTTTTTTATTGTATTCTATGTGTGTAAAAATGATGACTGCCAATTGACAAAATTGATTTCATATCTCACTAATAGGTCAAAAAAGAAGTTTGACAGCATTGATTTATAAGAGGAGAAAGAAATGTAAACCCTTGCTACTCAAAGTATGTTCTATGGAACAGTAGCCCCAACATCACTTAAAATCTTTATCTTTTTTAATATCTTTATTGGAGTATAATTTCTTTACAATGTTATGTTAGTTTCTGCTCTATAACAAAGTGAATCAGCTATATGTATACATATATCCCCATATCCCCTCCCTCTTGTGTCTCCCTCCCACCCTCCCTATCCCACCCATCTAGGTGATCACAAAGCACCGAGCTGATCTCCTTGTGCTATGTGGCTGTTTCCCACTAGCTATCTATTTTACGTTTGGTAGTGTATATATGTCAATGCTACTCTCTCATTTCATCCCAGCTTACCCTTCCCCCTCCCCGTGTCCTCAAGTCCATTCTCTACATCTGCGTCTTTATTCCTGTCCTGCCCCTAGGTTCATCAGAACTACATTTATTTTTATAGATTATATATATATATATATATATATATATATATATATATATATATGTGTGTGTGCGTGTGTGTGTGTGTGTGTGTGTGTGTGTGTGTGTGTTAACATACCACATTTGTTTCTCTTTCTGACTTACTTCATTCTGTATGACAGTCTCTAGGTCCATCCACCTCACTACAAATAACTCAATTCCATTTCTTTTTATGGCTGAGTAATATTCCATGTATATATATGTGCCATATCATCTTTATCCATTCATCTGTCAATGGGCACTTAGGTTTATTCCATGTCCTGGCTATTGTAAATAGAGCTGCAATGAACATTGTGGGACATGACCCTTTTTGAATTATGGTTTTCTCAGGGTATATGCCCAGTAGTCAGATTGCTGGGTTGTATGGTAGTTCTATTTTTAGTTTTTTAAGGAACTCTCATACTGTTCTCCATAGTGGCTGTATCAATTTACATTCCCACCAACAGTGCATGAGGGTTCCCTTTTCTCCACACCCTCTCCAGCATTTGTTTCTAGATTTTTTGATGATGGCCACTCTGACCAGTGTGAGGTGATACCTCATTGTAGTTTTGATTTGCATTTCTCTAATGATTAGTGATGTTGAGCATCCTTTCTTGCATTTGTTTGCAATCTGTATATGTTCTTTGGAGAAATGTCTATTTAGGTCTGCTAGAAATGCAGAATCTCAGGCTCTGCCTCAGACTTACTGAATTAGAGTCTACAATTTATATGCTCATTAAAATGTGAAAAGTACTGATAAAAACAACCACATATAAAACATGAGAAGTATTAAATGGATGTATGTTTGGAGGATGGGAGAAGAAAAGGCACAGACACAAGGCTAACTTTTATTGAGCCAGGCAGTGGACTGGGTTCTTTCATATAACTTGTCAACTCCGTCTATTAAAAAAAAAAAAAAAAATGTAAGTTGGGTATTGCCATTCTCATTTTCTGAAGGGAGGATATTAAGGCTGAGAAAGGTTAGGAGTTTTAGCCTAGGTCACACAATTAATAAAAGACAGAGACACAGACAGCAAACATATTTGCAAAGCATATATCCTATAAAGGACTTTTATCCAAAACTTACAAAGAATATTAAAACTCAACTATAAGAAAAAAAAGTTTTAAAACTTAGTCAAAGGATCTCAATGGACACTTCAACAAAGAAGACATACAAATTACAAATAAGCATATAAAGATATGCTAAATGTCATATATCATTATGGAATTGTAAACTAAAACACCAGCTAGATACCACTGCACACCTATTAGAATGGTTAAATCCCAAAATAATGACAACACCAAATGCTGACAAGGATGTGGAACAATGGAAACTCTCATTCTTTGCTGGTGGGAATGAGAAATGGTATAGTCACATTGTTACCAGAGTTGCCAACAGACCCTTGCTCAAAACCCACCAACCTCTTCTTTAAATAGGACTTAACATACGTCTTTAAGTCACAGAATCTGAAAACAAAGAAAGGAAGCTATAGGAAGAGAAAAAGAAAAACTGCATAAAACCAGGTGAAATCAAGTTGGTGATGAATTGTATCCTATGTTCTTGGATTGGAAGAATTAATATTGTTAAAATGGCCATACTATCCAAAGCAAACTACAGATTTAATGTGATCTCTATCAAATTACCCATGACATTTTTTATAGAGCTAGAATAAAAAAATCTTAAAATTTATATGGAAACATAAAAGACACAGAATTTCCAAAGCAATTCTGAAGAAAAAGAACAAAGCAGGAGACATAACCCTCCCAGACTTCAGACAGTACTACAAAGCTACAGTAATCAAAACAGCATGGTATTGGCACAAAAACACACATGCAATGGAACATAAAATGGAACAGAATAGAGCTAGAAATAAACCCACACACTTATGGACAATTAATCTTCCACCAAAGAGGCAAGAATATACAATGGGGAAAAGACAGTCTCTTCAGCAATGGTACTGGGAAAGTTGGACAGCTGCATGTAAATCAATGAAGTTAGAAAACACCCACATACCATATACAAAAATAAACTCAAAATTGCTTAAAGACTTAAATATAAGACAAGAAACCATAAAACTCCTAGAAGAAAGCATAGGCAAAACATTCTCTGACATAAATTGTAACAATGTTTTCTTAGGTCAGTCTCCTAAGGCAATAGAAATAAAAGCAAAAATAAACAAAGGGACCTAATCAAGCTTATAAGTTTTTCACAGCAAAGGAAACCATAAACAAAACAAAAGACAGCCTATGGACTAGGAGAAAATATTTGCAAATAATGCTACTAACAAGGGCTTAATTTCCAAAATATACAAACAGCTCATATAATTCAATGACAAAAAAACAAACAACCCAATCAAAAAATGGGCAGAAGACCTAAATAGACATTTCTCCAAAGAAGACATACAGATGGCCAATAGGCACATGACAAGATGCTCATCATCACTAATTATTAGAGAAATGCACATAAAAATTACAATGAGGTGCCACCTTACACAAGTCAGAATGGACATCATTAAGAAGTCTAAAAATAATGAATGCTGGAGAGGGTGTGGAAAAAAGAGAACCCTCTTACACTGTTGGTGGGAATGTAAATTGGTTCAACCACTGTGGAAAACATTATGGATATTTCCAAATAAACTAAAAATAGATATGATCCAGCAATCCCACTCCTGGGAATTTGGGCAGATCCAAACAAAACTGTAATTTGAAAAGATACATGCACCTCTATGTTCATAGAAGCACTATTTACAATAGCCAAGACATGGAAACAACCTAAATGTTCATCGACAGATGAATGGATAACGAAGATATGGTGTGTGTGTGTGTGTGTGTGTGTGTGTGTGTGTGTGTATGTATATATATATATATATATATATATATATATATATATATATATATATAATGGAATATTACTCAGCCATTAAAAAGAATGAAATAATGCCACTTGCAGCAACAAGGATGGACCCAGAGATGGTCATACTAAGTGATGTAAGTCATAAAGAGAAAAGCAAATACCATATCATATCACTTATATATGGAATCTAAAATATGACATAAAAGAACATATCTACAAAACAGAAAGAGACTCACAGACATAGAGAGCAGACTTTCGGTTGCCAAGGGTGAGGGGGGTGGGGGAGGGAAGTACTGGGAGTTTGAGATTAGCAGATGCAAACTCTTATATATAGGATGGATAAACAACAAAGTCCTACTATGTAGCACAGGGAACTATGTTCAATATCCTGTGACAAACCATAATGGAAAAGAATATATATATATGTATATACAGTCACTTTGCTGTACAGCAGAAAGTGTTAACACATGTCAACACAACACTGTGAATCAACTATACTTCAATAAAATTTTTGAAAAACATGATGATGAATCTGACCTGCAACAGACCCCGAGTCTCACTTTGCACTGATTTTACTACATTAGCATACTAAATGACACATCAACTGTTGACCACAAGAAGTCACTGACACAGAAAGAAGAGAAGGGGGGCACCCCATTTCCAGGAAAACCCTGCCTTTTACCCAGAAAACTATGTATATGCCTCCCAATCATTAATCTCTCTGCTTCCCCCCATTGTCCTTACTCCTTAAAAGGAAATTCCTCTCTCTATTAAGGTGAGAAATTTATTTGTGAACCATGACCTCACTTTTCCATCCTCTGGCCATTGAATGAAGCTTGTGGTGCTTCAATCTCAGCTTCAGTTTTGTTTTCAGCTATATGAACTGGAATGGAAAAATAACCTCCCCACCAAGGCAGAGGGCCTCAGCGGGTCTAAGGCCCAAGCAGAAATACATACATCTTAATTCAGTAACAACATTGGAAAGCACAGTTTCTTACAAAGCTAACCATAGTCTGATTATATAATCCAACAGTCACACTCCTAGGTATTTACCCAAATGAGTTGAAAATTTATGTCCACACAAAAAACTTATGTCCATATAGCAACTTTATTCATAATTGCCCAAACTTAGAAGCTACCCAGACATCCTTCAGTGCATTAATGGATAAATGAACTGTGGCACACCCAAACAATAGAATTTGAAAAGATACAAATTCTCTTCTACAGAAGAGAGCAGTGTAGTTTCGAACAGCAGCACCACAAGGTCCCTGATGGCCTTGTCATTCTTGTCTGCTTCTGCCTTCTGCCGCAGGGTCTCCACAATGGGGTAGCCAGGATTGATCTCCAGATGCTTTTTGGCCATCATGTAGCCCATGGTCGAGTTGTCCCGAAGTGCCAGGGCTTTCATGATGCACTCCATGTTGGCAGTCCAGCCTTTCAATGCTAGAAGGAAATGAGTTTATCAAGCCATTAAAAGATATGGAAGAAATTTAAAAGTATACCACTAAGTGAAAGCAGGCAGTCTGAAAAGATTATATTGTATTATTTCAACTATATGACATTCTGGAAAAGGAAAAACTATGGAGATAGTAAACAGATCAGTGGTTATCAAGGGTTCAGGGGCAGAGAGGACAGGATGAATAAATGTATCACAGAATATAACATGGTGGCAAAACTTCTATATGATTCTGTAATGATCAATACATGACATTATACATTTTTCCAAACCCAAAGAATTGTTCAACACAAAGAGTAAACTCTACTGCAAACTATGGACTGTAGTTTATAATTATGTATCAATATTGGTTTATAAGTTCTACCAAATGAACCACACTAATCCAAGATTGTGAAAATAGGAGAAATTTTGTAGGAGGGCGAAAACATGGGTTTTCTCTATGCTTTCCATGCAATTTTTCTGTAAACCTAAAAATTGCTCTAAAAAATAAGTCTTTTAAAAAATCAGAAGCAAAGCTAGAATTTGGACCCAAGTCTGCCTGATATGAAAGACTGTGCTCCAGAAAGATACCAAAAGGGCACTTGGAGGGCTCCCCTGGTGGCGCAGTTGTTGAGAGTCCACCTGCTGATGCAGGGGACACGGGTTCGTGCCCCGGTCTGGGAAGATCCCACATGCCATGGAGCAGCTGGGTCCGTGAGCCATGGCTGCTGAGCCTGCACGTCTGGAGCCTGTGCTCCGCAACGGAAGAGGCCACAACAGTGAGAGGCCCGTGTACCACCAAAAAAAAAAAAAAAAATAGTAAGTGCTTACAAATTAACTATAAAAGAAGCTAGACAAAATGACTTTCAGGTTCAAATGAACTGGGAAATATCCAATATTAAGTTGATACCTGGTATTAAAGTTAGTTTGTTTGTTGATCTAATTAATATAGACATGTCTTTAGAGTCATCAGCATTAAGTATAATACTATTATTGTACTAGATTTAATAGAAGTCAAACAAGACCTTATTATATCTGTTGCAAATTTGTCAGCAAGGAAAACAGCTTGATATGATGAAACTTTAAATGTAAATGAGATAAGAGCTTTTGAGTAAATTCTTTTTTTTTTTTTTTTTTTTGGGGTACGCGGGCCTCTCACTGCTGTGGCCTCACCCCTTGCAGAGCACAGGTTCCGGACGCTCAGGCTCAGCGGCCATGGCTCACGGGCCCAGCCGCTCTGCAGCATGTGGGATCTTCCCGGGCCGGGGCACGAACCCGTGTCCCCCGCACTGGCAGGCGGACTCTCAACCACTGCGCCACCAGGGAAGCCCTGAGTAAATTCTTTAAAGAGTAAACTCTTTAAAAATAATTATGTTTTAGAAATATCTACTTAAAATGATCTCTCCAAATATTTTATAACTTAAAATTCTAGACTTGTGCTAATTTAAGTTAAATGATGGAAGTCTGTTGAATAGCTAGGTCATTTCCAAAGAAATAAGATACTGAGACATCAATTACTAAACAGAGAAACTAAAGGTATTTAGGACTATTAATGAATATGTTTGGTACCAAACTGAGATATTCTCTATCAGAAAGCAAATGGTTTTAGAAATTATCACTGATATTCATGTTCACCAATCTACAGAATGCTAGTGTAAAAGACAGTTCATAATTGCTTACTTCTTAATTTTCACTAGAAATTAAGGTTTCTTAACAGCTGAGGATTCTATTTTAAATATGTCATAAACGCCAATAGAATTAATAAAACATTTCAATAGGAAAGTAAAATGCATGTTTTCAGTAAAGGAGCTATAAGGAATGAAATTACATTTTATTAAGGGAAAAGATAGTAATTTTGTCTTAGAGATGGTTGGTTTTGGATGGAAAAATAAGGGACAAACTAACATGGATACAAAAAGTGATGAAAGGTTGTGGAAAGGAACCCCAAGAAAAAAGTTTAATGCATGAATTAGCTAAATTTAGATTGAATTTAATTAAGTAAATGGATTTTGTTTTTAAGTAAGCTAGTACAAGACTGGATTTTTATTTCTCTCTCTGTTAAGAGAACAACATTTCTTAGAGTGCTCCTTTTTGATAACAGATTTTGTGAGTTTCTGTGCCCTTAAGTGATTTTTTTTTAATCTTTTTGTGACTTTGATTAAATGAGTAAGTATTGTTTCACAGCGACCTATGATCCTATTGTGTTTTAAAACCTTTTTGATACATTTAATAAACTTTCCAAAATATCCAATTCTAACTAAAGTTCTTTTAGCCTCCAGCTAACTCTGGGATGTTTCCAAGGAACCCTGAGACATCTCAGAAAAGAATGTTAAACTAATTACGCTTCTTTGGTATGTTAAATTACTTGAGAAACATTGAGGTTGCAGATGAACCTTAGGTTATAGTGTATGGATAAATGTCATTGATATAGATATTCCAAAATTTATATATAATTCCTAACATCTGATATGCCCTGATAAAATGTTATAATTCTAGTTATTATCTTAATGTATTACATGTCACAGAAATGTCCAAGTTTCTTACCAATTGCATTGTACTCAAACCTTTAACCATGCCATTTTAAGTTTTGCCCTTTATAGACAGTCATTATTTTACTCTGATGCTTTTACAAAATAATGATCCTCAAGAAGGCTCATAAAAGAAATTTTTTGACAAATATAAGTTTCTGAGAGCCTCTAGATAATCCACTGAACAGGGTAACAAATGACAAAACTCTAATTGAAAACCTGATGACTTCATCCAGGTCAACAGGAATTAATTACAAGGGATTGAATGAGCTGATAAATATGATTTATAACTTTATGACTTCTGGGGAGAAATATACCAGCTTTAATCTTTGTTTTCCAGAAAAATACTTTTCTCTTATGCTGTGACCTATAAGAATTTGATAAAGTATAACTTTGTAAACAAAGAGGAAACATTTATCTTTTCCTCTCTATCTGATCCGTCCAGAATTTGGCTTCTCCAGCTAGCTCTCCTGTGGACTTGATGGTTAACTGCAACCAGATTACAACTAGTTATACTAATCATTGTTTTAATTTATTCTTTGTTTCCAAATTGCTTATGCTTTCTGTCTCTCTGCTGCACTATGAATTTGTCAAGGTTACTAGCTTATATCCTGTCTATTTTATAAGATCATTGTCTCTTACAGTACCCAATGTGCAACCAGACCTCCAAAAAAATTGATGATGGCTAAACATCTTGAGGAAATAGATCACACTTATGACTCTTATAGAATAATTGTAATAGTGTGATTCTAGGCATGGAAAGAAACAACAGGGAAAAACATGTCCTGGATCACAATAGACTAGTAAGAGAGAGGATCCAGAGAATTTTAAATTATCAACAGGGCCTAATCCAGAAATCAGTACCTGGAGTTGGCATATCAACAAGAATCTTTGCCTAATCTGGGAAGAGTCTCCCAGTGCCATGGGACAAAATTGGTCATGAAATGCCTCCCAAACATTGGTTGAATTTATGACCATGAGGGGCACTGTGGACTAAATGCTGCCTGCCATATCAGTAAACAAAAGGTGTCACAGCCATCAGTGATTGCAGCCACCCCCAATGGTGAGCTCCAAGAGAACTCAGGCTGGAAATAAGATATGCCTGCCATCTAGCTGTCATCAGATTGCAGCCACCCACAATGGTGCAGCTTGAGGAAACTCAGGATTAGGATACACAAGATGCTGGCCCCAGATAGCTGAGGTGCATATCAAAGGAATGATTTTAGTGACCCCAGACTCTTGCATCTTCCCATACATAGAATAGCACTAAATTATTTAACTTGAGATATCTGGTTTTCTTTAATTAACAATAATCTTTTGACATTCTGACTGTCTGCCCTTTGTTGTAAAAACTGCCGCCATCATTATTCCCCTTAGTCCCAAGCCCTACAGCTACAGAACCTGAAATTCTTCACTCAGGGAATTAGATTAGAGTCAACTTTTTTCCGTGTCTGCTGATGCTGTGGACCACTCTCACATGGCCCCTATTTCTGAGGCCCACTGAAACCCAGTCTAGGTCATCCGTGAATGTTCACAAGTTATCTCTTGAAGCCTGGAATTTTCTACTGCTCCTATTTATTTTGATTCTAGAGCTCATAATAACAATTCAGCTCTGGGTGAATATGCTGAGTTTGGTTTTCTCCTAGAATCTCTCCTAGCCATGTGAGGTAGGAGATAAATTTGGCTAAGGCTTTCAGAGACCCTCCTAGCTTCCAGCACCCACCTGCCCAATCTAGAGGAACAATAACCAGTACAACAGAGCCCAAGTGTAAGGTTGGTCACCTACAGGGAATATTATGTGAGCATGCCCCCTGAAGCCCTGAGTCTGCAGCATCCCCGCACACAGCAGTAGATAATAAATCTAAAGATTTAGTCCAATATTTCCCCTTACAATAATGATATAATAGTGCCCTGTAAGTGACAACTAAACTAACTGTGTCCCAGAGGCTGTGATGTGAACTCAGAGTCTGATGAGCCTTTCTCTTTTTTTCCAGTGAAAATGAGATGGTGATCTGATGCCTGAGGCCTACATATCTGGTTAAGTAGGACAAGTGCTATCTTTTTTTTTTTTTTTTTTTTTCCGGTACACGGGCCTCTCACTGCTGTGGCCTCTCCCGTCGTGGAGCACAGGCTCCGGACGCGCAGGCTCAGCGGCCATGGCTCACGGGCCCAGCCGCTCCGCGGCATGTGGGATCTTCCTGGACTGGGGCACAAACCCGTGTCCCCTGCATCGGCAAGCGGACTCTCAACCACTGCGACACCAGGCAAGCCCGACAAGTGTTATCTTAATGAGCCAATTGTTCGTGTCTTTCAGAGTTCATTATGTTTATTTTTCCTCCACAAAGACCTTCTCTGTTCTTTTTTCTTCTAATAGTGATAAAATTAACATACCATAAAAATTCATCCATTTCAAATTAATAAGCTAGTGTTTTTCAGTATATTTACAGAGTTCTACAGTAATCACCACAATCTCATTTTAGAACACTTTCACCACACCAAAAGGAAAACTTGTGCTCATTTGCAGTCCTTCCCTCTTCCCATCCTCATCCATATCATAGACAACCATTAACCTACCCTCTATCTTTATAGATTTGCTTATTCTAAACATTTCATATACATAGAATTGCAAGGTCTGATCTTTTTTGTCTGGCTTCTTTCACTTTTAGGATTCATACATGTTTTAGCATGCATCAGTATTTTGGTCCTTTTTATGGCCAAATAGTGTTCTGGTGTATGGATATACAATATTTTATTTATCCTTTTATCCCCTCATGCTCTTTTGGCACACAACTATTTATGAACTGAGACTTCAATGCAGTCAATACCTATAGCCCTTTGATCCGTTCCAAAATTTGACTTTCAGGACATTGAAAATATTAGTGTTGTCCTTATATGGAAAGGTAATAAGGGTATTCCAGACTCATTTTTGCCAGAGAGCTGTGATTCCTTTTAACCTCTGCAATATTCCTGTTAGTTTATAGTACTTGATAGTCAGCACCTTCCATGGCCTATGAGGGTAAGTAGTTGTGAGTTACTTTGAAAAAAAAATCTGACACTGTTTCTATACCTGGTATTTCATGTGTCCTTAATCCAGTCTTTTCTTGATTGTCTTCTGAGAATCACTCCCAGGCCAATACTTAACAAATGGATATCTGAGATCTCTGATGTGCTGTTTCTGGGCCATATGCTGTATTTCTAAGTAGCACCCTATCTGGCCAAGATGGTATCACTTCTAAAAATGACCTAAAAAATATCAATCTAAAAAAGTCAATCTAGAATTTCCCACATTTTCTAACATATACCAGAATCTTATTCATTTTTATATTCTATTCTCCTAACAGTCTGAAAACCTGACATAACTGGTCCTCAAGAAAACAGTTTTATATCATCCATGGAAGCTCCTATAGTATTAAAATGGTTAAGGATGTAATTCTATCTCAGCCTTATACTAGTATATTCTGATAAAGCCCTACCTTGCATATTTAAGACAGGCCTCTCATTCAGCTTTATTAGATTTTGTCTCAAAGCAAGACCCCACTATTCTTGAGAAAGAACATCCACCCTTGTTCTTATCACTGTAGTTCCCTAACAAGATCGACTATTTGGCCAGTAATCCTGAAATTATCTGTGCATGGTGGAAAAAATACATGATTCCACCAGTAATATATATCCTAAAGTTTTTTCAGCTTACTTAAGCTAACAAATGACTATAATTTGTAAGAAAATATTTATCAAAATGTTAAGAACTACGTAATGGTTCTTTCCTACTATTGATACAGCTTCAGTTTGGATCTGAAGCCAAATTATTAAACAACTGTATCTGTTTTATGGCACACTGAGATTTTTTAGTGACAAATGAGTAAAGTGGACTCTAAGAAAAAAATATTTGAGTGGTTTATGCTTCAGTTCACTATTTTCTAAGGACTGTGTTAAAACAGGAAACTGTCTTTCCAAAACAAAGTCATTGGCAGCACCAGTATTCATCATGGAACCAGCTAAGGCTCAGCTCTACCTGTGTAGTATGATATAGTTGATACATATAAAAGCAAGCTTAATTGCCTTAACTTAAAAGTGAGGAGGAAAATGTCTCGCTCTGGCATTTATGCTAGAACTGATGAGAAGAAAGTTTGATGGATAGAGTTTTAGGGTGACAAGAGACAAAGGTTTCAGACACTGGGTTTTACTCTCATGTCAAAAATGACTGAGATAGATGACATTGCTTAGATCCTCATTGTATCTCAATGAAAAGCTTGGGCACTGTAATGGAAAACTGCAAGGCCACCAAAGTGCAGACTTTTCTTATGAGGGCAATGATTTTAATGATTTTTAGCTATGACTAAAATCTAACAACAATCAAAAGAAAGTCCCAAGGGGTGAATTCTCTTCCTTCAATGTTGCTGAACAATAGTGGTAACACTTTGGATGCTTGAGAGATGATAAATGACCAAAGTTCTTTCAGCATTGTAACTTTTCAAAGCCATTTCTGACATCAGAAAAATCAAAACATGGAAAGGAAGCCTAAAAATAGCAAATGTTCTAAAAGACACTCTAAAAAAATACTAGGAGACTGAGCAGCTGCAATCATAATATAATACATAAAGAACAGTGGCCCTGCTCTTATCATCCAATTTCTCAAGGCTCCACAAAAATCCTAACCCAACCCCTCTACCACTGATATACACACCCCTCGCCCTGCTTCCTATCACCTCTGGTTCCAAAAATAAAAAAATAGTGTTATAAAGGAGAAGGTCAGCCTTCATTCATAAATGGCTTTGGTCATCTTATTTGAGACTCAGTTTCCTAATCTTCTTTAATTAAATAATGAATAATGATAAGTTTTATAATAAAAACCATTACACACTAACAGGCTTTGAAGGTGAAAATTGATGGCATTACCTTATTTGTTTCTTTTTTCTTAAGTATGATTTTAGATATTGTTATGAATACTATTTTACAAATGAGGAAATGGAGTTTCTGAATGGTTAAGTAACTTGCCTAGGGTTATTCTGTTAGTAAATGACAGAACTGTAATTTGAGCCCAAGTGTCCTGACTCCCTGATTGTTCTGCTAACTGACATCTCCTAGTTTTACATGAATTTTGCTGACAGCATATTTGATACACTAGCCTCATAGTAGGTGTTCAATAAATGTTTATGTTTCCCTTTTTGCCTCTTTGGTGAATCAAATCTTCCCCTTCTCACCTAGATCCTTGTTAGGGTCCTGTATGTTCTGAAGATCCTACTGAAAAGAAACTTAAACAATTGTTTGCAAAACAAACTATGTTTCACAACTATTGGGAGCAAATTGCTAAAGGATTAGCATTGTTTTTTCTTAAAGAAGTCTTTACACCAAAGAATGACACCCTGCCTCTTTAACCCATTGATTTCAGCCACATGCAGCAGTGAGTGGTAGCTTGCAGTGAAGCAGCAGCTGGAAGGGAGACCTTAGTTCCCTGACTGGGAATCAAACCCTGGTTGCCTGAATGGGAACTGAGAATCTTATGCGTTAGACCATAGGGCCAACTGCTAAAATCTAAGTCCCCAGTACTTGTCTGCCTTGAAAGGAGGAATCTCACAAGGAGACAGAAGGTATAGAAGGAAGTAAAGTGTTTATTAGAAAAGCAGAGTACATGCAGAAAGACACACAGGTGAACTCAATGAGTTACTCGCAAGAGTCACACCTTTGGGAAGTTTAAATCCTTTACAAGGGGGCAGTCTTCTAGGTCTTTGTCTTCTACTTGGGCAATCGTATTGTTCTGACCCCACAGTTAATTTGTCTCAGGACCTTCCTCTGGGTGTGCACGCACCCCCCAGTAAAGATAGTCTTCATCACAAAGGCATCTGGGAGGAAGATAGCAAAACTTACTATGGTCTGGCTTCCCCTGCCTTTTTGATTCTGTGAAGCCATTTGCACATGTGTAGTGTCTCTCTCGCCCTAAGGATGGGAAATGTATGAACTCTTGACCTTTTAAAAGGGCTTAGCCCCTCTCTGTCCCTGCCATAAAAGGGACAAATATCTGGTTATCTACCCCATTCCTATTGTTGTTTCTTATATCAAAGTGAAGGTCTCAAACTGTAGACAGGAGTCAAGTCATAAATATGTTGTCCAGAGCCCATTTATCTCTTGCCTCAGGAAATGTAAACAGGGGGCTGGTAGTAAATGTCCGGCCTGCAGCCCATCTTTTTCTCACCCCAGGAAGTGTGAAAAGGAGGCCAGTTGTAAATTTCTAGCCTGGAGCACATCTACCTCCTGCCTCACCATGACACACAGTGTTAAGTAAGATGTTGGAAATTTTTTTCCAGAGAAATGTCATTGTTAGTGATAGAATATCTGAACCCTAGAATCAAGAGTTAGGAGAAAGTGGGGTAAAGTCTCTGGAGTTTGGAAGACTTTCATGACCACTGGCACTTACAGTCTATAGTTTCTCCAACCTTCAATAATATACTTGTTCTTAAATTAGTAAAAAAAATAAAATCAGACTTTTAAAAAATTTAATCTATTCTCTCCATTGTCTTATATTTTAATTTCAGCATAAGAGTCCAAGGCAAGAGTGGTCCCAAGATATAATCAACACTATATTTGAGGATTCAGGAAATGCCACATTTAAAGGAAAATGATATGTATGACCTGATGAAATATTGATTTGCTCAGTGTGTGCCTCCATCAGGACAAGACTGGACTTGAAGGAGTGGAGTGCAATAAAAAAACTGATAGCTACAACTGGATGGGTCTCCTGCAAACATGCCTCCACACACTGATCTCTCAGGTGCAAAGCCTGAATGGCTTACTTGGTAATATAAGCAGATTTTGGCAGGAAAGAGCTCTCTTTCAGGAGACACCATTTTGTTTTAACCTTAAACCAGGCATCTCCATGCTCTACTCATTTCTGGCCCAAGCACACCTTTCAAATCTTTTAATCACACGATGCTTTGCCTAACTTGCCAGCTCTTTCCATAACTTGTCAGTTCTTTCCATAGATCAAAGAAGTAGAAATGAAAAATAAGTACAGTAAGTCCCCTACATATGAATGAGTTCCATTCCGAGAATGAGTTCGTAAGTCCAATTTGTTAGTAAGTCCAACAAAATTAGCCTAGGTACCCAACTAACACAATTGGCTATATAGTACTGTACTGTAATAGACTTATAATACTTTTCACACAAATAATACATAAAAAACAAATAAACACAAAAAATAAAGAAAACATTTTTAATCCTACAGTACACTACCTTGAAAAGTAGAGTAGTACAGTACAACAGCTTGCATACAGGGGTGGCATCGAGTGAACAGGCAAGAAGAGTTACTGACTGGAGGAGGAAAAGGAGGTGGGAGATGGTGGAGCTGAAGGAACGTCAGCAATAGGAGACAGAAGCCAAGCTGAAATTTCACTGAAGCCTGACATTGATGGAATGCACCTTCGAATATTTGAAAGTTCACAACTTGAAGTTTTGTATGTAGGGGGCTTACTGTAATTAGCAGACGACCAGATCTCTTTCCTAGCTTCCCCTTCAGTAATCTCACGAACAAACTGTGTGACCAAACTGTGCGAACAAGATAACATCTTGTAGATGTTATCAGGAGGAAGATCATAAAATGTCAATGAGCTTACATGCGGTGGGGTAAGGCAACTCTGAACACCTACCTCAATGATTAACTGAGATTACTTCCCTCCTTCCCTTTAAAAGTTTCATGGCTGAGCAGAAAGAACACCTGGCTCATACCAATCAAGCCCACATGGGAAAGCCACATTGATAACTTACAGGGGGCAATCTTGACTGTCAGGATTCCAGCAGTCTACAGCAGCCTATCAGTGCATTCCCTTCACAGTGGGGAAACCTGCTTGAGAGACCATTTGCACCACTGGCATTTGCTAGAGAACTCAATCATAAATTGATGAGAAGACAGAATCTGCTGAAAAATTATTTAAAACAGATGATAGATGCTTCTGGGAAGATGGCAGAAGAGTAAGACATGGAGATCACCTTCCTCCCTGCAGATACACCAGAAATACATCTACATGTGAAACTGCTCCGATAGAACACCCACTGGATGCTGGCAGAAGACCTCACACCTCCCAAAAGGCAAGAAACCCCGCACGTACCTGGGTAGGGAAAAAGAAAAAAGAATAAACAGAGACAAAAGGATAGGGACGGGACCTGCACCAGTGGGAGGGAGCTGTGAAGGAGGAAAGGTTTCCACACACTAGGAGCCCCTTCACGGGTCAGAGACTGTGGGTGGCGGAGGGGGAAATCTTCGGAGCCGCAGAGGAGAGAACAGCAACAGAGGTGCGGAAGGCAAAGTGGAGAGATTCCCGCGCAGAGGATCGGTGCCGACCAGCACTCACCAGCCCGAGAGGCTTGTCTGCTCACCAGACAGGGCGGGCAGGGCTGGGAGTTGAGGCTCGGGATTCGGTTGGAGCGCCGGGAAAGGACTGGGTTTGGCTGCGTGAACACAGCAGGGGGTTAGTATGCCACGGCTAGCCGGGAGGGGGTCAAGGGAAAAGTCTGGACCTGCCGAAGAGGCAAGAGACTTTTTCTTCCCTCTTTGTTTCCTGGTGCGCGAGGAGAGGGGATTAAGAGCGCTGCTTAAAGGAGCTCCAGAGACGGGCGCGAGCCGTGGCTAACAGCGCGGACCCCAGAGACGGGCAAGAGACTCTAAGGCTGCTGCTGCCGCCACCAAGAAGCCAGTGTTCGAGCACAGGTCACTATCCACAACCCCCTTCCGGGAAGCCTGTGCAGCCCGCCACTGCCAGGGTCCCGGGATCCACGGACAACTCCCCCAGGAGAACGCACAGCACGCCTCAGGCTGGTGCAACGTCACGCTGGCCTCTGCCACCGCAGGCTAGCCCTGCACTCCGTGCCCCTCCCTCCCCCAAGCCTGAGTGAGCCAGAGCCCCCGAATCAGCGGCTCCTTTAACCCCGTCCTTTCTGAGCGAAGAACAGACGCCTTCCGGTGACCTACACGCAGAGGCAGGCCCAAATCCAAAGATGAGCCCCTGGGAGCTGTGAGAACAAAGAGAAAGGGAAATCTCTCGCAGCAGCCTCAGAAGCAGTGGTTTAAAGCTTCACAATCAACTTGATGTACCCTAAATCTGTGGAATACCTGAATAGACAACGAATCATCCCACACTGAGGAGGTGGAGTTGGAGAGCAAGATTTATGATTTTTTCCCCTTTCCCTCTTTTTGTGAGTGTGTATGTGTATGCTTCTGTGTGAGATTTTGTCTGTATAGCTTTGCTTCCACCATTTGTCCTAGGGTACTATCCGTCCGTTTTGGGTTTTTTTGTTTGTTTGTTTGTTTTTAATTATTTTTCTTAATAGTTATTTTTTTATTTTAATAATTTTATTACATGTTATATTACTTTACTTTATTTTACTTTATCTTCTTTCTTTCTTTTTTTTCTTCCTTCCTTCTGTCCTCCCTCCCTCCCTCTGTCCCTCCTTTCTTTCTTTCTTTCTTTCTTTCTTTCTTTCTTTCTTTCTTTCTTTCTTTCTTTCTTTCTTTCTTTCTTTCTTTCATTCTACTTTTACTAATTCTTTCCTTCTACATTTTCTCCCTTTCATTCTGAGCTGTGTGGATGAAAGGCTCTTGGCACTACAGCCAGGAGTCAGTGCTATGCCTGTGATGTGGGAGAGCCAACTTCAGGACACTGGTCCACAAGAGACGTCCCAGCTCCAAATAATATCAAATGGTGAAAACCTCCCAAAGATCTCCATCTCAACACCAGCACCCAGATTCACTCAACAACCAGCAAGCTACAGTGCTGGACATCCTATGCCAAACAACTAGCAAGACAGGAACACAACCTCATCCATTAGCAGAGATGCTGCCTAAAATCATAAGTCCACAGACACCCCAAAACACACCACCAGACGTGGACCTACCAACCAGAAAGACAAGATCCAGCCTCATCCACCAGAACACAGGCGCTAGTCCCCTCCACCAGGAAGCCTACACAACCCACTGAACTAACCTTATACACTGGGGCAGACACCAAAAACAACGGGAACTATGAACATGCAGCCTGCAAAAAGGAGACCCCAAACACAGTAAGATAAGCAAAATAGGAAGAGAGAAAAACACACAGCAGATGAGGAGCAAGATAAAAACCCACCAGACCTAACAAATGAAGAGGAAATAGGCAGTCTACCTGAAAAAGAATTCAGAATAATGATAGTAAAGATGATCCAAAATCTTGGAAATAGAATAGACAAAATGCAAGAAACATTTAAAAAGGACCTAGAAGAACTAAAGATGAAACAAACAATGATCAACAACACAATAAATGAAATGAAAAATACTCTAGATGGGATCAATAGCAGAATAACTGAGGCAGAAGAACAGAGAAGTGACCTGGAAGAAAAAAATTGTGGAGCACCTCAATACATAAGGCAAATACTAACAGTCATAAAAGGGGAAATTGACAATAACACATTCATAGTAGGGGACTTTAACACCCCACTTTCACCAATGGACAGATCATCCAAAATGAAAATAAATAAGGAAGGAGAAGTTTTAAATGATACATTAAACAGGACGGACCTAATTGATATTTATAGGACATTCCATCCAAAAACAACAGAATACACACTTTTCTCAAGTGCTCATGGAACATTCTACAGGATAGAACATATCATGGGTCACAAATCAAGCCTTGGTAAATTTAAGAAATTTTAAATTGTATCAAATATCTTTTATGACCACAACTTTATGAGTTGTGGTCGGAAAAGATATTTGATACAATTTACAGGAAAAGATCTGTAAAAAATATACAGGAAATGATCTGTAAAAAATGCAAACACATGGAGGCTAAACAATCCACTACTTAATAACGAAGTGATCACTGAAGAAATCAAAGAGAAAATAAAATAATACCTAGAAAAAAAAGACAATGGAGACACGATGACCCAAAATCTATGTGATACAGCAAAAGCAGTTCTAAGAGGGAAGTTTATAGCAATACAATACTACCTTAAGAAACAGGAAACATCTTGAATAAACAAACTAACCTAGAACCTAAAGCAATTAGAGAAAGAAGAACAAAAAAAACAAAATTAGCAGAAGAGAAGAAATCATAAAAATCAGATCAGAAATAAATGAAAAAGAAATGAAGGAGATGATAGCAAAGATCAATAAAACTAAAAGATAGTTCTTTGAGAACATAAACAAAATTGATAAGCCATTAGCCAGATTCATCAAGAAAAATAAGGGAGAAGACTCAAATCACTAGAATTAGAAATGAAAAAGGAGAGGTAACAACTGACACTGCAAAAATACAAAAGATCATGAGAGATTACTACAAGCAACTCTATGCCAATAAAATGGACAACCTGGAAGAAATGAACAAATTCTTCAAAATGCACCACCTGCCAAGACTGAATCAGGAAGAAATAGAAAATATGAACAGAACAATCACAAGCACTTAAATTGAAACTGTGATTAAAAATCTTCCAACAAACAAAAGCCCAGGACCAGATGGCTTCACAGGCGAATTCTATCAAACATTTAGAGAAGAGCTAACACCTATTTTTCTCAAACTCCTCCAAAATATAGAGGAAGGGAGGAACACTCCCAAATCCATTCTACGAGGCCACCATCACCTTGATACCAAAACCAGACATGGATGTCACAAGGAAAGAAAACTACAGGCCAATATCACTGATGAACATAGATGCAAAAATCCTCAACAAAATACTAGCAAACAGAATCCAACAGCACAATAAAAGGATCATACACCATGATCAAGTGGGGTTTATTCCAGGAATTCAAGGATTCTTCAATATACGCAAAACAATCAATGTGATAAACCATATTAACAAATTGAAGGAGAAAAAACATATGATCACCTCAATAGATGCAGAGAAGGCTTTCAACAAAATTCAACACCCATTTTTGATAAAAAACCCTGCAGAAAGTAGACATAGAGGGAACTTTCCTCAACCTAATAAAGGCCATATATGACAAATCCACAGCCAACATTGTCCTCCATGGTGAAAAACTAAAAGCATTTCTACTAAGATCAGGAACAAGACAAGGTTACCCACTCTCACCACTTTTATTCAACATAGTTTTGGATGTTTTAGCCACAGCAATCAGAGAAGAAAAGGAAGTAAAAGGAATCCAAATCGGAAATGAAGAAGTAAAGCTGTCACTGTTTGCAGATGACATGATACTCTACATAAAGAATCCTAAAGATGCTACCAGAAAAGTACTAGAACTAATCAATGAATTTGGTAAAGTGGCAGGATACAAAATTAATGCACAGAAATCTCTAGCATTCCTATACACTAATGATGAAAACTTTGAAAGTGAAATCAAGAAAACACTCCCATTTACCGTTGCAACAAGAAGAATAAAATATCTAGTTATAAATCTACCTAAGGAGACAAAAGACCTGTATGAAGAAAATTATAAGACACTGATGAAAGAAATTAAAGATGATACAAACAGATGGAGAGATATACCATGTTCTTGGATTGGAAGAATTAACATTGTGAAAATGACTCTACTACCCAAAGCAATCTACAGATTCAATGCAATCCCTATCAAACTACCACTGGTATTTTTCACAGAACTTGAACAAAAAAATTCCCAATTTGTATGGAAACATAAAAGACCCCGAATAACCAAAGAAATCTTGAAAAATGGAGCTGGAGGAATCAGGCTCCCTGACTTCAGACTATACTACAAAGCTACAGTAATCAAGACAATATTGTACTGGCACAAAAACAGAAAGATAGATCAATGGAACAGGATAGAAAGCCCAGAGATAAACCCACGCACATATGGTCACCTTATTTTTGAAAAAGGAGGCAGGAATGTACAGTGGAGAAAGGACAGCCTCTTCAATAAGTGGTGCTGGGAAAACTGAACAGGTACATGTAAAAGTATGAGATTAGATCACTCCCTAACACCATACACAAAAATAAGCTCAAAATGGATTAAAGACCTAAATGTAAGCCCAGAAACTATCAAACTCTTAGAGGAAAACATAGGCAGGACACTCTATGACATAAATCACAGCAAGATCCTTTCTGACCCACCTCCTAGAGTAATGGAAATAAAAACAAAAATAAACAAATGGGACCTAATGAAACTTCAAAGCTTTTGCACAGCAAAGGAAACCATAAACAAGACCAAAAGACAACCCTCAGAATGGGAGAAAATATTTGCAAATGAAGCAACTGACAAAGGATTAATCTCCAAAATTTATATGTAGCTCATGCAGCTCAATAACAAAAAAACAAACAACCCAATCCAAAATGGGCAGAAGACCTAAATAGACATTTCTCCAAAGAAGATATACAGAGTGCCAACAAACACATGAAAGAATGCTCAACATCATTAATCATTAGAGAAATGCAAATCAAAACTATAATGTGATATCATCTCACACCAGTCAGAATGGCCATCATCAAAAAATCTAGAAACAATAAATGCTGGAAAGGGTGTGGAGAAAAGGGAACCCTCTTGCACTCTTGGTATGAATGTAAATTGATACAGCTACTGTGGAGAACAGTATGGAGGTTCCTTAAAAAACTACAAATAGAACTACCATATGACCCAGCAATCCCACTACTGGGCATATACCCTGAGAAAACCATAATTCAAAAAGAGTCATGTACCAAAATGTTCATTGCAGCTCTATTTACAATAGCCCAGAGATGGAAACAACCTAAGTGTCCATCATTGGATGAATGGATAAAGAAGGTGTGGCACATATATACGATGGAATATTACTCAGCCATAAAAAGGAACGAAATTGAGCTATTTGTAATGAGGTGGGTAGACCTAGAGTCTGTCATACAGAGTGAAGTAAGTCAGAAAGAGAAAGACAAATACCATATGCTAACACTTGTATATGGAATTTAAGAAAATAAAAAAGTCATGAAGAACCTAGTGGTAAGACAGGAATAAAGACACAGACCTACTAGAGAATGGACTTGAGGATATGGAGAGGAGGAAGAGTAAGCTGTGACAAAGCGAGAGAGAGGCATGGATATATGTACACTACCAAACGTGAGGTAGATAGCTAGTGGGAAGCAGCCGCATAGCACAGGGAGATAAGCTCGGTGCTCTGTGACAGCCTGGAGGGGTGGGATAGGGAGGGTGGGAGGGAGGGAGATGCAAGAGGGAAGAGATATGAGAACATATGTATATGTATAACTGATTCACTTTGTTATAAAGCAAAAACTAACACACCATTGTAAAGCAATTATACTCCAATAAAGATGTAAAAAAAATAATAATAAAATAAAATAAAATTTACAAAGTTAGAACCTAAAAATAAATAAATAAATAAAACAGGTGATATTAGAGGAAATAAAAACAATCTATTCTTATAAATTTTCCAAGTTGTTAAATCATCAGAAAGCAAAGTACTTGAATTATATTAGCTCAAAATTTGCCAACATGGAAGATGTGTTCTACTGTCTCCCAGGTTCCCATATTCCCTTTCAATGAGTGATCAAATAGTCTTTGAATCTAGTTATAAGAGGATGTGGGAAGGAGGAAATAAACTTTTGTCTCTGCATTTGAAAATTGCAAATGACAGTATAATCATTTAGTTTTAGTCAGATTGCACAACAAATATCATTAAGTTCCTACTGCATTATATACTCTGCAGCATGCTGAAACTATAAACTTAATAAGAAACAGTCCATATCCTAGGGGAGTTCATAGTCTATAAGGAAGACACACACTTAAAACAGCAAGCATAGACAACATTGGAGGAATGAATAAAGGGTACAATAATTAATTCAGCCAAGATGGAAATGAGATAGAGGAATTCACATATAAAGTGGGATTCTACAAATGCAAAGAAAGGTATATTTTCACTGATCAGAACTCTTCTGATTGAAAGTAAATACCCAGTACATACTAGCTTGGAGGGGGGAAAAAAGCTTACTAGCTTTTAAAACTAGAATACTCATGGAGGCATCCAATATTCAGTATTCACAAGTGTGACTGAAACCAGGTGCTCACACTGCATCACTGGTTTATGTCTCTTTTTCTACACTCATCCATATTGCCTTCATTTTCAGGGAGGTGGTCTCCACATTATGAGCGAGAGAACAATCAGCAATTTCAGATTTGCATGTCCCTTGCATCCTTGATCCTAGAGTATATCAAAGGTTGTCTTTCTCAACAAATCTCTGTAAAAGTACAGGAAAGGACTCTAGGTCTGGTTCGTACAACATGCCTATCCCTAAAATAATTGTGATATCCATTGTTAAGATATGTTCTTAATTTATCAGTGGGGTAATGGGGACTGATGAAGATTATTATGATATCAGAGTTAGGTGGTCCCCATAGGAAGGAAATCATAAACATTTCTTTTGGAAAGATAAATAATATGTGGCCACTACTCTATAAACGTCTGAATATATATTGTGCTCTAGAACTCAAAGTTGTGGCTACAAGTGGATACTATTCAGAATATAATGAAAAACTGGATGGGAAACTAAGGTAATTTCTAAAGAAACTTTTAGAACAATGCATCCAGCAATATGATGTGTAAATATTTCACTGAAGGGTGTTTATTTTAAACATCAGCAGGAAGCAGTTACAACTCATAACTAAAATATGCCTAGTACTTTATAAGCCACTTTAATGTACACATTACACTGAATCCCCATAAATTCCTATAGAGTAGATGTCACTATCTTCATCTGACAGGTAAAGTAAAGAAGCTCAGAGATTGAGTTGTCCAGGATGGATAAGCAGTAGAGTCAGATTAAGGTCTTAATCCAATTCCAAGACTCATATTCTTAATCCCTATACTTTTATACAGTAGTTTAGGTAAATCTGTCACCATGAAGAAGGGTGGTTTGAAAATGGCAAGTACAAAAATGGAGGGTGGTCTTTACTGAGAAAAACAAAGGAGATTTGAAGATTCCAGCATTGATCCAGGGGTCTGCTCCATGACTATCTTTTGTCTTTGCCAGATTATGTTTAGTGGGGGAGTGTGAATTATTAAATTACCACAACTTGATTATAAAAAAACATATTCCTTAAGGGCCATTCCTTAAGGGTCACAACTTGATTTAAAAAATACCTATTCCTTAAGGGCCACCAAGCACCTTTACTCTGACTTACATCTAATTGGCCAGCATTCCTGGAACTGGCTGTGCATCTTGGTATTTGCAGTTTAACAAGCTCTGCCAGTGATGCTGGTGCTCAGCCACATTTGGAGTGCATCATACTAAAAATCTTTCTATACTAAAAATCTTTTTCCTACTATGTGCATTGATTTTTACCCCCAAGAGCAAAGAGTTGAAAGGCTTAATAAAAAATTCCTGGTATTTTACACAACCTATGATTAGGACAGAGGGTAACTGCCCTCTCATTCACTAGAAGATATAGTCCCTTAGATTCAAAATGAGCAAAGCTAATTCCCTTCATTGGATATTTGCCTTAGTTTTCTAATTTTAAAGTTTATTTGAAAATATTCTAAATATTCTGAACATTTTCTGGTTCTACTGAGATAAAATTGACATACAGCACTATAAGTTTAAGGTGTACAACATAATGATTTGACTTACAAGCATCACGAAATGATTATAACAATAAGTTAAGTGACTAGCCATCATCTCATATAGAGAGAAAAGAAAAAGAAAGTTTTCTTGTGAAGATAACTCATAGGATTTACTCTCTTAGATGCATTCATATATAACATAAAGCAGTGTTCATTATATTAATCATATTGTGCACAACATCCCTAGTACTTATTTATCTTAAAACTGGAAGTTTGTACTTTTGACCAGCTTTCTCCCATTCTCCCTTCCCCCCAACCCCCATTATCCTTTTATCTCTCTATGGGTACCTAGGTTGCTTCCATATCTTGGCTATTATAAATAATGTTGCAATGACAATAGGGGTGAATATATCTTTTCAAATTAGTGTTTTCAATCTCTTCAGATAAATACACAGGAGTGTAATTGTCGGATTGCATGGTAGTTCTATTTTTAACTTTTTGAGAAACCTTCATAAAGTTTTCCATAGTGGCTGTGCCAATTTACTTTTTAACCAAGAGTGCACAAGTGTTCCCTTTTTTCCACATCCTCACCAACATTTGTTATTTGTGATCTTTTTGATAATAGCCAATCTGAAACTTTTGAGGCGATACCTCATTGTGATTTTGATTTGCATTTCCCTGATGATTAGTGATGTTCAACAGCTTTTCATATGCTTCGTTGACCTGTATGTCTTCTTTGGAAAAATATCTATTCAGGTCCTTTGCCCACTTTTAAATTTGGTTTTGTTTTGTTTTTCTTTTTGTTTTTTTGGATTGAGTGTAAGAGTTCTTTATACAGTTTGGATATTAACCCCTTATCAAACATACCATTTGCAAATAACTTTCCATTCAGTAGATTGTCTTTTCAATTTTTGATGGTTTCCTTTACTGTGCAAAAGCTTTTAGGTTTCATTGGGTCCCTTTTGTTTATTTTTGCTTTTATTTCCTTTGCCTGAGGAGACAGATA
>NW_020838002.1:1259914-1391261 GCF_003676395.1 Aethalodelphis obliquidens | reverse complement strand
ATATATATATATATATATATATATATATATATATATATATATATATATACATATATATATAGCTAAGACCAGTGTCAAAGAGTGTACTGCCTATGTTTTCTTCTAGGAGTTTTATAACTTTGGGTCTTACATTTGGGTCTCTAATCCATTTGGAGTTTATTTTTGCAGATGCTATCAGAAAGTAGTTCAGTTTGATTATTTTGTATGGAGCTGTCCAGTTTTCCCAATATCATTTCTTGAAAATGGTGTCTTTTCTCCATTGTATATTCTTGCCTCCTTTGTCTTAGGCTAATTGACCACATAAATGTGAGTTTATTTCTAAGCTCTCTATTCATTTCCATTTATCTATGTCCATATTTTTCTTAAAGTACCATGTTGTTTTGATTACTCTGACTTTGTACTATAGCTTGAAATCAGGGAGTGTGATACTTCCAGCTTTGCTCTTTCTGAAGACTGTTATGGCAATTGGGGTCTTTTGTGTTTCCATACAAATTTTAGAGTTATTTATTCTGGTTCTGTGAAGAATGCCATTGATATTTTGATAAATATTGCATTAAATCTGTAGATTGCCTTGGGTAGTGTGATCATTTTAACAATACTAATTCTTCCAGTTCATAGGCATGATATATCTTTCCATTTGTTTGTGTAGTCTTCAATTATTTCATCAGTGTCTTATAGTTTTCCAAGTACAGGCCTTTAACCTCCATAGTTATATTTATTCCTAGGTACTTTATTATTTTAGATTCAATTGGAAATGGCATTTTTCTCTTAATTTGTCTTTCTGAGGCTTGATATTAGTGTATAAAAACACAACAGGTTTCTGTATATTAACTTTGTATTCAGCAATTTTACTGAATTTATTTATTACTTCTAATAGTTGTTTGGTGACATCTTTAGGATTTTCTTTAAATATCATTATATCATGTGCAAACAGTTACAGTTTTACTCTTCCTTTCCAATTTGGACGTCTTTTATTGCTTTTTCTTGTTCAATTGCTGTGACTAGGACATCCAGTAATATGTTGGATAAAATGGGTAAGAGTGGACATCCTTGTCTTTTTCCTGATCTTAGAAGGAAAGATTTTATTTTCACTATTGGTATGATAATGGCCCTAGGTTTGTCATATGTGGCCTTTATTATTTTGAGGAATATTCCCTCTGTACCAACTTTGTTGAGAGTTTTTTTTAATCATAAATGGATGTTGAATTTTGTCAAAATATTTTTTTAACATCTTTATTGGAGTATAATTGCTTTACAATGGTGTGTTACTTTCTGCTTTACAACAATGTGAATCAGTTATACATATATATATATGTTCCCATATCTCTTCCCTCTTCCATCTCTCTCCCTCCCACCCTCCCTTCAAAAGAAGTTTTTTACATCTATTGAGATGATCTTATAACTTTTATTCTTCAGTGGGTTGATGTGGTATGTCACATGATGTGCATATATTGAACCAATATTTCATTCCTGGGATAAAAATCCTGCTTGATTATGGTGTACAATACTTTTAATGTATTGTTGAATTCAGTTTGCTATTATTTTGTTGAGGATTTTTACATTTATGTTCATCAGTGATATTGGTTTGTAATTTTCCTTTTTTATGGTGTCTTTGTATTATTTTAGTATCAGGGAGAATGAGTTAGAAAGCATTCCTTCTTGTTCAATTTGTTGGACTAGTTTGAGAATAAGTGTTGGCTTTTCTTTAAATGTTTCATAGAATTCACCTATAATGCCATCTTGTGGGGAAATTTATTTGTTGGGAGTTTTTTGATTACTGATTCTGATTACTTGTAATTGGTCTGTTCATATTGTATTTCTTCATGATTCAGTCTTAAGAAATTGTATGTTTCTAGGAATTTATCCATTTCTTCTAAGTTGCCCAATTTATTGGCATATAATTATTGGTAGTAATCTTTTACAATCCTTTGTATTTCTGTGATGTCAGTTGTAACTCCTCTTTTACTTCTGATTTTATATATTTGGGCCCTCTCCCTTTTTTTCCAAATGAGTCTGGTTACAGATTTATCAATTTTGTTTATCTATTCAAAGACCATCTCTCAGATTCATTGATCTTTAAAATTGTTAAGTCTCTATTTCATTTATTTTTGTACTGATCTTTATTACTTTCATCATTCTATTAAATTTGGGTTTTGTTTTTTCTGCTTTGGGTTCTGTAGTTCCTTTGGGTGTAAATTTAGATCATTTATTTGAGATTTTTATTTCTTGAGGTAGGTTTCTATTGATATAAATTTCCATTTTACAACATTTTTTGCTGTGTCCCATAGATTTTGTATTGTGGTATTTGATTTTATTTGATTCCAGGAATTTTTTAATTTTCTCTTTTACTTCTTCAGGGACCAATTTCTTGTTTAGTAGCATATTGTTATTTGTAGTTTTATTTAATTGAAATATAGTTGACTTACAATTTTATATTAGTTTCAGTTGTACAACATAGTAATTCAAAATTTTTACAGATTATACTCCATACAAAGTTAAAAAATATTGGCTATATTCCCTATGCTATACATTAGATCCTTGTAATATTTATTTTATACCTAGTAAATTGTTCCTCTTAATCTCCTTCAACTATTTTGCTTCTATCCCTACTATTGTCCCCTCAGGTAACCATTAGCTGTTCTTTGTATCTGTTTCTGTTTGGTTATATTTGTTCATTTGATTTATTTTGTAGATTCCACTTATAAGTGAAAACATACAGTATTTGTCTTTCTCTGTCTAATTTATTTTGCTCAGCATAATACACTCCAGGTCCATCAACACTCTGACAAGTGGCAAGATTTCATTCTTCTTATGACTCAGTAATATATATATATATATATCACATATTCTTTATCCAATCATCTATCAATAGGCACTTAGGTTACATCCATACCTTGGCTACTGTAAATAGTGCTTCATGAACTTTGGGGTGCTTATGTCTTTTTGAATTAGAGTTTTCATTTTCATTGGATAAATACCAAGAATGGAATTGCTGGATTATATGTTAGCTCTATTTTTAATTTTTTGAGGAACTTCCATACTATTTTTCATGGTGGCTGTACCAATTTACATTCCTGCCAACAGTGCAGGAGCATTCTTTTGTCTCCATATTCTTGCCAAGACTTATTATTTGATGTCTTTTGGAAGATAGCTATTCTGATAGGTGTGAGGTGATATCTCTTTGTGGTTTTGATTTGCATTGTCCTGATGATTAGTGATGTTCAGTATCTATTTGCCTACCAAACATTTTATTTCTTCTTTGGAAAAATGCCTATTAGGGTCCTATGCCCATTTTGTAATCAGATTGTTATTGTTTTTGATATTGATTTGTATGAGTTCATTGAATATTTTTTTATATTAACCCCCTATTAGACATACTGTTTGCAAATATCTTCTCCCTTTCAGGAGGTTACCTTTTCATTTGGTTGAAGGTTTCCTTTGCTGTCAAAAGTTTTAAAGTTTGATTAGGTACCATTAAAAAATTTTTTGCATTCATCTCCCTTACCTGAGGAGACAGATCCAAAGAAATATTGCAAAGACCAATGTCAATGAGCATAATTCCTATGTTTTCTTCTAGGGGTTTTATGATTTGGGGTCCTACATTTAAGTCTTTAAAACATTTTGAGTTTATTTTTTATATGGTGTGGGAAAATGCCCTAGTTTTATTCTTTTTCACGTAGCTGTCCAGTTCTCTAAACACCATTTATTGAAAAGAATGTCTTTTCTCCATTGCATATTCTTGCCTCCTTTGGCATAGACTGATTGACCATATATGTGTAGGTTTATTCTTGGGTTCTATATTATCTTCCATTGATATATGTGTCTTTTTTTGTTCAAATGTTAGGAATGCTGTAGCTTTGTAGAATAGCCTGAAGTCAAAGGAACATGATACCGCCAGCTCTGTTCTTTTTTTCTCAAGAATTCAATGGTTATTTGGGGTCTTTAGTGGTTCTCTAAAAAGTTTAGGATTACGTATTCTAGTCTGTGAATAATTTTATGGGTATTTTGAGAGGGATTGCAGTAAACCTATAGCCTGCTTTGGGTAGCATGGACATTATAACAATATTAATTCTTCCAATCCATGAAAGTGGATTACTTTCCATTTATTTGTGTCATCTTCAATTTCCTTCATTAATATCTTACACTTTTCATAATACAGGTCTTTCACCTCCTTGATCAAATTTATTGCTATGTGTATTATTTTTATTAATGCCATTATAAATGGGATTGTTTTGTTGATTTCTCTGATAGTTCATTATTAGTATGTGTCTTGTATCTTGCCACTTTACCAGATTTGTTTTCAGTTCTAACAGTTTTTTGGTGGATTCTTATTTTTTATTTCAATTCTTTCTTTTTTAATTTTTTTAAACATATTTATTGGAGTATAATTGCTTTACAATGCTGTGTTAGACTCTGCTGTACAACAAAGTGAAATACCTATATGTATACATATATCCCCATATCCCCTCCCTCTTGCATCTCCCTCCCACCCTCCCTATCACACCCCTCTAAGAGGTCAAAAAGCACAGAGCTGATCTCCCTGTGCAATGCAGCTGCTTCCCCCAAGCTATCTATTTAAAATTTGGTAGTGTATATATGTCAATGCTACTCTGTCACTAAGTCCCAACTTACCCTTCTCCCTCCCTGAGTCCTCAAGTCCATTTCCTATGTCTGTGTCTTTATTCCTGTCCAGCCCCTAGGTTTGTCAGAACCATTGTTTTTTGTTGCTGTTGTTGTTAGATTCCATATATATGTGTTAGCATACGGTATTTGTTTTTGTCTTTCTGACTTACTTCACTCTATATGACAGACTCTAGGTCCATCTTTCTCACTACAAATAACTCAATTTCATTTCCTTTTATGGCTGAGTAATATTCCATTGCATATATATGCCACATCTTCTTTATCTATTCATCTGTTGATGGACACTTAGGTTGTTTCCATGTCCTGGCTATTATAAATAGTGCTGCAGTGAACATTGTGGTACAGGTCTCCTATTGAATTATGGTTTTCTCAGGATGTGTGCCCAAAAGTGGGATTGCTGGGTCATATGGTAGTTATACTTTTAGTTTTTTAAGGAACCTCCATACTGTTCACCATAGTGACTGTATTAATTTATCAATTTTTCCCACCAAGAGAGCAGAAGTGTTCCCTTTTCTCCACACCCTCTCCAGCATTAATTGTTTGTAATTTTTTAAAAAAATTTTTTTAATGATGGCCATTCTGACCAGTGTGAGGTAATACCTCATTGTAGTTTTGATTTGCATTTCTCTAATGATTAGTGATGTGAGCATCCTTTCATGCTCAACATCAATAATTGTTTGTTGGCAATCTGTATATCTTCTTTGAAGAAATGTCTATTCGGGTCTTCTGCCCATTTTTGGATTAGATTGTTTATTTTCTTTTATATTTAGCTGCATGAGCTGCAGGTAAATTGTGGAGATTAATCCTTGGTCAGTTGCTTCACTTGCAAATATTTTCTCCCATTCTGAGGTTTGTCTTTTCGTCTTCTTTATGGTTTCCTTTGCTGTGCAAAAGTTTTTAAGCTTCATTAGGGCCCACTTGTTTATTTTTGAATTTATTTCCATTTCTCTAGGAAGTGGGTCAAAAAGGATCTTGCTGTGATGTATGTCATAGAGTGTTCTGCTCTAAGAGTTTTCCTCTAAGAGTTTTATAGTGTCTGACTTTACATTTAGGTCTTTAATCCATTTTGAGTTTATTTTTGTGTATGGTGTTAGAGAGTGTTCTAATTTCATTCTTTTACATATAGCTGTCCAGTTTTCCCCACACCACTTATTGGACAGGCTATCATTTATCCACTGTATATTCTTGCCTCCTTTATCAAAGATAAGGTGACCATATGTGCATGGGTTTATCTCTGGGCTTTCTATCCTGTGCCATTGATCTATATATCTGTTTTTGTGCCAGTACCATACTGTCTTGATTACTGTAGCTTTGTAGTATAGTCTGAAGTCAGGGAGCCTGATTCCTCCAGCTCCGCTTTTTTTCTCAATATTGCTTGGTTATTTGGGGTCTTTTGTGTTTCCATACGAATTGTGAAATTTTTTGTTCTAGTTCTGTGAAAAATGCCAGTGGTAGTTTGGTAGGGATTGCATTGAATCTGTAGATTGCTTTGGGTAGTAGAGTCGTTTTCACAATGTTGATTCTGCCAATCCAAGAACATGGTATATCACTCCATCTGTTTGAATCATCTTTAATTTCTTTCATCAGTGTCTTATAGATTTTTGCATACATGTCTTTTGTCTCCTTAGGTAGGTTTATCCCTAGGTATTTTATTCTTTTTGTTGCAGTGGTAAATGGGAATGTTTCCTTAATTTCTCTTTCAGATTTTTCATCATTAGTGTATAGGAATGCAAGAGATTTCTGTACATTAATTTTTTATCCTGCTACTTTACCAAATTCATTGATTAGCTCTAGTAGTTTTCTAGTAGCAACTTTAGGATTCTCTATGTATAGTACCATGTCATATGCAAACAATGACACTTTTACTTCTTCTTTTCCAATTTGGATTCCTTTTATTTCTTTTTCTTCTCTGATTGCTTGGCTAAAACTTCCAAAACTATGTTGAATAATAGTGGTGAGAGTGGGCAACCTTGTATTGTTTCTGATCTTAGTGGAAATGGTTTCAATATTTCACCATTGAGAACAATGTTGCCTGTGGGTTTGTCATATACAGCCTTTATTATGTTGAGGTAAGTTCCCTCTATGCCTACTTTCTGGAGGGTTTTTATCATAAATGGTGTTGAATTTTGTCAAAAGACTTCTCTGCATCTATTGAGATGATCATATGTTTTTTCTCCTTCAATTTGTTAATATGGCTTATCACATTGATTGATTTGTGTATATTGAAGAATCCTTGCATTCCTGGGATAAATCCCACTTAATGATGGTGTATGATCCTTTTAATGTGCTGTTGAATTCTGTTTGCTGGTATTTTGTTGAGGATTTTTGAATCTATGTTCATTAATGACATTGACCTGTACTCTTCTTTTTTTGTGGCATCTTTGTCTTGTTTTGGTGTCAGGGTGATGGTGGCCTTGAAGAATGAATTTGGGAGTGTTCCTCCCTCTGCTATATTTTGGAAGAGTTTGAGAAGGATCGGTGTTATCTTTTCTCCTAATGTTTCATAGAATTCACCTGTAAAGCCATCTGGTCCTGGGCTTTTGTTTGTTGGAAGATTTTTAATCTCAGTTTCAATTTCTGTGCTATGTGTGGTCTGTTTATATTTTCTATTTCTTCCTCATTCAGCCTTCGAAGATTGTACTTTTATAAGAATTTTTCCATTTCTTCCAGGTTGCCCATTTTATCGGCATATAGTTTCTTGCAGTACTCTCTCATGATCCTTTGTATTTCTGCCATGTCAGTTGTTACTTCTCCTTTTCATTTCTAAATCTATTGATTTGAGTCTTCTCCCCTTTTTTTCTGGATGAGTCTGGCTAATTGTTTATCAATTTTGTTTATCTTCTCAAAGAACCAGCTTTTAGTTTTATTGATCTTTGCTATTGTCTCCTTCATTTCTTTTTCATTTATTTCTGATCTGATCTTTATGATTTCTTTCCTTCTTCTAACTCTGACTGTTTTGTTCTTCTTTCTCTAATTGCTCTAGGTGTAAGGTTAGGTTGCTTATTTGAGATTATTCTTGTTTCTTGAGGTAGGATTGTATTGTTATAAACTTCCCTCTTAGAACTTCTTTTGCTGCATCCCATACGTTTTGGATAGTTGTGTTTTCATTGTCATTTGTTTCTAGGTATTTTTTAAATTTCTTCTTTGATTTCTTCAGTGATCTCTTGGTGATTTAGTAGTGTATTGTTTAGCCTCCATGTGTTTGTACTTCTTACAGTATTTTTCCTATAATTGATATCTAGTCTCATAGTATTGTGGTCAGAAAAGATACTTGATATGATTTCAATCTTTTAAAAAATTTACCAAGGCTTGGTTTGTGAACCAAGGTATGATTTATCCTGGAGAATGTTCCATGAGCAGTTGAGAAGAAAGTGTTGTCTGCTCTTTTTGGATGGAATGCCCTATAAATATCAATTAAGTCCATATTGTTTAATGTATCTTTTAAAGCTTGTGTTTCCTTATTTATTTTCATTTTGGATGATCTGTCTGTTGGTGAAAATGGGGTGTTAATGTCCCCTATTATTATTGTGTTACTGTTGATTTCCCTTTTATGGCTGTTAGCATTTGCCTTATGTATTGAGGTGAGGCGCTCCTATGTTAGATGCATAAATATTTACAATTGTTATATCTTTTTCTTTGATTGATCCCTTGATCATTATGTATTGTCCTTCTTTATCTCTTGTAATAGTCTTTATTTTAAAGTCTATTTTTTTCTGATATGAGAACTGCTACTCAGCTTCTTTTTGATTTCCATTTGCATGGAATATCTTTTTCCATCCCCTCACTTTCATTCTGTATGTGTCCCTAGGTCTGAAGTGCGTCTCTTGTAGACAACATATATATGGGTCTTGTTTTTTTTTCCATTCAGGCAGTCTATGTGTTTTGGTTGGAGCATTTAATTCATTTACATTTAAGGTAATTATATGTATGTTCCTATTGCCATTTTCTTAATTGTTATGAGTTTGTTTTTGTAGGTCTTTTCCTTTTCTTGTATTTCCTGCCTTAGCAGTTCCTTTAGCATTTATTGTAAAGCTGGTTTGGTGGTGCTGAATTCTCTTAACTTTTGCTTGTCTGTAAAGATTTTAATTTCTCCATGCAATCTTAATAATATCCTTGCTGGCTAGAGTTATTTGGTTGTAGGTTTTTTCCTTTCATCACTTTAAATATGTGCTGCCACTCCCTTCTGTCTTGCAGAATTTCTGCTGAAAGATCAGCTGTTAACCTCATGGGGATTCCCTCATATGTTATTTGTTGATTTTTCCCTTGCTGCTTTTAATATATTTTCTTTGTATTTAATTTTTAATAGTTTGTTTAATATGTGTCTTGGCATGTTTCTCCTTGGATTTATTCTCTACAGGAGTCTCTGTGCTTTCTGGACTTTATATTTTCCTTTCCATATTAGGGAAGTTTTCAATTATAATCTTTTCAAATATTTTCTCAGACTCTTTCTTTTTCTCTTCTTCTGTGACCCCTATAATTCGAATGTTGGTGCATTTAATGTTGTCCCAGAAGACCCTGAGACTATCTTCAATTCTTTTTATTTATTTTTTCTTTATTCTGCCCTGAGACAGTTATTTCCACTATTCTATCTTCCAGGTCACTTATCCATTCTCCTGCCTCAGTTATTCTGCTATTGATTCCTTCTAGAGAAGTTTTAATTTCATTTACTGTGTTTTCATCATTCTTTGTGTGCTCTTTAGTTCTTCCAGATCCTTGTTAAACATTTCTTGTATTTTCTCCATTGTATTTCCAAGATTTTGGATCATCTTTACTATCATTATTCTGAATTCTTTTGCAGGTAGACTGCCTGTTTCCTCTTCAGTTGTTTGGTCTGGTGAGTTTTTACCTTACTCCTTCATCTGCTGTATCTTTCTCTGTCTTCTCATTTTGTTTAACTTACTGTGTTTGGGGTCTCCTTTTAGGAGGCTCCCAGATCTTAGTTCCTGTTGTTTTTGGTGTCTGCCCCCAGTTGGTGAGCTTGGTTCAGTGACTTGTGTCAGCTTCTTGTTGGTGGGGACTGGTGGCTGTGTTCTGGTGGGTTGGGCTGGATCTTGTGTTTCTGGTGGCCTGGGCCACATCTGGTGGTGTGTTTTGGGGTGTCTCTGAACTTTGGTTTTAGACAGACTCTCTGCCAATGCTTGGGCTTGTGTTCCTGCCTTGCTAGTTGTTTGGCATGGGGCATCTGGCATTGGAACTGGCTGGCAGTTGGGTGGAGCTGTGTCTTACATTAGAGATGGAGATTTCTGGGAGAGCTCTCACCAATTGATATTATGTGGGGCCGGGAGGTCTCTGGTTGTCCAATGTCCTCAACTCAGCTCTCCCACCTTGGAGGCTCAAGCCTGACACTAGGGCAGAGCACCAAGACCCTCTCAGCCACATGCCCATGTATGTGCAGAATTTCTTGCCTTTGGGGAAGTCTGAGGTCTTTTGCCTGCATTCAGTAGGTTTTCTGTAGGAGTTGTTCCACATGTAGATGTATTTTGATGTATTTGTGGGGAGGAAGGTGATCTCCACGTCTCACTCCTCCACCATCTTGAAGGTCCTGCTGATGGATTCTTTAAAGTCTTCTACATACAGTAGCAAGCCATCTGCAAATGGTGAGTTTTACTTCTTCAGTTGAATTTGAATATATTTTTTCTTGTCTGATTTCTGTAGCTAGTATTTCCAATATTATGTTTAATAGAAGTGTTGACAGTGGGCATCTTGTCTTGTTTCTGATCATAGAGGAAAAGCTTTCAGGTTTTTACCATTGAGTATAATGTTAGCTATTGGTTTGTCATAATGGCCTATATTATGTTGAAGTATATTCCCTACATATTAATTTTGTCCAGAGTTTTTATCATGACTTAACATTTAATTTTGCCAAATTATTTTTCTGCATGTATTGAGATGATCATGTGAATTTTATCCTTCATTTTGTTAATGTGGTGTGTCACATTGATTGATTTGTAGTTATGAACCATCTTCACATCCCTGGAATAAATGCCACTTGATCAGGGTACATGATCCTTTTTAATGTATGGTTGAATTCAATTTGCTAGTATTTTCTTGAGAATTTTTGCATCTATATTCATAATGGATATTGTCCTATCATTTTATCTCTATTTTTTAGTGTCTTTCTCTGGACTTGGTAACAGGGTGAAGCTTATTCATAGAATGAATTTGGAAGTGTTTCTTCCTCTTCAATTTTTTCAAATAGTTTGAGAAGAATAAGTATTAACTCTTCTTTAAATTGTAGAATTTCACTGTGAATTTGTGACTTTGTATTGTTGAGGTTTTTTGTCTTCATATTCAGTTTCAATACTAGTAATCAGTCTCTTTGGATTTTCTGTTTTTTTCTGATTCAGTCTTGGAAGATGGTACTTTTCTAGGCAGTTATCCATTTCTTCTAAGTTGTCCAATTTATTGCTGTATAACTGTTCATAGTATTGCCTTATAATTGTATTTCTGTAATGTCATTTATTAACTCTCCTCTTTCATTTCATTTTTTTTTAATTTCAGCCCTCTCTTTTTTTCTTAATGAGTCTGGCTAAAGATTTATCAATCTTTTTTATCTTTCAAAAAAATCTCTTAGCTTCATTAATCTTTTGTATTGATTTTTTGGTCTCTATTTTATTTAGTTCTGCACTTATCTTTATTATTTCCTTCCTTCTGCTGACCTTAGAATTTAATTGTTCTTTTTCTAATTCCTTTAGATAGATAGTTAGGATGTTTATGTGATATTTTTCTTATTTTGTGTGTAGGCCTGAATCACTATAAACTTCCCTCTTAAAACTGCATTTGCTATGTCTACAGATTTTGGAATGTTATGTTTTTATATTAATTTGTCTCAAGGTATTTTCTTTTTTAATTTCTATGATTTCTTCACTGGCTGATTTGTTTTTTAATACCATGTAGTTTAGTATCCATGCTTTTTGAGGTGTTTTGTATTTCTATTTTTATTCCTGTAATTGATTTACACTTTCATACTATTGTGGTTGGAAAAGATGTTTGATATAATCTTAATATTCTTCAAATTATTGAGCCATTTTATGGCCTAACATGTGACCTATTCTCAAGGAAGTTCTACGTGTATTTAAAAAGAATAAATATACTGCTATTTTTGGATGGAATGTTCTGTATACATCTCCTAAGGACATCTGGTACAATGTGTCATTTCAGGACACTGTTTCCTTATTGATTTTCTGTCTGGATCATTTATCTATTGATGTAATTTGGATATTAAATCCCCTACTATTATTGTGTTATTTTCAGTTTCTCCCTATATGTCTGTTAATATTTGCTTTATATATTTAAGTGCTCCTATATTAGGTGCATATACACATGTTATATCCTCTTCTTGGATTGAAACTTTATCATTATACCATGTTTTCTTTGTCTTTTATTATATTTTGTTTTAAACTCTATTAGTCTGAGATGAGTATTTCTAACCCAGCTTTTTGTGTGTTTGTTTCCAATTGCATGGAAATCTTTTTCCATTGCCTTATTTTCAACCTGTGTCTGTCTTAATTCTTAAGTGAGTCTCTTATACGCAGCATAGAGATGGATCTTTGTTTTTTAATCCATTTAGCCCCATTATGTCTTTTTATTGGAACATTTAGTTCATTGATATTTAAAGTGATTATTGATAGGTATGTACTTATTGCCAGTTTTTACTTGTTTTCTGGCTGTTCTTGTAGTTCTGCTCTATTGTTTTATTCCCCTTTCCTTTCCCCTGTGGTTTGATGATTTTCTTTAGTGCTATGTTTGGCTTTCTTTCTCTTATTTTTTTCTGTATCTATTGTAGGTTTTTGATTTGTGTTTACCATGAGGTTTATGTATATCAAACTATAACTATACCTATCTGTTTTAAACTGATAGTCATTTCATTCAAAATCATTGTAAAAACTACATTTTTTACTCCCCCCACAACGTTTTACATTTTGGTTTCATAGTTTATGTTTTCATGTCTAGTCCTTAATTGTTTAATACAGCGATACTTAATTTTTAAATTTCTTGCCTTATAACCTTTGGACTAGTTTATTTAAGTGGTTGGCCCACTGCTTGTACTATATATAACTTCATCAGTAAGATTTTTCCTTCATCTATTTTCTTATTTCTAGTTATAGACTTTTCTCTTTTGCTTAAAGTAGATTCTTAAACATTCCTTGTAGGGTAGGTTAGTGATGATGAACTCTCACTTTTTGCTTGTCTGGAAACCTTTCTCTCTCTTTGTGTTGTGAATGATAACCTTGTTGGGTAGAGTGTCTTTGGTTGTAGGTTGCTTCCTGCCAGCACTTTAAATATATGAGACCGCTCCCTTATGACCTGCAAAATTCCTGTGAAAAAGCAGCTGATGAAGTACAGAGCTTCCCTTTTATGTGACTGTTTCTCTTGCCATTTCAAAATTCTAGTTATATCTTTAACATTTGCCATTTTAATCATATGTTTTGGTTTGAGTCTCTTTGTTTTACCTTGTTTGAGATTCTCTGCACTTTGGACATATGTATCTGTTTTCTTCTTCAGGGTAGGTAATTTTCAGACATAATTTAATCAAATATGATTTCTGCTCCTTTCCCTTTCTTCTATAATTTAATCAAATATGATTTCTGCTCCTTTTCCTTTCTTCTCTTTCTGGGACCACTATAATGCAAACGTTAGTATGATTTGATGTCCAAGATGTTCCTTAAATTATCTTAATTTTTAATATTTTTTTTTGCTCTTGATTTGTTTATTTCCACTATTCTGTCCTCCAAGTCACTTTTGTGTTCTTCTGTATCACTGAATCTGCTGGTAATTCCTTCTAGTGTATTTTTCATTGCAATTGTTATGTTCTTCAGCTTAGTTCTTTTTATATTTTCTATTTCTTTATTGAAGTTCTCACTGTGTTCCTTTATTATTTTCCCAGATTCAGTTAATATTTTTATTACTATTGCTTTGAACTCATTGTTGAGTAAATTACTTATCTCTGCTTCTTTGGGATTAATCCTGGGGTTTTATCCTGTTCTCTGGTTGTAAGATATTTCTGTCTTCTAATTCTTTTTTACCTATCTCAGTCTTGAAGGCAGGTCCTTATGTGGGAGCATCCCTATGCATTCTGCTTGTTCCCATTGATTTTTGGGGTAGAGCTGAGTCTGAAGTGAGCATGCATTGTTTTCTCCCAGGGTGCACTGGCAGTAGGCAGGTATGGCTGGAGTCAGAGGGGCTAGAGCTAATGACTGGTGTGAGCCAGGTTTTATCCCAGGTTCTTTGTTGGTCATCATACTGTCTGGGGGCAGAGCCAGGTCCCCAGCAGTTGGAGCAGGAACCCTGAGAGATCCAGACTTAACCCCAGAACAATGATGATTGCCACCTTGGCCAATGGTGGGGCAGGGCCCCAAGGAGCTGGAGTCACAGCACTAGGGGTGCTGGGCTTCTTCCTGCTGTAATGGTGGTCTCCACCTTGGCTAGGTGTAGGCAAGAACTCAAGGGGCTGGAAGCTGCAGTTCTGAGCTAGCTCTGTTTCTCCTGGCATGATGGCAGGTTATTCCTTGGTCTATCAAGCCCCCAGGGCTAGTTTTTTTTTCTTTTTTTCCTTATAGTTGATTTTTTACTCTTACCATTGTGATCAGAAAAGATGCTTGATATGATTTCATATTCTTAAATTTATTAAGATTTGTTTTGGCCTAGTATGTAATCTATCCTGGTGCATGTTCCATGTGCACTTTAAAATAATGTGTATTCTGCTGCTTTTGCATGGAATGTTTTGTAGATATCTGTTAAGTCCATCTGTTCTAATGTGTCATTTAAAGCCACTGTTTCCTTATTGATTTTTTGTCAGATCATGCATCCATTGATGTATTAAAGTCCCTATTTATACTTTAATAAAGTGGAGTTTTAAAGTCCCCTACTATTATTGTGTTTCTGTCAATTTCATCCTTTAATATTTCCTTTGTTTGTTAATATTTGCTTTATGTATTTAGGTTTTCCTATTTCAGGTACATATATATTTACAATTGTTATATCTTCTTGTTGGACTTATCCCTTTATTTTATGTAATATTCTTCTTTGTCTCTTGTTACAGTCTTTGTTTTAAACTATATTTTTTCTGATATAAGCATTGTTACTCCAGCTTTCCTTTTGTTTCCGTTTTCATGGAATACCATTTTCCAGCCCCTCACCTTCAGTCTGTATGTCTTTTTATCTGAAATGAATCTTTTTGAGGCAGCATATATATGGGCCTGGTATTTTTTTTAATCAATTCACCAACTCTATATATTTTATTGGAACATTTAGTCCATTTACATTTAAAGTAATTATTGATGTGTATGTACTTATTGTCATTTTGTTAATTTCCTGATTGTTTTAATAGTCCCTTTTTGTTCCTTTCTTCTTCAATAGCACTTTTCCCTTGTGATTCAAGGATTTATTCTTTTGTGTGTATCTATTATAGGTTTTGTTACAATTACCACATGGTTTATACATAGCAATATAATTATTTTAATTTGATGATTTCTAAGATTGAATGTATTCTACTAATCCTACATTTTTACTCGCTCCCCTATTTTTAATGTTTTTGACACCATATTTTCCATCTTTCTATTTTGTGTATTCTTCATTGTGAATATAGATGATTTTACTGCTTTTGTCTTTAACCTTTGCACTAGCTTTATAAGAGGTTGATCTAATACTTTTTCTATATATTTGCCTTACCAATGAGATTTTTTTATTTTATAATTTCACATTTCTAGTTGTGGCCTTTCTTTTTCCACTTAGAGAGGTCCATTAAATCTTTCTTTTAAAGCTGGTTTAGTGGTGCTGAACTCTTTTAGCCTCTGTTTGTCTGTAAAACTCTTTATCTCTCTTTCAAATATAATTGATAGATTTGCCAGGTAGAGTATTCCTGGTTGTAGGTTTTTTGTTTCATCACTTTAAATATATCATGCCACTCCCTTCTGGCCTGCAAAATTTCTGCAGAAAAGTCAGCTGACAGTGTTATGGGATTTACCTTGTACATAACAAGTTTCTTTTCCCTTGTTCCTTTTAAGATTCTCTCTTTATCCTTAAATTTTACCATCTTAGTTATAATGTGTACTGGTGTGAATCCTTTTGTGTTCATTTTATTTGGGACTCTCTGTATTTCCTGGACATGGACATCTTTTTCCTTTCCCAGATTAGGGAAATTTTCAGCCATTATCACTTCAGATAAGTTCTCTGCTCCTTTCTCACTTCTTCTGGGACTCCTATAATGCAAATGTTAGTACATTTGATTCTGTCCCAGAGGTCTCTTAAACTATTCTTGTGTTATAAAATTCTTTTTTCTTTTTTTTTTTTTTTCTGTTCAGTGTGGGTGATTTTCACTGTTATGGCTTACAATTAGCTGATTCATTCCTCTGTATCATCTAATCTACTGTTGATTCCTTCCAGTGTATTTTTCCTTTCAGTTATTGTATTCTTCAGCTCCATTTAGTTCTTTATATTTTCTAACTCTGTTAAACTTTCACTGTGTTCATAAATTCTTCTCCCAAGTTTATTGTGCATTTTTATTATCATTACATTGACTCATTATTAGGTAGATTGTTTATCTCTACATCACTTATTGCTTCTTGAGTTTTATCTTGCCTCTACATTTGGGACATATTCTTTTGTCACCTAGGTTTGCTTAATTCTCTGTGATTACTGTATGCATTAAGTAGATTAGGTAGGTAATGTTTCCTGATCTTGGAGAAGTGGCCTTATGTAGGAGACTTCCTATGGAGCCCAATAGTGAAATCTCCTTTTGTCACCAGAGTTCCATGATCTAGGGGTGTTCACTGTGTGAGCTAAGTGGGCCCTTCTCTTGTGTTGAGGTGAAATACTGTGGGTGTTCTTTAGGCTTGGCTGGCCCTTGTCCTGGTTGGCTGCCAGCCTAGGCCTTATGTGGATGCTTCTGGACTTTGGTGGGTGGGGCCAACCCCTGGTGCAGATGGCTGGATGACTTGAAGCATCTCATTTCTGGTCCTGGTCTTTTGGTGGGTGGAGCTGTGTCCCAGGGAGACTGGTTGCAGGGCATGGGAGGTCCTGGGACTGGTAAAAACTTGTTGGTACACTGGTACAACCTCAGAGCTAGTAGAATAGAAGGAGGACACCTAAATAGAGCCATCCATCAACAGTGTCCTCATTGTAGCAAGAACTCCCCAAAATGGCTGCAGCTAGAATCTTTGTCCCCAGAGGTAGTCCCAGTTACCTCCTGCCCTCTCTGGGACATTCTCCAAGATGAATAAATGTGTCTAACCCAGGCTCCTTCCAAATTTCTGCCTCTGCACTGGGCCTTGCAGAATGTGAGATTTTGTGTGTGCTCTTTAAGAACCAAGTCTCTTTTTTGCTACAGCCTTTCAGCTCTTTGGTACACAAGCCCTGCTGTCCTTCAAAGTCAGATAGTATGGGGGCTCATCTTCACAGTGCAGCACCCCAGAACTGGGGACCCCCATGTGGGGCTTGAATCCCTCACTCCTTGGGGAGAATCTCTGAAATTTTGATTATCTTCCCCCTTGTGGTTTGCTTAACAGGGGTGAGGGTCTTGACTATATTGCATCTCTACCCGTCCTACCCATTCCTTCTTTATATTTTTAGTTGTGGAAAATCTTTTCTGCTAGTGTCCAGGTCATTCTCATTGATAGTTGCTTTGTAAATAGTTTTGCTTTTGGTGCACCCATAAGAGGAGATGATCTCAGGATCTTACTACTCTGACACCTTGGTCACTCCTCCTCACATTCTGAATATTTACTTTTTTAATTTTTAAAATTTATTTTATTTATTTATTTATTTATTTATTTATGGTTGTGTTGGGTCTTCATTGTTGTGTGTGGGCTTTCTCTAGTTGCGGTGGGCAGGGGTTACTCTTCATTGCAGTTCCTGGGCTTCTCATTGCAGCAGCTTCTTTTGTTGTAGAGCATGGACTCTAGGTGCACAGCTTCAGTAGTTGTGGCACATGGGCTCAGTAGTTGTGGCTCACAGGCTCTAGGGCACAGGCTCAGCAGTTGTGGTGCTCAGGCTTAGCTGCTCCACAGCATGTGGGATCTTCCCAGACCACAGCTAGAACCCATGTCCCCTGCATTGGCAGGCAGATTCTTAACCACTGCACCACCAGGGAAGTGCTCTGAACATTTTAGATTGGGAACTGATTTACTGCTGCAGCTTTAAATTTCCTTTGACTTTAAAAAGCTGTGATTGTCTTGATAGCTTTCTCAAGTTTTTGTTCTTCTTACCTTCTGTTTAAGATGTCTCTTCCTTGTTTATCATTCCTTTAATAAATTACAACAATTTCATGTTAAATGCTTTATGGTTACATTTGGAACCAACATTTATTTACTTTTTCTGAGCACGTTCTCAAAAAATCATTCTTTTTTTGTGCTATCATATGTGTGTTGTTTTGTGAATCCTAGCAGATATGCCAGTGAAAAAGAGAACCTCAGGCATGAGTCTATCAGGAATTGATGCCTTGATGTGCAAGACAGCATATGAATGCTGTTGACCCTAATGGAGCCAACCTAGAAGGAAAGGAGGAAAATGGTACAGAAAGGGAAGATTTGAGAAAGAACAGAAAACATTATCTGTTCCATAGTTCCTTAGAAGTGTTCCCCTGCTTGAGTTTCCAGTAATACTCAGAAATAAAAATATATTATCTGGTGAAGAACATGAGCAGATGTTTTGATTTTTCAGCATGTTGAACTATTTTCCAACAGTGGGCAAGATCAAGATCATGTATTTGATATTTCCAAAATCTTCCATATAAAAATAATGTGAATTTATAGTTTGGATATCAAAACATATAAAGTCTTATTTATCATCCTTCTCTGAATAAATGGAGAACTATCATGTGCAAGAATATTCAGTAGTGTGTATTTCACTAATATCAAATATTAGTGGGAGTTATGTGAGTTTGGAAAAATGATAACTAAGATTTTTACCTGAAGGAAAACAGAAAATTTTTAGAATGGGAAGGAAAATTAAATCTTAATTATCAGAAATTTTCTTAATTTTTCTTGCCTTGTCTCAGTGAGCAAGCTCTCTATTGAACATCTTATTTCAATTAGCAGTATGGAGGCAAATATTCTGTGAAAAGTTGAGCGTACATCCTCACTTCACATGGTTGCAAAGGGGACACATTGTAAAATATCATACAAACTTACAAATGGAATACATTATATTTTTTTAGTTTTCTTCTAAGCACTTATTATGTAGCTCCTATCATAGTGGGGTATACATGAAGCTAATAAACATCAAGTTTCAAAGTTCCTACCCTGCACAAATTCTTGCCACAGCTGTGGAATGGGTTAAACCTAGCAATGGGTTGTGATTATATGTTTTGGTAAAATTTGTTAAGTTAGGTATATTTGTTATGATCATTAAGATCACTGCTTCTCACCACCTCAGTTTGCTTTCCTTCACACTTCCATTTGGGTCAATTGATAGTTATATGGATTCAAGTTAAAAGTTGAGCTGGGGAATACATATATTTATCATTTAGTGAGATATATTTATACGGTTTAGAGTCACTTCTGTTTACATTTAATTTATTGCCAAAATTACCAGTGTAAGAATGACTTCCAGAAATACTCCTTCCTGCCCACTGTGAAGATTCACCATGATGTAATGTAAAAGCACAGGGCCACAGGTGTTACAACAATCTGAAGTTATTCTTCAGATATTAATAATGGTATTGTATGAGGAGTAGAAGAGAAACAAAATCTGAATTTGGTGGAACCGTAAGCTAGTCTCTGGAAATGTCTTCCAAATGACACAAATATAAATTTGTAAGCAAAGAATTTGTTTCTTAATAATGTCTATTCAAAGCAGAAGTTTTCTTTTATCATTAATATACTAAAAATGTAGCTTAAACACTTAAAAATGTGTCAGATATTTTTATGGAAACCATGAAAAATAATAGGTATCAGAATTCTGCTGTTAATAGGGGACAGAATATAACAGAAAAAGAGTGGGTGTACACATGGGGATTTGCACACAATATCATTAATTTATTTTTTTTTAGGGATATCTAACTTCTCAGAATTCCTTTCATTTTTTTTTTTACACCTTAATGGAGTATACTTGCTTTACAATGTTGTGTTAGTTTCTGCTGTATAACAAAGTGAATCAGCTATATGTATACATATATCTCTGTATCCCCTCCTTCTTGCATCTCTCTCCCACCCTCCCTATCCCACGACTCTAGGTGGTCACAAAGCACGGAGCTGATCTACTTGGGTGATGCAGCTGCTTCCCACTAACTATCTGTTTTACATTTGGTAACATATATATGTCAGTACTGCTCTCTCACTTCATCCCAGCTTACGCTTCCCCCTCCCCATGTCCTCAAGTCCATTCTCTACAACTGCATCTTTATTCCTGTCCTGTTCCTAGTTTCTTCAGAACCTTTTTTTTTTTTTTAGATTCCATATATATATATATATGTATGTTAGCATACGGTATTTGTTTTTGTCTTTCTGACTTCACTGTGTATGACAGACTCTAGGTCCATCCACCTCACTACAAATAACTCAAGTTCATTTCTTTTTATGGCTGAGTAATATTCCATTGTATATATGTGTCACATCTTCTTTATCCATTCATCTGTCGATAGATACTTAGTTTGCTTCCGTGTCCTGACTATTGTAAATAGAGCTGCAATGAACATTGTGGTACATGACTCTTTTTTTTTGTTTGTTTTGTTTTTTTTTTTTTTTGCGTTATGTGGGCCTCTCACGTTGCGGAGCACAGGCTCTGGACATGCTGGCTCAGCGGCCATGGCTTATGGGCCTAGCCGCTCTGCGGCATGTGGGATCTTCCTGGACCAGGGCACGAACCCGTGTCCCCTGCATCGGCAGGCGGACTCTCAACCACTGCGCCACCAGGGAAGCCCCATGACTCTTTTTGAATTATGGTTTTCCAGGGTATGTGCCCAGTGATGGGATTTCTGGGTTGTATGGTAGTTCTATTTTTAGATATTTAAGGAACCTCCATACTGTTCTCCATAGTGGTGTGTCAATTTACATTCTGACCACAGTGCAAGAGGGTTCCCTTTTCTCCACACCCTCACCAGCATTTATTATTTGTAGATATTTTGATGATGCTCATTTGGACAAGTGTGAGGTGATACCACATTATAGTTTTGATTTGCATTTCTCTAATGATTAGTGATGTTGAGCATCCTTTCATGCGTTTGTTGGCAATCTGGATATCTTCCTTGGAGAAATGTCTATTTAGGTATTCTGCCCATTTTTGAATTGGGTTGTTTGTTTTTTGGATATTGAACCACATGAGCTGCTTATAAATTTTGGAGATTAATCCTCTGTTAGTTGCTTCATTTGCAAATATTTTCTCCCATTCTGAGGGCTGTTATTTTGTGTTGTTTATGGTTTCGTTTGCTGTGCAAAGGCTTTTAAGTTTCATTAGGTCCCATTTATTTATTTTTGCTTTTATTTCCATGTCTATAGGAGGTGGGTCAAAAATGATCTTGCTGTGATTTATGTCATAGAATGTTCTGCGTATGTTTTCCTCTAAGAGTTTTATAGTGTCTGGCCTTATATTTAAGTCGTTAATCCATTTTGAGATTATTGTTGTATACTGCATTAAGGAGTATTCCTATTTCATTCTTTCACATGTAGCTGTCCAGTTTTCCCAGTGCCACTTATTGAAGAGGCTGTCTTTTCTTCATTGTATATTCTTGCCTCCTTTATCAAAAATAAGGTGACCATATGTGCATGGGTTCTCTGGGCTTTCTATCCTGTTGCATTGAGGTATAGCTCTGTTTTGGTGCCAGTACAATACTGTCTTAATTACTGTGGATTTGTGGTTTAGTCTGAAGTCAGAGAGACTGATTCCTCCAGCTCCATTTTTCTTTCTTAAGATTGCTTTGGCTATTCGGAGTCTTTTGTGTTTCTATACAAATTGTGAAATTTTTTGTTCTAGTTCTGTGAAAAATGCCAGTGCTAGTTTGATAGGGATTGCATTGAATCTGTAGATTGCTTTGAGTAGTGTAGTCATTTTCACAATGTTGATTCTTCCAATCCAAGAACAAAGTATATCTCTCCAACTGTTTGTATCATCTTTAGTTTCTCTCATCAGTATCTTTTAGTTTTCTGCATACAGGTCTTTTCTCTCCTTAGGTAGGTTTATTCGTAAGTATTTTATATGCAATGTTAAATGGGAGTGTTTCTTTAATTTCTCTTTCAGATTTTCATTAATTTGTGTATAGGAATGCAAGAGATTTCTGTGCATTAATTTTGTATCCTGCTACTTTACTAAATTCATTGATTAGGTCTAGAAGTTTTCTTGTGGCTTCTTTAGGATTCTCTCTATATCTAGTATCATATCATCTGCAAACAGTGACAGTTTTGCTTCTTCTTTTCTGATTTGGATTCTTTTTATTTATTTTTTGTTTCTGATTGCTGTGCCTAAAACTTCCAAAACTATGTTGAATAATAGCGGTGAGAGTGGGCAACCTTGTTTTCTTCCTGATCTTAGAGGAAATGGCTTCACTTTTTCACCATTGAGAACAATATATGGTCTTTATTATGTTGTGGTAGGTTCCCTCTATGCCCACTTTCTGGAGAGTTTTTATCATAAATATGTGTTGAATTTTGTCAAAAGCTTTTTCTGCATCTATTGAGATTATCATAAGGTTTTTATCCTTCAATTTGTTATTGTGGTGTATTACATTGATTGATTTGTGTATATCGCAGAATCCTTGTATTCCTGGGATACACCCCACTTGATCATGGTGTATGAGCCTTTTAATGTGCTGTTGGATTCTGTTTGCTCGTATTTTGTTGAGGATTTTTGCATCTATGCTCATCAGTGATATTGGCCTGTAGTTTTCTTTTTCTGTGATATCTTTCTCTGGTTTTGGTATCAGGGTGATGGTGGTCACATAGAATGAGTCTGGGAGTGTTCCTCCCTCTGCTATATTTTGGAAGAATTTGAGGATAGGTGTTACCTCTTTTCTAAATGTTTGATAGAATTTGTCTGTGAAGACATCTGGTCTTGGGCTTTGGTTTGTTGGAAGATTTTTAATCTCAGTTTCAATTTCAGTGCTTGTGATTGGTCTGTTCATGTTTTCTATTTTTTCCTGGTTCATGCTTGGAAGGCTGTTCTTTTCTAAGAATTTGTCCATTTCTTCCAGGTTATCCATTTTATTGGTATATAGTTGCTTGTAGAAATCTCTCATGATCCTTTGTGTTTCTGAAGTGCCAGTGTTGTTACTTCTCCTTTTTCATTTCTAATTCTATTGATTTGAGTCTTCTCCCTTTCTTTCTTGAACAGTCTGGCTAATAGTTTATAAATTTTGTTTATCTTCTCAAAGAACCAGCTTTTAGTTTTATTCATCTCTGCTATTGTTTCCTTCATTTCTTTTTCATTTATTTCTGATCGGATCTTTATGATCTTTCCTTCTGCTAACTCTGAGGTTGTTTTGTTCTTCTTTCTCTAATTGCTCTAGGTTTAAGGTTAAGTTGTTTATTTGAGATTTTTCTTGTTTCTTGATGTAGGATTGTATTGTTATAAACTTCCCTCATAGAACTGCTTTTGCTGCATCCCATAAGTTTTGGGTCATCATTATCATTTGATTCTAGGTATTTTTGATTTCCTCATTGATTTCTTCAGTGATATCTTGTTTAATTAGTAACATATTGTTTAGCTTCCCTGTGTTTGAATTTTTTCCAGTTTTCTTCCTGTAATTGATATCTAGTCTCATAGCACTGTGGCTGGAAAAGATTCTTGATGTGATTTCAATTTTCTTAAATTTACCAAGACTTGATTTGTGACCCAAGGTATGATCTATCCTGGAGAATGTTCCATGACTGCCTGAGAAGAAAGTGTATTCTGTTGTTTTGATGGAATGTCCTATAGAGATCAATTAAGACCACCTTATTTAATGTGTCATTAAAAGCTTGTGTTACCTTATTTATTTTAATTTTGGATGATCTGTCTATTGGTGAACGTGGGGTTTTAAAGTCCCCTACTATTATTGTGTTACTGTTGATTTCCCCTTTTATGACTGTTAGCATTTGCCTCATATATTGAGGTGCTCCTTTATTGGGTGCATAATATTTACAATTGTTATATCTTCTTCTTGAATTGATCCCTTGATCATTGTGTAATGTTCTTCTTTGTCTCCTGCAATAGTCTTTAACTTAAAGTCTATTTTGTCTGATATGAGAATTGCTACTCCAGTTTTCTTTTGATTTCCATTTGCATGGAATATCATTTTCCATCTCCTTACTTTTAGTCTCTATGTGTCCCTAGGTCTGAAGTGGGTCTCTTGTAGACAGCATATATACAGATCATCTTTCTATATCCATTCAGCCAGTCTATGTCTATTGGTTAGAGCACTTAATCCCTTTACCTATAAGGTAATTATCTATATGTATGTTCCTATTACCATTTTGTTGTTTTGGGTTTATTTTTTGGTAAGTCTTTTCCTTCTCTTGTGTTTCCTTCCTAGAGAAGTTCCTTTAGCATTTCTTGTAAAGCTGGTTTGGTGGTTCTGAATTCTCTTAACTTTTGCTTGTCGGTAAAGGTTTTAATTTCTCCATAAAATCTGAATGAGATCCTTGCTGGGTAGAGTAATCTTGGTTGTAGATTTTCCCCTTTCTTCACTTTAAATATGTCCTGCCACTCCCTTCTGGCCTGCAGAATTTCTGCTGAAAGATCATCGGCTAACCTTATGGGGATTCCCTTGTTTGTTGCTTTTCCCTTGCAGCCTTTAATATTTTTTCTTTGTGTTTAGTTTTTTATGGTTTGATTAATATGAATCTTGGCATGTTTCCCCTTTGATTTATCATATATGGGACTCTCTATTCTTCCTGGACTTGATTGACTATTTCCTTTCCTATGTTAGGGAAGTTTTCAACTATAATCTCTTCAAATATTTTCTCAGTCCCTTTCTTTTTCTCTTCTTCTCTAGGACCCTTATAATTCTAATGTTGGTTCTAATTTGGTTGGTTCTAAATTCTAATTTAATATTGTCCCAGAAGTCATGAGACTGTCCTCAATTCTTTTCATTCTTTTTTCTTTATTCTGCTCTGCGGTAGTTATTTCCATTCTTTTATCTTCCAGGTCATTTATCCATTCTTCTGCCTCAGTTATTCTGCTATTGATTCTTTCTAGGGAATTTTTAATTTCATTTATTGTGTTGTTCATCATTGTTTGTTTGCTCTTTAGTTCTTCTATGTCCTTGTTAAACATGTCTTGTATTTTCTCCATTCTATTTCTAAGATGGTGGATCATCTTTACTATCATTACTCTGTACTCTCTTTCAGGTAGACTGCCTATTTCCTCTTCATTTGTTTGGTATTTTGTGTTTTTACCTTGCTTCTTCATCTGCTGCCTATTTGTGTGTCTTCTTATTTTGTTTAAGTTACTGTGTTTAGGGTCTGCTTTTTGCAGGCTGCAGGTTCATAGTTCCCATTGTTTTTTGGTGTCTGCCCCCAGTCAGTGAGCTTGGTTCCATGGCTTCTTTTGGCTTCTTGGTCTAGGGGACTGGTGGCTGTGTTCTGGTGGGTCGGGCTGGATCTTTTCTATCTGGTGGGCAGGACTGCATCTGGTCATGTGTTTTAGGGTGTCTGTGGAGTTAGTATAATTTTAGGCAGCCTCTCTCTTAATGGGTGGGGTTGTGTTCCTGTCTTGCTTGTTGTTTGGCATGGGGAGTCCATCACTGGAACTTGCTGGCTATTGGGTGGAGCTGGGTCTTAGTGTTGAGTTGGAGACCTCTGGGAGAGCTTTTGCAAATTGATAATATGTGGGCCAGGATGTCTCTGTTGGTCTAATGTCCTGAACTCAGCTCTCCCACCTCAGAGGCTCAGGCCTGACACCAGGCCAGAGAATGAAGACCCTATCTGTCACACGGCTCAGAAGAAAAGGAGAAAAAAAAGAAAGAAAAAAAAATTTAATAATAATAAAAATAGAAGAGAACAACCAAACCAATAAACAAATCCACCAATGTTAACAAGCGTGTTGCTCCCTAAGTCTATCACCTCAATTTTGGGACGATTCATTGCCTATTCAGGTACTCCACAGATGCAGGGTACATCAAGTTGATTGTGGAAATTTAATCTGCTGTTTCTGCAGGTGCATGGAGAAATTACCCTTTCTCATCTTGTTTCACACAGGTCCTGGGGTTCAGCTTTGGTTTTGGCCCCAGCTCTTTGTGTAGGTCACCCTCAGGCATCTGTTCCTGCCCAGAGAGGACAGGGTTAAAGTAGTGGCTGATTAGGAGGCTCTTGCTCATTCAGGCTGGGAGGAGGGATGGGTACAGTAGTCATAATTGGAATGCAGGCAAGCCTGCGGTGGCAGAGGCTAGTGTGGCATGCAACAGCCTGAGGCACACCATGTGTTCTTGCGGGGAATTTGTCCCTGGATCACAGGACCCTGGCAGTGGCATGCTGCGGAGGTTCCCAGGGGATGTGTCATAGTGACCTGGGCTTTCACACAGGATTTTTGGTGGCTGCAGCAGCAGCATTAGCATTTCATGCCCACCTCTGTGGTCTGAGGTGATAGCCGCAGCTTGCGCCCATCTCTGGACTTGTTTAGATGGTACTCTGCCTTCTGTGGGCAGTCAGGGAAGGAATCCCCTCTTCTCATGCACCCCAAAACAATGGTCTCTTGCATCTTAGGCAGGTCCAGACTATTTCCTGGACTCCCCCGTAGCTAGCTGTGGCACACTAGCCCCTTCAGGTTGTGTTCACACAGCCAACCCCAGTCCTCTCCCGGGGATCTGACCTCCAAAACCCAAGCCTCAGCCCCCACCCATCCCAGCAGGTGAGCAGGCAAGCCTCTCAGGCTGGTGAGTGCTTGTTGGCACCAATCCTCTGTGTGGGAATCTCTCCACTTTTCCCTCTGCACCCCTGCTGCTTCGCTCTCCTCCATGGCTCTCAAGCTTCCCCTCCTGCCCACCCTCTATCCCTGCAAGTGAAGGGGCTCCCTAGTCTGTGGAAATGTTTCCTCCTTCACATCTCCCTCCCAGAGGTGCAGTTCCCATCCCTATTCCTTTGTCTCTGTTTTTTCTTTTGTCCTACCCAGGTATGTTGGGATCTTCTTTCCTTTTGGGAAGTCTGAGGTATTGTGCAAGCATTCTGTAGGTATTCTGTAGGAGTTGTGCCACATGTAGATGTATTTTTTATGTATTTGTGGGGAAGAAGGTGATCTCCATATCTTACTCCTCCGCCACCTTGAAGGTCCCTCCAATATCAGTAATTGCTTAAAAACTAACATTTGTTCCTCATACAAAAGAATGAATTAATTATTTGTCCAGTATTTACAGAGAAAATATTTAAAAATCATTGTCTTGGGCTTCCCTGGTTGCGCAGTGGTTGAGAGTCCACCTGCCGATGCAGGGTACATGGGTTCATGCCCCGGTCCGGGAAGATCCCACATGCCATGGAGCGGCTGGGCCAGTGAGCCATGGCCACTGAGCCTGCGTGTCCGGAGCCTGTGCTCCGCAACGGGAGAGGCCACAACAGTGAGAGGCCCGCGTACCGGGGGAAAAAAAAAAATTCATTGTCTTATAAAGAGGTGTTTTAAGAGTATACAGCCAAAAGTTGAAAAAAAAGGTGTTACAGTGTTGTATCAACATCAGTTGATAAATAAAACAGTTAAGTTACTTTTCTAGACTTTGTGATACTTATGATATTCATCAGCTTAATAAAATTGTAATTTACTATGGTTTATTTTCAATTTTAAATATGTACTTGCATTTATTGCTCATTTGTATTCATAATCTGCATGATTATTATTGTTATAGAGAGACCCCAAGTTAAATAATCTTCAGGTCTCTATAAACCTGGATCTGCCTCTTTAGGCAACTTTCCCTAGAGATGAAACAGATACTCCTTTATTTGCAGCATGGAGCTGTTCTCCTTTCTAGAGCGAATGAGTAGGTTTGGTTCCAGGATGTAAGAATTGTTAACTTTAGAAAAATCTGTTATTGTAATCACTCCATTCATTTATTAAAGGAGAAAAAGAAAACATATTATCTAAATACATCCAAAAAATATATTGGATAAAATTTAATTCCCCTGAGAGATAAAACTCATTGCATACTGAAAATGGAAGGGATCGTCTTTGACCTGATGAAGTTTACCCACTGAAAGACTATAGCAATGCTTGCACTTAAGGTGAAATATTAGAATCAATCATTTTAAGATCAGGAACAGAATTAAAAACTTCCACTATAATGCTAACTGAAGCAAAATACAACAAAAAAGCAATATGAGCTAAAGGGATTGGAAAGGAATTTTTTTCATAATCCATATATTATACGATGGTCCTTCTGGACTATTAAATATAATTTGTAGGAAATTGCTGGAAACCATATATAAGATTGTTGCATTGAAAATGCAAAAATTCATTACAATCCTATGCACCAGAAACAGTAATTAAGAAAATGTAATAATTGTTTTTAAAAACACTCTTCACGTTAGCAATAGAACCTATCATGTAGGTTCTGAAATCTATCAAAATAGAAATGAATCTATCAAAAAAGGCCTGAGACCTACATAGGGAAAATGAATAATATCTTTGTTAAAGGACATAAAAAACCCTAAATAAATGGATAGAGATACTTTTGGTTATGGATGGCAAGAATCAATTTCATAAAGGTGTCAAATTCCTCTAAATTAATCAATAAGTTTACTGAATTTCTATCATAATCCTATCACAGTTTTTATAAACTGTGACAACCTGGTCTGAAAATACATATGGAAGAGAGTAACTAGCCAAAAATGGTAAGTTAATTTCAAAGAAAAATAAGGAAAAAATACTTGAGAGCAAAGTTTATAAAGTTATAATAATTAAGAGAGTATTTATTCAGAAATAGATAATAGATCTTTGAAACATCATAGAGTAGGACTCTAACTCTCACATATATGAGAACTTTCTGTTTGACAAATGTACCATTTTACAATTGAAAAATAAGATGGCCTTTCTAATAAGTAACTGAGAAAATTGGGATCCATATAGAAAAGGACAAAGTTATTTATGCAGTTTACAAGCAGTGGTTCTTAATTAGGGTGATTTTGGCCCCCATGGAACATTTGGCAATGTTTGGTTCACTTTTGGCTGCAACAACTGGAGAGGCAAATACAATTGATAGGGTAGAGGTCAGGGATGCTGCTGAACATTCTGCAAAGCATAGGACAGCCCCCACGACAAAGAATTATTCAACCCAAAATGTCAATAGTGTCATAATTGAGAAACCCAGCTCTAGCTCAAACAGACTTCCCCCAGATAACTACACAGTTAATTCCCTGATCTCTTTTCAAACCTATTCAAATGTCACCTTCTCAATAAAACTGATCTGAGCTCCTGTATTTAAAATTACCACCTCAATCCCCCTTTTCATGACACTCCTGATCCCTCTTACTCTGCTCTTCCTTTTCTTTATTCTATTGCATTTATCATCTTGTAACATCCAGTAAAATTTACTTACTTATTATATGTATTGTTTGTCAGTCTACTAAAATGGCTTGATTTTTTTCATTAATTTATCCCAAACACCTAGAATGGTGTTTAGCACATGGTGGGTAATCAATAAATATTTACTTAATAAATAAATTAACAATCCTAAGTGCTAATGTGGAGTAGCAGAATCACTCATAAACTGCTGGTGGAGAGTGTCTCTTTGGAGAGAACTTGGCTTTGTCATATATATTTGGAGATGCACATACCAGGGAAGTCAATGTGAAGATGGTACCTTGAGCCATCTCAGAACTTTCTTTCCCCAACACCTAACCAATAAAATCAACACCTAGGAAAACTGTCACCAAGTTATTTTTGAGGAATAACCAAACCTATAAACTTTAATGACATGTAACTCAGGAGGAAAGCAGAAGATAAAGAACAGAAGAAAACTGCAGCGTAGCAGGGCTCCTCCCTGCTCACCTCCCAATCTGTATGCCCTGGACTTTTTCATTTTTTCATTTTTGGATAATAGTGATTCAGATCTATACAGTTTTTTCTTCTAATAAGAAAATCCAGTTTAAAAAAAGCTATTATGTAGAGCACTAATCTAGAAGGATCACATGGAGCATATATGTGTATTTATATATTCATATACTGATGCCCAATCATAGACCTGATGAATCAAAGTTTCTAGGTATGAAACCCAAGAATCTGTGTGTGTGGTTTTGCTTTTTTTTTAAGTTTTTCAGCTGATGATCAGACAAGTCTTACAACTATTCATCTAGTAGGTTTTTAAATGTGTCCCAAGAAACCCTGGGTGTCTAAGTAACTGTGGAAGTATCTTGGGCATTCTGGTGAAGCAACCGCTTTTGTATCTTTTATATAGAAATATTTTGTGTACAAAAAAAGGCTTGGGACAAAAAATACTGTTTCTTAAAAACAAAAGTTTGTAATCCATTGATCTAGAGAAAGCGTCTACATTGAATGAACATTAAATTATGAGGTAGATACTGTGATATGCAACCCACATCTTTAGGAATGAGAAAATTTTTCTCCTAGCTGTTGTGAGTGTTGCCAGGAGATGACCCTTAGCTGCCATCCATTTTTGAGGATTGCCCCAGTTGAAGAAAACTGCCTGGTTCAGTCAACCTCCTTCCAGGAAAAGCCCATATTCAACAACAGATCTATATAAATCTATATAAATGAATGACTTGGCCTCTTGCCTCAACTTGGGACAACTTTGAGGAATCATCCCATGCTCCAGAGCTCCACCATAGTATCAGCTGGGCCCTTCATTAGAAGAGCATCACAGCTTCTTCTGCCCAATCCTCCTCTTTTCCTCCCAAATGTCATACCCTCAGAATGCTCCCTAATAAGCATCGTCTTCATGAATCTGAATCTCAGAGTCTTCTTCTGAGACACCCAACCTGCAACACCAATTGAAGTTAGATCATATGATTATGTGATGCATGAAACTATATCACTGCCCAAGTGAGTGAACTAAATAAAAAGGAGGCAAAATGAGTAAATGACTAAAACGGAGGCAAAAATGTAACACATGACAAATCAGATTGTTCTGCATTCATAACAGATGAAAACTAATTGTCTGCCAGTCATGAGTTAGCAATATAGAAAACTTCCAAGGTGTGCCAAAATGATATTAAGATGTTTACACATGTTTATGTGATCCAGTTTATGCTTCTGCTGTCACCTGCCTAGCCAGTAGAATCTCCAATGGTATCAAGAGTTGGAGAAGAACAATGGCAAGTGACAAAGTCTGAGAAATTAAACTTAAAAGTCAAAGAATGTGTTGTAAAGATAGTAGCCCCAACCTCTTAGATAAGTGGAGAAAATTAAATAAACTTACACCTACTTTCCATTTGTGGACAGTTAACATATATATTAACTTTAATTTATCTTGAAAATACAATGACAAATAAATAACTTAAAATTTGTATACATTAATAAAATAAGAAATGTATTCCAAAGTTTTGGAGGTTTTGTGCTCGTGGCAAGGTTCTACTTGTGGTGAAAGGGACCCAACTCGCACCACTGTGAGAAAGGACATAAGGCCATTCATTAGTGAGAGCATTCCCTTCCCAGTTCCTCTTATTCACATCTGAGGCTGTGCATTTTCTGAATTTTTATGTTTCTGGAGATTTATAGTTGTTGCTACTGTTTTACTAAATAAACTCTTGTCTAGAGAAACATCAGTTAATGGCACAAGGATCCTTCAGATGTGAAGAACCATTGAAAAAAGTGAAAGGACCACTGTCAACATAGAGAAAAATCCTAGTCACAGACATATTTGACAGTGCTACCAAAATTAAAGGATGTGCAAAGTCCGGAACAACTGAATATGGAAACAACTTCCTATGCAAGAATTTCTATGACAATGAAATGTAGAATAAAGAACTAATAGTTTTGTTATTCTGTAGCTCAGTTGATCATTGTCTCTTTTGTTAGATTGTTTTGAGAATACAGATTTGTATGCATTCATTTCCCCAGAAATATGTGTATTTATTGTTCCAATATGTAAATGTGACCAAAAGCAAAAATGAAAACAACTTCTACTTAACATTTTTTCAATGTTAATTGCTAGAACACTGATTCTGTTTGTTTTTATTTCTCATGAGAATATATATTTTGAGTTGAGTACTTTCTTAACTTCTTTCCACTTTTTGTAAATCCAACTAATGAGCAAAAAAAAAAAAAAGACAAGCATAGTAATGTACAGAACTTAGCCAGTTTTCTGGAATTTAACATATGCTAGTTACCCAAACCTTCCCCAGTGTATAAAACTTGGTTCAGTACCACCAGATGACCAATATTACTGTGAGGTGTTAAGTATAATCGAAATACTTAGATTTACTCCAAACATGAATAACTGCTAGAGATAATATGAAAATGTTCTTCTCTTTTCAATGACTTTATCATAGTAGACTATTTATTAAAAGAGTATGAATTATTTAACTGCTTACCATTTCTTACAAAATGTAAAACTTTTGGGAATTTGTAATAAGATTGCAAAATACAATTAAACTGTAAAATAAAATCTCCACCTCACAGATGAGTAATGGACACGTTGTCTAAAAATTTAATTACACCAGAGTAATTTTTAAAGCTTAGATTCACAAAAGGAGCCCAAACGCTAACCTTGTAAAGGAATAGAAAGTGTTAATTTGTTCTGTATAAAAACAAAGGAAGGGGCTTACCTGGTGGTGCAGTGGTTGAGAGTCCGCCTGCCGATGCAGGGACGTGGGTTCGTGCCCCAGTCCGGGAGGATCCCACATGCCGCGGAGCGGCTGGGCCCGTGAGCCATGGCCGCTGAGCCTGCGCGTCTGGAGCCTGTGCTCCGCAACGGGAGAGGCCACCGCTAAAATACACAGGAAGTATTTATTTTTATGTCTGAGAAAAAAGGAATTGGATAAAGGAAAAGAAAAGAGATGAAGAGATGGGCTGCATATGGCAAGAAACAGGATCAGGCTAGGTAAAAATGTTACCAAATCCAAGCTTGCACTGCTCACCACAGGACAGGCCAATAAATCGAGAGACAAAGTATTGGGGCAAGGAAACACAACTTTATTTGGAAAGCCAGCAGACCGAGAAGATGGAGGACTAGTGTTCCAAAGACCCATCTTACCTGAGTTAGTGTTCATACTTCTTTTATATTGAAAGGGGAGGGTGTCTGGCTGGTTCATGCAAGCTTCATGGTGCCTGCCAGACCCCAGAGGAGATGTGATAATCCTTTGTTCTTGCCTCTGTGCACGTAGGTCTTGTCATGATGTTCCTGTAAACCTTCAATAAGGCAAATATTCTCTGTTCTGCAACTTTTTGTCTCTATATGAATGAGGAGTGTTTTTTCTTTAAAGGTCAAGCCTTTGAGGCAGAGCCTTGATAAAGAGCTGTTTTGTATATTTCAGGCAACAGTCAACATTCTTTTGCCAATGTGAAGAGCCAGCATGACTAAATATTGACAACAAAGTACAAAGGTTAGAGCTTAAGGAATGGATCCAGTATGGATTTGGGTTTGTTCTTCTCTTACTAAAATGCCTAAGGCATTTGAAAATGCAGAAGGTCTCATAATTAGTAAGAATGTTTGTTTGTTTTTTGTTTGTTTTTTGACTGTGCCATGCAGCTTGTGGGATCTTAGTCCCCTGACCAGTGATTGAATCTGGGCCCTCAGCAGTGACAGCATGGAGTCCTAAAAACTGGACTGCCAGGAAGTTCCCTGTTTATATGGTTTTAAACCTCTCCTCATTCCCTAAATTTCAGTAGAGTCAACTACACCCACAAATCCCTATAGTGAGTGGTATGTGAATTGTGTGTGTGTGTGTAACAAGGAAAAGGACTGAATTCTATATATGGACTTCTGTGAGGAAAAGCATAGGATGGTAAATAAAGGCAGGAACTCAGATCAAATATGGGCTTGATAAAGGAATCCTCCTGGGAATTTGCAAGCTTCATAGGGAGGACCTTGTACTTTTCACAAATCATAGAAGGGGTTGGGGGGGTTAACTAGTCTTAGATGTTATAGATTCACCCCAGTTGACATTTGAGGTTCGAATCTGAGCACAGTACATTTTATAATTTAAAATTCAACAATACCAGTTTTTGCTAACATAACTCTGGTATTCTCTGCTTTAACTTTATTATGATGCTTTTGTTAAAGTCAGAAATCTGAGTTACGATAATTCAAACTTCAGTTTAAACCAGTAAGAACAATCCTTCTCTCCACCTCATCCCCCTCCTCTGTATTAAGAGGCTAATGCTAACTCCTCTAGCTAGATCTTCATTAATTTAATCTTTTCATCCCCTTTAGAACTCCAAATTCTGCCACCATTTCCATCATCCTATTAAGCAATGTTTGCTCCAGTTCTCTACAACTTGTCTCTTCGTAAGAAACCCAGATAGTTAAAGAAAATCACACATTGTCACCAACATACTTAGACTCTCCAAGATGTACTTTAACCAAGAAAGAATCATGTTGGAATCTTCCTCCAGTCTCTTCTTCTTTTTGGAGCATTTTTGCTTATTGACTATGTAACTGCTCTTTGCAAGCCCTCTTCAACTTTTAGAGATTTTAATCATCTTACTTTCTATTGATAGAAATTGATTCTTTTCCTTCTTTCACTGAAAAGCATTTTCAGAAAACTTTGTAGAAATGGGTTTACAGTTGTTTCAACAGAGGATCAGTTTCTTAAAGCTGAGCAAGTGATGTTAATTCAACTTTCACTTCCCTGCAACACTTCTCAACAAAGAAATGACTAAAAAGTAGTGAACACAAAACACCAAAACTGAGGGATTTTTTTTATAAGCTTTTAAGTTTATGATGTATTTCATATATGTGTGTATGCTGTACAGCACATATTTTCTGGAACATACTTTTTGGTTTGTCCAATTAAAACACTTCATTATTGTCTCTCCCATGCCTGCTTTAGAAAATATATGCTCATTTTAAGACTTTATTGAATATAGATATAAATAATTAAGAAAGTTTAAAAAATCACACATCACTAATATTATTTATTATCTAAAGTGAGTCCTTTTAGAGTGAAAATAAAATAAATAAATACTTTGGAACAATGAACTCTACCAGGTGAATCAAGACACGTGGTCACCCTAATAACCTTCCAGAACTTATTCTATGAATATACACACTATAGAGTGCCTACCTATTTAGAAAAATTGGATCATACTATGCATATTTCTATAGGCTTATCTTTTTCTTAACATGAAATTGATGTATTTATTTCTGTCAGCAATTACAGAGCTACATAACCATTTCAATGACCACAGTGACTTGCACTTAGTAAACACTATAATCATGTTAGTTACTCAAATTACTTTGTTATTCTAGTCTCCTTGTGATAAATCAGAATTTATTTTAAAAATACTTATTTAATATACTACTACTTTTTTGCTACTATAAGCAATGACACGATAAATATTTTTACACCTTTAAGTTTATGCCAGGCCTTAATTAAGATATATTTTAAAGAGGAATTTTGGAATTGAAAGTGTGTAATGTAATGCTTGGTGATACTTTCACATGCCGTTTTCTTAAAGGCTCAATATATTGATACATGCCCTTTAAGGATGTATGAGAGTGCCAATTTTTCTATAACCTTGATGACAAAGAATTTTAACAATCTTTCTTTTAATATTTGCCAAATTAATAAATAGAAATTGTATTAGTTAAGGTTTTCCAGAGAAGCAATATCAATAGGAGATATATATATATATATATGTATATATATATATATATATATATTTATTTATTTATTTATTAATTATAAGGTTTTTGGCTTACAGAATTATGGAGACTGAGAAGTCCCATGATCCACCATCTTTAAGTTGGAGACCCAGGAAAGCTGTTGGTGTAGTCCCAGTTCAAGTCTGAAGGCCTGAGAACCAGAAGTGCCAACGTCCTAACGGAGAGCATATTTACCCTTCCTCTTCCTTCCAGGAGTTCCAGAAAATCTGAACTTGGCACCTCCACACACATGGAGGGCAAGCAGAGACAGAGGCAGAGGGCAGAGGCAGGCTACTTCACATTGGTAAGTGGCAGTTTAATTAAGCTAGCTTATTATTATTTTTTATTATTTAATAATGTGACATTTGTCTTGAACAGCTGCAAGAGGAGAAGATCTCTGCCCCTCCCCATCAGAATCTTAAAATTTATATAGAGACCTTATCTGGGTTCAGTCACATAATCAGTCCAGTTGGTCTCAATAATACCTGTCTCTCTCAAGGCTGTGTCCTTGCAATGGCTCCTAGTTTGGGTGGGTGGGTAAGGAACCTCAGATCACCAGATTCAACCAGCAGTCACATCCTCTCAATAAACTTTTCTGACATACCCTCACCACTACTCCTGGAAACAATGCTTTACCAGCTATATGGGCAGATTTAAACCCAGTAAAGTTGATACATAAAACCAACCACCACAGAAATAGTCTGGTATTTTAATTTGCTGTCTTTGGTTTATGCTGATTAGTATCCACCCCTGGAGCTGGGGACTGAGTAGATACCTCAATAGAATAGGGATTAATGTAGAAAAGAGGAGTAGGATAGGGAATAGAATCTGCAACATGCCCTATGATGGCTACCAATGTGTAAAATTTTTACATACTTAAATATAAAAATCTGTCACATTATATATATATATATATATATATATATATATATATATATATAAAACATCTTTATTGGAGTATAATTGCTTTACATTGTTGTGTTAGTTTCTGTTTTATAACAAAGTGAATCAGCTATACATATACATATATCCCCATATCTCCTCCCTCTTGCGTCTCCCTCCCATCCTCCCTATCCCACCCTTCTAGGTGTTCACAAAGCACCGACCTGATCTCCCTGTGCTATGTGGCTGCTTCCCACTAGATATCTATTTTACACTTTGTAGTGTATATATGTCCATGCCACTCTCTCACTTTGTCCCAGCTTCCCCTTCCCCTTCCTGTGTCCTCAAGTCCATTCTCTATGTCTGCGTCTTTATTCCTGTCCTGCCCCTAGGTTCTTCAGAACCAATTTTTTTTTTTTTTTTTAGATTCCATATATATGTGTTAGCATACAGTATTTTTTTTTTCTCTTTCGGACTTACTTCACTCTGTGTGACAGACTCTAGGTCCATCCACCTCACTGCAAATAACTCAATTTTGTTTCTTTTTATGGCTGAGTAATATTCCATTGAATATATGTGCCACATCTTCTTTATCCATTCATCTGTCGTTGGACACTTAGGTTGCTTCCATGTCCTGGCTATTGTAAATAGAACTGCAATGAACATTGTGGCACATGACTCTTTCTGAGTTATGGTTTTCTCAGAGTATATGCCCAGTAGTGGGATTGCTGGGTTGTATGGTAGTTCTATTTTTAGTTTTTTAAGGAACCTCCATACTGTTCTCCATAGTAGCTGTATCAATTTACATTCCCACCAACAGTGTCACATTATATTTTATTTTCTGCTTTTGTTGTCAGTGTTAGAAGAGACCTCTTTGCCTCTAGATTTAAAAATGTTCAATGGTATTTTCTTCTAGTAAGCACTGATATGTTTTTTATTTGTCAGAAATTTATTTTGGCATGAGTGTTAAAGTACAAATCTGATTTTATCTAATTAGCCCTTTGTTCCAATGTTGGTTACTCTACTTCTCTGATAGTTTATTATATCCAAATCTCTAAAATGTACTTCATAATGTTTCTGAACTTTTTATTTTGTTCCAGTGCTCTGCTAATATATTCTAGCACTACATCCAAGTGCTGTAGTTTTATAATGTATTTTAACACTTTGAGAAGTTAAGTCCCACTGGCTTCTGACATTTTGTTTTGTTGTGCTGTGATTTTTACTCTTTTGTTCACTAAATATTCTGGGGTTTTTTGCATATGGAGTGATAGGAAAAAAATCTCATTGAGATTATAATTAAAGTTGCAATTAAAGATAATATGGAAAAGAATTAACATCTTTAGAATACTGAATATTTTATTTCAGTTACATAACATGTCTACTCACATATTTAAATCTTCTTTTGGTTCTCTCAGTATCTTCACAGTTTTCCCCCCACCCATTTCTTAAGTTTATTCTTTTGTAATTTTCAGTCGTGTTGCTTTGAGTGGGATCAATAATAATTTTATATTCATTTTTGGAATATAAGAATAATGATATCAGTATAGGTACATTATGACTTACTACATTACTGATATATACTTTTAAAATTACATAACAAATTTATTGAGGTATAATTTATGTTATAGATTGAATGTATTCCCACCCAAATTCATATGTTCATATATTGGACTCTAATATTTAATGTGATTTGAAGGTGGTACCTTTGGGAAATAATTAGATCATGAGGGTGGAGCCCTTATGAGTGGATTTGCACCCTTTTGAGAAGCCAGATAACTAGCTTGATCTCTTTCTTCCATGTGAGAATACAAGAAGTCAGCCATCTACAACTTGAAAGAGGGCTCTCACCAGAATCCAATTAAGTTGGCACTCTGATGTTAGACTCCCAGCCTCCAGAACATTGAAAAGTAAATTTCTGTTGTTGATGAGCTACCCAGCCTATGGTATCCCGTTACAGCATCCTGAACTAAGACAATTTACAATTTTAAGTACACAATTATATGAGTTTTGAGAAATGTACATAATCATATAACAATCATGATATAGAGTATTTCTCTGTCTCTCTTTGTAGTCAAAGTCCTCTATCCAGTCCCTGACCCCTGGCAACCAGTAATCTCTTTTCTATAATTACACTTTTGCCTTTTCTAGAATTTCATATAAATGGAATCATATAGTGTATGATCTTTTGTTTCCGGCTTTTTTTCATTCGTTGTATTATTTTTTAAACTTTTTCTATTTTGAGATAATGTAGCTTTAAGTGCAGTTTTAAGAAATAATACAAAGATTCCATACAACCATCACCCAGTTCACTCAATCTTGCATAACTATAGTACAATACCACAACTAGGAAACTGACATTGATAAACCACTGTTTTTTTTTTTCTTCAGATTTTACCAGTGTTCACCATGTGTCCTCATTTGTGTATATGTGGGTGTGTGTGTGCATTTAGTACTATGCATTTTACCACATATGAAGATTCATGTGACCTTCACCAAAGTCAAGATAAAGAATAGTTCCATCACACAGATTTCTCAGGCTACCCTTAATAGCCACAGTTACCTCCTTCCCACCACTCCCCTCTAACCTCTGGCAACCACTATTCTGTTCTCTATTTCTATATATATATATTTTTTCTATTTCAGGAATGTCACATACTACATTCTACAGTACCTTTGAGGTTTTTTTTTTTATTTAGCACAACTCCCTTGAGATTTATCTAAATAGATGGGCTATCAATAACTCATTTACTTTTATTGTAAATAAAAGTCCATGTGTGGATGCATGCAGTTTGTTTAACCATTCATCCACTGAAGGGCATTTGTGTTGTTTCCAGTTTGGGGTTATTACAAATAAAATGGCTGTGAACATTTGCATATAGATTTTTATGTGAACATAATTTTTTTATTTCTAAGTGTATTTTTTTTAATTATTCCATGTTTTACATGTAACATTAGTTCATTCCATTTTACAACTGAATACCATTCCATTGCAGATATACCACAATTTTTTATCCATTCATAAATTGATAGGTATTTGCATTTATTCTGGTGTTAGGCTATAATAAATAAAGCTTCTATAAACATTCATGTACAGTCATCTGTGTAATCATATTTTTCAAAATTCTCTATGGTAAAGAGCTAAGAGTTGGATTGTTAGGTCATACTATGATGAATATATGATTAACTTTAGAGGGAACTACAAAACTGTTTTCCAAAAATCTTATTATTTTGCATCAACAGCAATAAATGAGAATTACAGTTGCTCCAGAGCTTCATCAACACTTGGGATTGTCGGTGTTTGCAATTTTAGTCATTCTAGTGGATTTGTAGTAGTTTTAAATCATATTGTGGTTTTAATTTCTATTTTCCTAATGACTAATGTTCTTATTTGCCATCTACATACCTTTTCTGTTGAAGCACTTGTTCAAATACTGTGTCTATTTTTAATTTTTTGGGTCTCATTATTGAGTTGTGAGAGTTCTTAATATGTTCTGGATACAAGTCCATCAGCAAATACATATTTTGAAAATATTTTCTCCCAGGTGGTGGCTTGTCTTTTCATTTCCTTAACAATACTTTGAAAAGCAAAAGTTTTAATTTTGATGAAATGCAATTTATCATTTTTAATATTTTATACATTTTGTTTCCTACTTAAGAAATCTCTGCCTAACCCAGAAGTGTTGTAATTTTAGCTCCTACAGGTAAGGATATGTTACATAATTTGTAGATGGTGTGAAACAAAAGTTTAAGGCTTTTTTGTTTTTCATATGAATTCCCAATTGTTCCAGCACAATTTACTGAAAAGATTGTCTTTTCCCCATTAAAATTCCTTTGTGCCTTTCTTGAAAAATCATCTGTCCATGTCTGTTTGGGTCTATTAATGGATATTTCTAACCATTTTCATTGTTTTATATATCTGTTTTTTCAATCAATACCACACAATCTTATTCCTGCTTAATAGTACTTTTTTATTCCCTCCAGTCTTATTGAGCAATACTTGAAAGATATCACTGTATAAGTTTAAGGGATATAGCATGATAGTTTAATTTATGTATATTGTGAAATGGTTATCACAATAGGATCAGCTAAAATCCATCATCTCATATAGCTCATATATAAAAAAAAAAAGAAAGAAAAAAAAAAAACTTTTCCTTGTGATGAGAACTCTTAGGATTTACTCTCCCAAAAACTTTCCCATACAACTGACCCTTTTTTTCTTTAATTTTTATTGGAGTATAGTTGATTTACAATGTTGTGTTAGTTTCAGGTGTACAGCAAAGTGAATCTGTTATACATATACCTATATCCATCTTTTTTTAAGATTCTTTTCCCATATAGGTCATTACAGAGTATTGAATAGTTTAGTGTGCTATACCATAGGTCCTTATTAGTTATCTATTTTATATATAGTAGTGTGTGTATGTCAATCCCAATCTTCCAATTTACCCCTCACCCCTTACCCCCTGGTAACCATAAGTTTATTTTCTACACCTGTATTTCTGTTTGGTAGATAAGTTCATTTGTAGCCTTTTTTTAGATTCCACATATCAGTGATATCATATGATAATTGTCTTTCTCTGTCTGACTTACTTCACTCAGTATGACAATCGCTAGGTCCATCCATGTTGCTGCAAATGGCATTATTTCATTCTTTTTTATGGCTGAGTACATGTTTCTTTTAATGTAGATGAAAATGTTTTATTTTAGAAAAAAATTCACAAGGGAAATTTATTAGAAATAAAGAGAAGTGAGCACCAGGACTTAAGGCAGAAAGGGATAAGCTAACTCTACTGTTTTGTGCAAATGAAATTGAGTTTATAATCAGGATTGTCCTGTCTATAAAGCTGCAAACCCCTGAGACTTGATGGAAAAAATAAATACCAACTGCCAGTCTTTTAATTGTACAAGAAGTAAACCTAGACAATGAGAACCCTTTTTCTGTATTGGTTCCATCAATGCTTTGTCCCTGAAGTCAGCAATTACACTGCCAGTAATATAATGCCTTTTGAAGTTCTGTCGGTGTTGGAAAACGCCACCCAGAAGCTCGCGAATTCATCATCAAAGGCTTCAAAGTGGTCTACTTTCCTCCAAACACAAGATCTCTAATTCAGCTTCTACATCAAAGGGTCATAAGGACGTTTAATGTTCATTTCACATAGTTCTCTATGGAAAGAATTGTCAAGGCTCTGGAAGAGAACCCTTATAGAGAAACTATCATGAAAGTCTGGAAGGATTACACCATTGAAATCTATCAAGCACCAAAGAATAAATTTCTGCTGGAGAGAAATGTATCCATATGTTGTGCATAACTTCATAGGATTTACAGCAGAGCCAATCAAGGAAATCGTGAAAGAGATTGTGGGTATGGCAGAAAAGGTGAGGGGTGAAAGGTTTCAAGATATGGATCTCAGCAAAATTCAAAAGCGAATAGACACCACACCAGAAGAATTAACAGAAGACAACTTGATGGAGATGAGTGCTTCTGAACAAGTGCCAGACAATGAGGAAGAAGACATAATGCCAGAAATCAGATTGACATCTTGAAGAAGGATTCTGATTATCCAAAACTCCTTTTGACTTCTTTTATGACATGGACCCTTCTATGATATGAGCACTGAAACTAAAGTAAAGCAAATGGTTAAAGAAGGATTTGTACCATATAGAAACATTTTTAGAGAAATGTCTATTTAGATCATCTGCCCATATTTTGATTGGGTTGTTTTGGGGTTTTTTTGTTTTGTTTTGATATTGAGCTGCATGAGCTTTCATATATTTTGGAGATTAATCTCTTGTTTGTTGCTTTGTCTGCAAATATTTTCTCCCATTCTGAGGGTTGTCTTTTCATTTATGGTTTCCTTTGCTGTGCAAAAGCTTTTAAGTTTAATTAGGCCCCATTTGTTTATTTTTGTTTTTATTTTCATTACTCTAGGAGGTAGATCAAAAAACATCTTGCTGTGATTTATGTCAAAGAGTGTTATGTGGGACAGAAACGTTTATCCTGGGCAAATAGCTTGACTATATTCCCCTGTGTCCCTCTCAGGTAGATATATAATCTTGTATTTTAGTTCTAACCAATAGAATATGTGTAGAAGTAAAGTGCCCTACACCTAGGACCGGCTCATAAAAACCTTCTATACTGATCTTTTACTGTTTCTTTTTCTCTTCCTCTGCTGGGTCGATGTCAATGTCCAGGAAGCTGAAGATTGGCAGAATCTGTTTTAGTCTGAGCCCCAACATAATTTGTCTCATCAGTGTTCAGTTGTTTTCAGTGCACAGATCTTATATTTTGTTAAAATTATTCCCTAATTTTCCAAATCTGTGAAGATATTGTAAATAGTATTGCTTTTATTCAAATTTTCAATTGTTTTATATGAGTATAGAGAAATACAATTGATTTTGTACATTGACCTTGGATCCTGAAACCTTGTTAAATTCACTTATTATTTCTAGCAGCTCTTTTGTATCTCTCTTTAGAATTTCTACAGAAAGAATAGTATTATCTGTGAATAAAGAAATTTATACTTGTTCCTTTCCAATCTACATGGCTTTTATTTCTTTAACTTACATTATTGCCCTTACTGGGAGTCCAATATAACACTGAAGAGAAGTGGTGATATTTTGGGGGGAAAAAAAGTGTTTTTTCTATTCCTACTTTGTTGAGGATGTCTATCATGAATGTATATTAATTTGTATCAATAATTTTTCCATAATTATTGAGAAGACCCTGTATTTTTCTTCTTTAGTCTTTTTTTTTTTTTTTTTTGCAGTACACGGGCCTCTCACTGTTGTGGCCTCTCCCGTTGCGGAGCACAGGCTCTGGACGCGCAGGCTTAGCGGCCATGGCTCACGGGCCCAGCCGCTCTGCGGCATGTGGGATCTTCCCAGACAGGGGCACGAACCCATGTCCCCTGCATTGGCAGGCAGACTCTCAACCACTGCACCGCCAGGGAAGCCTCCTCTTCTTTAGTCTTGTAACCACAAACTAGTCTTGTGGTTACAACCAGACTTGTGGTTGCTGAGGGTGGAGGGTAAGAGAAGGATTGGGAGTTTGGGAATAGTAGATGCAAACTATTATATATAGGGTGGATAAACAACAAGGTCCTACTGTATAGCACAGGGAACTATATTCAACATCCTGTGATAAACCACAATGGAAAAGAATATTACAAAAAAAGAAGGTCTATTTGTGTGTAACTGAGTCACTTTGCTGTACAGCAGAGATTGGCACAGCATTGTAAATCAACTATACTTCAATTAAAAAAATTAAAAAAAAAAAAAAAGTAGTTCTCAACTTTCTGACCAGGACCTAGAGTTTAATAGTGTACGTGCTCTATGACATAGTATTAGTAGTAAGAATTCTTATAAATTAGTATTTCAAGAGGATAATAGTCATACAAAATACAATGTCAAAATATTTGAGGAAAACTATATTTTAACTAATTTCTCAAGATTTATGTTACATTATATAAATATAATATTTATATAAATAGTATATATAGTATATACTATACTATAAATAGTATAGTATAAATAGTTCATTATACTATAAATAGTATAGTATAAATAGTTCATTAAGAAACATTTTTTCAGCTACTTTCTAGCTTTACTCTAAGTACAACTGAGATTAAATTCTGCCTAAGTGTCTATGAAAGAAAATAATGAGAAGATATAGATTACTTTTTAAAGATACAGGTAGAAATTCAGAATCAGCTATTTTAAAATTACAGCAGTAGTAATTTAACTTGTGATGGAGACAATTTTATTCCCATTACCGTGAATGCTAATGTTCGCTTTCAAATGATTAAAATTAATCTGACTCAATTACATTCTGTGGACTGTGTTCTACTGTACTGATTGATAATGGCAACACACATTAAGTATGTTTTGTGATCTGTGACACTATAGAGCTATTAACACCAAATAGGAAAACATTAACGAAGTGTCATTTTCACCCAAAATTCAGGACCCATTAGGAATTAATGGTGGTAATATTCCAAAGATAATGTCATTCTTTTATTTGACAAATATGTATTAAGTCCATATAACCATGTTTAGAGAAGGAAAACTAACATTTATTGTACCTCAATATATTCCGAGAACTCTGTTAAGCATCGGTTAAACTTTTCTTATTTAATCTTCAGAGCAACCACAAGACAGTAGGTATTATTATTACAGTTTACAGATGAAAAAGTATAAATTTATCAAGGCTAAGTAACTTTCTCAAATGAAGGATAAGCAGTAGCACTGTAATTCACATCTATATCTTCTCAAAATCTCAATTCTTTTCATTATACCATGTTCCTAGTTAACTGGGTGGATTCCAAGAATCATAAGACATAGTTTGTTTGTTCTTATTGTCAAAAGCTTACAGCCTATTTGAAAAAACAAGATATGCAAATGGAACTGGAGCATAAAGTTTTCCAAGCAGTGACTGCTTTCTGATGCTTGGAGACTGAATCAAGGTCAAGGGTTTTCCACAGATGTGAGTGGAAACCTAATTCATGCGTTTTCTGGTTTTATCTTATGCATGTTTGTGCATATGTATGAATACAGGATACATTGTCTCTTAGGTTAAAATAGTTCTTTTCCATATGTCACTTGGGAATCAAGAGTGTATACAATGTATCCAAAATGAAAGTTTCTATTTATATTCCCAAACTTGTTCCAATTCCAACTTTCCATCTCAGTGAAGGGCACAGACATCCACATAGGTTCTCAACCCCAAATCCTAAAAGTCATCTCTCATTCCTTCCTTTTTCAACCCATGACTGCAACTTTTTAAACCACCAGTACATCTTTCAGTTCTTTATGTCCACAGTATGTACCACAAATACATATTTTTCTTCATTTTTACTTTCCCCATCATAATCTACCTCACTACCACCTGACATCTGGTCTAAGGCAATAACCATCTAGCTGATCTCTCTGCTTCTACTCCTACCGCACCCAAATATTCTCTACTTTGTAGCCAAATCAAGTCTTTCTTTTTTCTTTTAAATATAACTGAGATCTTGGCTCTTCTCTACTTTAACTTACTACCATTCAACTGAGTGATTGATTACTTTGACAATAACATCATTTCAAACTTCTAAAAATGTGTTTATTTTTACATTTCCATTTCTAAGATCCTTTCCTTTTATTACGTTAGAGACAACAGCATTATATTCCTAGCTAAGGTACAAGCACCCCATGAAATCAAGCATAGTTTCTCACATCTCACATTTTAACTCCACTGGTACTATAACAATAACAGGGAGCTTCTCCTTGGATTGTTTTGAGATAAATTCAGACTGCAACTCTATGTTCTTTGGCAGTTTTTGTTTTTGTTTTAGTTTTAGTTTCAATGCAATCATTTTTCAGTTCACCTTGATTTAAAAGACTAAAAAATCCATCTTGGAAGGGAAGAAAAGGATACATATATTTTAAGGCAGGTTACAATCCTTAAGATTTTTTTTTAAGCCATTGATCCCTTTTGAAATGAGAGTTGTTAGACATCAGAGATAAAAAGTTAGACCATTATTAGGCCCAAATGGATCATCTATGGAGCTTTGTTCAGAGGTCCGGTGCTATGTAACCAGGGTCATATCTTGATGATTATTGTGAGGCACAGAAATCCATTAGAATGTTGAAGGATAAATTCATTTGAGGATGAATGATCAAAAATGATGGGGTAAGAATATAATGTGGGTATTCTTATACTAGGAAGCATCAATGCACAGAGAAAACGTAAACCCCAAGATCTTTTCTTTATACCTTTAAATACCGGCACTGACTTGATAAACAGGTTTTCAACCCAGAATCCACCACTTTTGCAAACCTCTCATTAGTGAAAAACAAATGATGTATCCATTTTAACATAGCCAGAGTAAAAATTTTCATGTTGCCTTATCAGCAATACATGAATTTTTGTTAGTGAGTGACCTTATAGTTATTTTGAATCCTCAGGGAGCATTCTTCCTGAAGTCATAACAATGCCAGTGTCAACAGCAACAACATAAATCAGTAGCCGATCTATGAAAGAAATGGAAAATTTTATTCAGGCCAATCCAAGGATTATAACCTGGAAGATAGTCTTCCAGAAAGGTCTGAGGACTGTTCCATTTGTTAGAGGTTAAAGCAGAGTTAGTTATATAAGTTTTTGAGACAAAGGGTGATACTTTAAAGGGGTATATACATCAATGTAACATATTGACAGTATACATAATCTGACAAGGTGAGTCATTGTGACCCCTGACAGGATTGAGAAAGGAATGGTATCTCCCAAGGAGTTATCTTCCTGGTGCCAGGAGGAAACTGCATTTTTTGGCAAGCATTCCTGTGTCTTCTAAGGGTATTTAATTAATGTGTAATGCAGATGCACAATGCACACTAAAAGGGAAGGAGCAGAGAAAACTTTATATTAAATATTTCTTGGACTTCCCTGGTGGAGTAGTGGTTAAGAGTCTACCTGCCAATGAAGGGGACATGGGTACAATCCCTGGCCCAGGAAGATCCCACACGCTGAGGAGCAATGAAGCCTGTGCACCACAACTACTGAACCTGCGCTCTAGAGCCTATGAGCCACAACTACTGAGCTCGTGTGCCACAACTACTGAGGCTCGCGCACCTACAGCCCATGATCTACAACAAGAGAAGCCACTGAAATAAGAAGCTCATGCACCACAATGAAGAGTAGCCCCCCACTCACCACAACTAGAGAAAGTCCACATGCAGCAATGAAGACCCAACACAGCCAAAAATAAGTAAATAAATAAATAAAATTTTTAAAATAAATAAATATTTCTTATTCTGTCTTAAAAATAATTTTATTTAATTGATTCCACCTTTTGATCAGTAATATTTTCAGAGAAAGCATTAGGTGATTAAATATTTGTTCCCTGAATGCCCGAGTGTTTGCTTTCCTGCCCTGGATTCATCACGTCCCTTGATGTTGGGTCTTAATTAATAGCCCAGTCCTTTCTCTTCTCTTAGGGAGGTAAGTGGATTGTATTGGTAGGATGTCTGGCAAGGACTGACAGTCAATTCCAAGCTGTCCAATAGAACTTATGCCAATTTTACCTTGCATGTGCATTGAACATGTTCATTAATTTATAGAAAACTATAGGTGTGATCAAAAGTTTCAAGTTGTTTAGATATTATGCAAACTGTAATCAAAATTGTGAACAGGGATATTAATGTCATTAGTAAAGGTTTAAGATCCTCCTGAACCAAACTTCCTCATATTTCCCCTAAACTGGGAAGGGGATCTTTCAGAGTGGAAATTTAACTCTTTCTATGGGCCATAAAATGGGTTATACTAGAGATTCATTAGATATACAAATGCAATATTCAGATTGTATTATAACATGAGTTCCCCCTTGGGAAGCTTTTAGAATATTAAGGGCCATGCTCTTCTGTAGGACTGCTTTTCTCATCAAGGAAACTTCTGAATTTAACAAGTTAATGACTTGCTTACTATCATTCAAATCTTGCTGAATAAATCTTGTTAAAACTTCTATGTGATTAATGACATCTTCTATTCCAAGTGAATGAAAAAATATTATGTCCAGATGTTCATTTCATTGGAAAACTGATTGAACTTATTCTGTCCATGTTAAAGGTAGATTGGCAGGGACTTTCATCAAAGCTACCCATAGGTGGCCTTGAGCACAAGGGAAACACATGGTGCATCTTTCTAACCAACCTGGGGAGAGCCAAAGCCATAAATTTGTTCCATAAATTCCACTTGATCCTGTTCAGAGCTACCCACTATTTTCCGGGTGATCTCAACCAATCAGTTCCAAACCAATCACTGGTTCTCAAAGGGAATGATATACTGGCATTGTTCATAAAGCATTCAGTCCAATTTCCTGGTGTTATTTGTCTGATTATCCTTAGTATGATTTAATTGTTCCCAACATAAGGGCCTTTAAACTTAAATGACCATAGCCTGGTGTAGCCATATAATTCTATCCCATAATTGAGGAAAAGTCTGTCCTAATAATTGGGAAATTATATTCTTTGACTGAAATTTAGCTCATTGCTCTGATTTAACTTGAGTAACTTTAAAGAAAATTTATATTTATGGTCATGGTCAGAGCGAGTATGATTGTAGGTCATATGAGAGGGAAACCCATCTAGTAATAACAATAGTGGCCTGACCAGAACTGTAATTTCTTTCTTTTAGAATAAATTTCCTAAGGGCCATCCACCTAGAGTCTTGGAGAGGAGAAATCCAGGTAACTCAAGGTAACTCAGGAGTACTGGACATAGGTAATTTGCTACAAACCCAGCAATTAGAATGACTTTTTTTTTGAAACTTACAGATAATTGAGCCCAAGAAAGAAATACACTCAGTTCATATGCAAAAGTATGAACAGTCATCAAGGTAATCAGTACACATGCCTCATCCAGCATCATGGGTCAGCTGTCTACTTCAGATATCATCTTCTCAGCCTGGTAGTACTTGTCTCAGTTAGTCAAAGCCAGGTGTCAAAAACAGGAGTTGCAGTCCATTCAGGAGAGGAGGTCTGATAAACCCCTTCCAACATGGCTGTAAAAGTTCTTTATCTGATGTCTTTTCCAATATACATAATCTTCTGGTTTCAGGTCATGCAGTATCGATTTTAATCCAAAAACAGATTACTGTGATAAGCTTCAGTAACAAATTTAGAATGTCCTTTTAATAATTCAATTAAACTTTACAATAATGTAACATAGAAATGAGGAGCCATTCAGGAAGTGAATCAGGTGATAAATATAAAATCTCAAAGAAAATTAAACAACAATAGAATTTAATATTCAAAAAGGTATATTGCTGAAATACAATTTTCTCTATCTAAATTTGTCCTCATTTGGACCAAATAGAGCTAAATTAGTACTAATTTGTTTGCAAAATAAGTCTGGTTTCAATAAACTTGGCCTGATTATTTACATAAGTGTAATTGATCCTATAGGCTCTTTGGCTTTGCTGGAAATTTTCATAAGGAATCTAATATTAAACCTTTAAAAGGGCTCTCAAAACCAGTAAAGGCAAACCAAGAGCTTCCTATCAGATTCTGCTTGCAATATCTATAGATTTGGGTAAATAATTCTCTTCCCAAGATCTTCAAAATATCTTGAGATTCTTGCTACTGCCAGGAGGTTGCCTTCCTTATATACCTAGTAAGGCTGCTGGGAACTCAGCAGGATACAATGTAATTTTTCCAACAAGTTTTATGGATCTTTAATGTTCTCCTTAGTTCTTTAAAGCTGTCTGGTCATATTTGAATCTATGCATTTTCTTAGGTATGATATTTCAGTCAAAGCCATGGTAATATAACCAATGTTTCCAATTATGTCCTGTTATAAGGAAAACAGATTCTTATTGAACTTATTCAAATAATTAAGTTGACATAAAAATGAGTATTCAGTAAGAGTTTTCAAATTTTAGAGGGATCATGTAGAGAGAGAAAAAATAAATGTTTCACTACAATGAGGTATCACCTCACTCCGGTCAGAATGGCCATCATAAAAAATCTACAAACAATAAATGCTGGAGAGGGTGTGCAGAAAAGGGACCCCTCTTGCACTGCTGGTGGGAATATAAATTGATACAGCCACTATGGAGAACAATATGGAGGTTCCTTAAAAAACTAAATGTAGAACTATCATATGACCCAGCAATCCCAGTACTGGGCATATACCCTACCCTGAGAAAACCATAATTCAGAAGGAGTCATGTATCCCAATGTTCATTACAGTACTATTTACAATAGCCAGGATGTGGAAGCAACCTAAGTGTTCATCGAAAGATGAAAGGATAAAGAAGATGTGACACATATATACAATGGAATATTAGCCATAAAAAGAAATGAAATTGAGTTATTTGTAGTGAGGTGGATGGACCTAGAATCTGTCATGCAGAGTAAAATAAGTCAGAAAGAGAAAATAAATACCGCATATTAACACATATATATGGAATCTAAAAAACAAAACAAAAAAAGGTTCTGAAGAACCTAGGAGCAGGACAGGAATAAAGACACAGACATAGAGAATGGACTTGAGGACACGGTAAGGGGGAAGCGTAAGCTGAGACAAAGTGAGAGGGTGGCATTGACATATATACACTACCAAATGTAAAATAGATAGCTAGTGGGAAGCAGCTGCATAGCACAGGGAGAGCAGCTCAGTGCTTTGTGACCACCTAGATGGGTGGGATAGGGAGGGGAGGAGGGAGACACAAGAGGGAGGAGATACGGGGATATATGTATACATATAGCTGATTCACTTTGTTATACAGCAGCAACTAACACAACAATGTAAAGCAATTATACTCCAATAAAGATGTTTTAAAAAAGATATATTTACAAACAATTATATTCACAAACGTATAACTTACCAAATTGCTGTAAGTTATAATTAACTTAAAGGGAAAGATTCTCTTATATATGGAAAACAAAGATTAAAAGCTAGTAATACTTCAGACAAAAACCATAAAAGGTATAACAATATTCATCAGATCACTCAGTCTTATGTAACTATTCTTTGATCTTAATCTTTCATTAATAGTTTTATGAAATCATCAATGAATTCTTTAATTTCCTACCCAGTTCAATGGCAATATCTGGAAGTTACCCAAAACCTGTGCTTGTCAAAAAGTTCTTTCTATGAATTTTGTTGAAGATGAAACATTTTTGCCAAAGCATCAGATTACAGCTGTCTATAAATGACAAAACTTTAAAAAGCCTGGTTAAAGACCTGGTTGTAATGAAGTTGACAAATAAATTAGGCTACTTTGTGACATAATATTTTAAGGTAATAACTAGAATTATGACTGATAACATTATACCAGGACATATCCAAGTTTTAGAAATTACATATGATTTCTAGAATATTTATTTTAATAGTATTTACCTATACAATATGACCTAAGAAGATTTATCACCACTCATTTGCCAATGCCTCCCATGTAATTGAACATAACAAGTAAACATAATTAGTTTAATATCTCTCTCTGAAATGCTTCAGAGGCCCTCCGAAGCATTCTAAACTTAGGTAGAGGTCAAAAGAACTTCAATTAGAATTTAATCTTTGTGAAGTTTGTAAAAAATATTTTTAGAAAAAGCTCTAAAACCCTTGGTCAAATAGGATTACAGGTCACTGTGAAACAATATTTCTTCACTTAACCAAAGTGACAAAAAAAGTTTTCAAAGGCAAATCACTTAATTGAAAGGTAAAGAAGCAATCTGTTATTCAAAGCACCTCAATATTCCTAGAAAACTTTGTTCTCTTAACAGAGAGAAAAACCAAACTCCAGTCTTGTACCAGCTTACTTTTAATAATAAAATTCATTTACCTAATTAAATTCAGTCTAATATTAGCCAGTCTTGACCATACACAAAACCTCTTTTTCAGGATTCCTTTTCCACCAACATTCCATGGCTTTTCATATTTAGATTAGTTTGTTCCTCTTTTTCCCCATTTAGAAATAACCAGCTTTAGGACAAAATTATTTTCTTTTCCCTTAAGAAAATGCATTTCCTTTCCTATACCTTCTTTTACTGAAAACACACATCTTTTCTTTGCATACTGAAATGTTTTCCTTATTATTTCTAGTAGCTTCAATAACATATCTATTACAACCTTTAACCTTAAAGAAAATCTCTAGCAGAAACCAAGAAGCAGGTAAATGTGAACTTTGGAGGATAATTGCTTCACAATACTGTGTTAGTTTCTGTTGAACAAAAAAGCAAATCAGCCATATGCATACACATGTCCCCCTATCCCCTCCCTCTTGAGCCTCCCTCCCACCTTCCCGATCCCTCTCTTCTAGGTAATTGCAAAGCACCGAGTCGATCACCCTGTGCTATGCTGCTGCTTCCCACCAGCCAACTATTTTACATTTGGTAGTGTATATACGTCAGTATTGCTCTCAATTCACCCCAGCTTCACCCTCTCACTACATGTCATCAAGTCCATTCTCTATGTCTACCTCTTTATTCCTGCCCTGCGACTAGGTTCATCAGTACCATTTTTTTTTTTATTCCATATATATATGTTGGCATACAGTATTTTTTTTTTCTCTTTTGGACTTACTTCACTCTGTATGACAGACTCTAGGTCCATCCACCTTACTATAAATAACTCAATTTCATTTCTTTTTATGGCTGAGTAATATTCCATTGCATATATGTGCCACATCTTCTTTACCCATTCATCTGTCAATGGACATTTAGGTTGGTTCCATGTCCTGGCTATTGTAAATAGTACTGCAATGAACACTGTGGTGCATGACTCTTTTTGAATTATGGTTTTCTCAGGGTATATGCCCAGTAGTGAGATTGCTTGGTCATATGGTAGTTCTATTTTTGTTTTTTGAGGAACCTTCATACTGTTTTCCATAGTGGTTGTATCAATTTACATTCCCAACAACAGAGTAGGAGGGTTCCCTTTTACCACACCCTTTCCAGCATTTATTCTGACCAGCGTGAGGTGATACCTCATTGTAGTTTTGATTTGTATTTCTCTAATAATTAGTAATGTTGAGCATCTTTTCATGTGCCTCTTGGCCATCTGTATGTCTTCCTTGGTGAAATGTCTATTTGGGTCTTCAGCCCATTTTTTAACAGGACTGCTTGTTTTTTTAATACCGAGCTCCATGAACTGTTTGTATATTTTGGAGATTAATCCTTTGTCTGTTGTTTCATTGTAAATATTTTCTCCCATTCTGAGGGTTGTCCTTTTGTCTTGTTTATGGTTTCCTTTGCTGTGCAAAAGCTTTTACATTTAATTAAGTCCCATTAGTTTATTTTTGTTTTTATTTCTGTTACTCTAGGAGGTGGGTCAAAAAAGATCTTGCTGTGGTTATGTCAAAGAATGTTTTTCTTCTAAAAGTTTTATAGTGTCTGGACTTACATTTAAGTCTTTAATCCATGTAGAGTTTATTTTTGTGTATGGTGTTAGGTAGTGGTCTAATTTCATTCTTTTACATGTAGCTGTCCAGTTTTCCCAGCACCACTTTTTTTTTTTTTTTTTTTTTTTGCTGTACGCGGGCCTCTCACTGTTGTGGCCTCTCCCGTTGTGGAGCACAGGGTCTGGACGCGCAGGCTCAGCGGCCATGGCTCACAGGCCCAGCTGCTCCGTGGCATGTGGGATCTTCCCGGACCAGGGCACGAACCCGTGTCCCCTGCATCAGCAGGCGGACTCTCAACCACTGCGCCACCAGGGAAACCCCCCAGCACCACTTATTGAAGAGGCTGTCTTTTCTCCATTGTATGCTCTTCCTTCCTTTGTCCTAAATTAGGTGCCCATATATGCGTGAGTTTATCTCTGGGCATTCTATCCTGTACCATTTATCTATATTTCTGTTTTTGTTCCAGTACCATACTGTCTTGATTACTGTAGCTTTGTGGTATAGTTTGAAGTTAGGGAGCCTGATTCCTCCAACTCTGTTTTTCTTTCTCAAGATTACTTTGGCTATTCGGGTTCTTTTGTGTTTCCATATGAATTGTAAGATTTTTTGTTCTAATTCTGTGAAGAATGCCATTGGTAGTTTGATAGGGATTGCATTGAATCTGTAGATTGCTTTGGGCAGTAGAGTCATTTTCAGAATATTGATTATTCCAATCCAAGAACATGATATATTTCTCCATTTGTTTATGTCATCTTTGATTTCTTTCATCAGTGTTTTATAGTTTTCTGAGTACAAGTCTACTTCCTCCTTAAGAAGGTTTATTCCTAGGTATTTTATTCTTTTTGTTGCAATGGCAAATGAGAGTGTTTTCTTAATTTCTCTTTCTGATTTTTCAGTGCTGGTGTATAGGAATGTCAGAGGTTTCTGTGCATTAATTTTGTATCCTGCAACCTTACCAAATTCACTGATTAGTTCTAATAGTTTTCTGGTGGCACCTTTAGGATTTTCTATGTATAGAATCATGTCATCGGCAAATAGTGACTCTTTTACTTCTTCTCCAAATTGTATTCCTTTTATTTCTTTTTCTTCTTTGATTGTCATGGCTAGGACTTCCAAAATTATGGTGAATAAGAGTGGTGAGAGTGGACATCCTTGTCTTGTTCATGATCCTAGTGGAAATGCTTTCAGTTTTTCACCATTGAGTATTATGCTTGCTCTTGGTTTGTCATATATGGCCTTTATTATGTTGAGGTAGGTTCCCTCTATGCCCATTTTCTGGAGAGTTTTTTTAGTCATAACTTGGTGTTGAATTTTTTCAAAAGCTTTTTCTGTACTTATTTAGATGATCATATGGTTTTTATTCCTTAATTTGTTAATGTGGTGTATCACATTGATTGATTTGCATATATTGAAGAATCCTTGCATCCCTGGGATAAATCCCATTTGATCATGGTGTATGATCCTTTTAATGTGCTGTTGGATTCTGTTTGCTAGTATTTTGTTCAGGGTTCTTGCATCTATGCTCATTAGTGATATTGGTCTGTAATTTTCTTTTTTGTGTAATATCTTTTTCTGGTTTTGGTATTAGCATCATAGTGGCATCATAGAATGAATTTGGGAGTGTTTCTCCCTCTGTAGATTTTTGGAAGAGTTTGAGAAGGATCGGTGTTAGCTCTTCTCCAAATGTTTGATAGAATTAGCCTGTGAAGCCAACTGGTCCTGGACTTCTGTTTGTTGGAAGATTTTGAATTATGGTTTCAATTTAATTACTTGTGATTGGTCTGTTTATATTTTCTAATTCTGCCTGGTTCAGTCTTGGAAAATTGTACCTTTCCAAGAATTTGTCCATTTCTTCATGGTTGTCCACTTTATTGGCATATAGTTGTTTGTAGTAGTCTCTTATAATCTTTTGTATTTCTGCAGTGTCAGTTGTGATTTCTCCTTTTTCATTTCTATTTTATTGATTTGCATCCTCTCCCTTTTTTTCTTGATTTGTCTGGCTAAGGTTTTATCAATTTTGTTTATCTTCTCCAAGAACCAGCTTTTAGTTTTATTTATCTTTGTTATTATTTTCTTCATTTCTGTTTCATTTATTTCTGCTCTGATCTTTATGATTTCTTTCCTTCTACTGCCTTTGGGTTTTCTTTGTTCTTCTTTCTCTATATTCTTTTAAGTGTAGGGTTAGATTGTTTGAGATTTTTCTTGGTTCTTGAGGTGAGATTGAATTGCTATAAACTTCCCTCTTAGGACTGCTTTTGCTGCATCCCATAGGTTTTGGGTTGTCATGTTTTCATTGTCATTTGTTTCTATGTGTTGTTTTTTAATTTCTTCTTTGATTTCTTCAGTGATCTCTTGGTTATTTAGTAGTGCACTGTTTAGCCTCTACATATTTGTGTTTTTTGCAGTGTTTTTTTCCTGTAATTGATCTACAATCTCATAGCATTGTGGTCAGAAAAGATGCTTGATGTGATTTCAATTTTCTTAAATTTTCCAAGGTTTGATTTTTGAAACAAGATGTGATCTATCCTGGAGAATGTTCCATGTGCACTTGAGAAGAAACTGTATTCTGCCACTTTCGGGTGGAAAGTTCTATAAACATCGGTTAGATTTATCTCATCTATTGTGTCATTTAAAACTTGTGTTTCCTTATTTATTTTCTGTTTGGAAGATCTGTCCATTGGTGTAAGTGGGGTGTTAAACTCCCCTACTATTATTGTGTTATTGTCGATTTCTCCTTTCACAGTTGTTAGCATTTGCCTTATGTATTGAGGTGCACCTATGTTGGGTGCATAAACATTTATAATGGTTATGTTTTATTCTTGGATTGATCCTTTGATCATTATATAGTATCCTTCCTTATCTCTTGTATCAGTCTTTATTTTATAGTCTATTTTGTCTGATACAAGTATTGCTACTCCAGCTTTCTTCTGATTCCCATTTGCATGGAATATCTTTTTCCATCCCTTCACTTTCAGTCTGTACATGTCCCTAGGTCTGAAGTGGGTCTCTTGTAGACAGCATATATACGGGTCTTGTTTTTGTATCCATTTAGCCAGTCTGTGTCTTTTGGTTGGGGCATTTAATCCATTTACATTTAAGGTTATTATCAATATGTATGTTCCTATTACCATTTTCTTAATTGTTTTGGGTTTGTTTTTGTGGGTCTTTTTCTCCTCTTGTGTTTTCTGCTTAGAGAAGTTTATTTAGCATTTGTTATAAAGCTGGTTTTGTGGTGCTGAATTCTCTTAGCTTTTGTTTGCCTGACAAGCTTTTGACTTCTCCATCGAATCTGAATGAGATCTTTGCTAGGTAGAGTAATCTTGGTTGTAGGTTTTTCTCTTTCATCACTTTAAGTGTATCCTGCCACTCCCTTCTGACCTGCAGAGTTTCCACTGAAAAATCAACTGATAACCTTATGGGGATTTTTTGTATGTTATTTTTTGTTTTTCTATTGCCCCTTTTAATATTTTTTCTTTGAATTTAATTTTTGTTAGTTTGATTAATATGTGTCTTGGTGTGTTTTTCCTAGTGTTTATCCTGTATGGAACTCTCTGTGCTTCCTGGACTTGGGTGACTATTTCCTTTCCCATGTTAGGGAAGTTTTTGACTATAGTCTCTTCAAATATTTTCTCAGAATATTTTTCTCTTCTTCTGGAACCCCTATAATTCGAATGTTGGTGTGTTTATTGTTTTCCCAGAGGTCTCTGAGATAGTCTTCTTTTCATTCTTTTTTCTTTATTCTGCTCCTCAGCAGTTATTTGCACCATTTTGCCTTCCAGCTCAGTTATTTGTTCTTCTGCCTCCATTACTCTGTTATTGATTCCTTCTAGTTTATTTTTCATTTTAGTCCTTGTATAGTCCACTTCTGTTTGTTCTTTAGTTCTTCTAGATCTTTGTTAATCATTTCCTGTATTTTCTCCATCCATGCTTCCATTCTATTTCCGAGATTCTGGATCATCTTTACTATCATTACTGTGAATTATTTTTCAGGTAGATTGCTTATTTCCTCTTCATTTATATGGTTTTGTAGGTTTTTACCTTGCTCCTTCACCTGTGACATATTTTTTTTTTCCTGTCACAATTTTTATTTTTTTAATGAGTGTGGCTGTGTTCCTATTTTACTGGTTGTTTGGCCTGAGGCTTCCAACACTGGAGTTTGTAGGCTATTGTGTAGAGCTGGGTCTTGGTGTTGAGATGAGTAACTCTGTGAGACCTCACTCTGATGAATATTCCCTTGGGTCTGAGGTTCTCTGTTAGTCCAGTGGTTCGGATTTGGAGCTCCCACTGCAGGGACCCAAACCCAAGGTTGTGAATCAAGATCCCACAAGCTGCATGGGGCAGCAAAAAAAAAAAAAAAAAAAAAAAGAGAGAGAGAGAGAGAACAATAACAAAGTAAAAAATAAAATTAGACTAGGAAACTAACAGATATGTTAGAAAGAATGTAAAAATAAAAATATAGATGAATCAGCAACCTGAAGGTACATCAGTACCACAATAGTGAAAAAAGAGAAGGTGAGAAAAGAAAAAAAAAGGGGGATTGGGGGGTGGAAAGACCTTGGCTGTGGAGAGTGGAAACTAAACAAGGGCAAGGTTTGGGTGGTGGGCAGGGCTAATGCTCAGGACCTACAGGGCTGGAAAAGGCCCTGGGGACTGTGGGGTTTTGGGGCTTAGGCTCAAGGAACAGAAGGGACCCAGCCCTGCCCCCCACCCCTGGTCTCAGAGGGCAAGGGATCTCACCTGGGAGCCCAGCAGGCTTCCTGGGCTCAAGTGAGTGTGTGTGGGGCAAACTCCTTCCTCTCCTCTCTTGTTCCTCTGGTCTGGGGTCTGGGAGGTCCCCTCCTGCCTGCCTCTCCTCATTTCCTCAGCCTCAGGGGCACCGATCTTATCTGGCCTCCACTTCTCCTCTCCCCTCTGGTATGTCCTACCAGTTCCCTCTGGGGTTCTTCCTGTCTCCGTGGGGGTCAGAGTTCCCCACCAGCAGCAGCAGGCACCCTAGTTGTGGGGAGACACTAACTCCGAGTCTTCCCACACCGCCATCTTGACTCCTCCTATACCAGCATTTCTCAACTGGTAAACTTATGAACATTTTATAACCTCTAGAAACATACATTTTCTCACTGCATAATTTCTTTTCTCAATGTGGTACAAGGTATGTCCAATAAACCCAAACATCTTTAGTTTTAGTAAACTTAGACTTGTTTAACAATTAATGTTGCAGTAGTATATCTTATTTGGAAATGATCTGGAGAGCAAATGAATTTCCATGATTTAACTTAATGTAGCAAAACTCTAAAGTTTCAAGTTACCAACAATTAAGAGAAACTATTTTTAGGCAGATGTACCTGAAACATAACTATTCCTTAAAGGATTCACCTAAAAACTCTTATTTCTTTTACATTTAATTTACTTAAGAGTTTCATCATACCAAATTATTTTTCTTGCTGACAATGTTTTATAACAGAAACAATAAGTTCTTACTGACTTTCAATAAACCTTGGCACGATAAAAATATTATACTTAATATTTATTACTCTAAATATATATCTATATTAATTAAACCAACAAACTGAAACTAACTTTAATATGGCTTATTATGTAAGTGGTTAATTTCCTTTAAGCCAAATAAACAGAGCTCTTTTAAAAATAAATTTTGGTAATACCATTCAGAGTTAGAAACATATCATATCTATAACAAATACACAGACATACATACATTCATATAGACATAGACATATATCTCACAGTATGTTTGAAAAGGCCTCTTTCCCCCATTTTTTCCTTAGTCTCAGAAATTGGAGATGTTCTAGTTAAGAGTAAGATAAGAGTTCCTGAGAGCCTGGGTAAAACATTTACATCTCAAGGTACAGGAAGAGAAAAGCAAGTTTCTTCTAGAATGATTTGTTCCCTTTGGGTCAGAATTCTAAAAAGATGTTTATCAAGCTGTCTTTCTATGATTGAATATACAAAAATCTAGTTTTGGAACGTCAAATGAGCCACATCTTGGCCATTTTCAGGGAGAGACTTCCCTAAGTTCCTAAGTAAGTACTTGCAAGTTTCCATTCCATAAGTTATACATAAACCCAGCTGAGGTTCCTATAGATGGATGTCCATCAGGGAGCTGTTTGGTCTTTTAAGTACAATTTTTCATTATTAATCTGGCAGCCTAACTCAGATATGAGATGTGATCTGAACAAATTTCTGAGGACAGTGTGGTTAATCAGATGTGCGCTGCTTCTGAGTCTAGCTCCCCGGGATTTACCCTTGGGTCTGTTAGACTCTTTAATATGTCTTGGTTTCTCCATCTGACAGTCTAAAACTGCCTAAGGTGCTCAAAGCACTGGGTGACCAACCCTTATTGTGTGTCCCTGGAAGAGCAGTATTTACTTAATGGCTGTAGTACTATTCCCTGTGGGACCATTGCATATCAGGAGGATTGATCTTCAGCCATCTCCACTAGGTTCTCAGTTGCCTGAGGACACCTTGTGGCTGTAAGGAGCAAATGTCCCTTCCTCTTTGGAGCTGAATAATTCAATCTCTCATTTCACTAGTTTGTTCAGACCATCTATCTACTTGCTTTTTTTAAAAAAAATTAAGCCAAATTTAACAAAATGCAGCCACTTATGTTTCCTTGGGCCTCCTGCCCAGATCCCCATAGGTCCCTACTTAGAAAATTCATCAGTGGCCCTTAAGACTCCAAGTCTTAAGTAAAACAGCTCAAATAAAATTTTTAGGACCAACCCTTAAACACTGAGCTCTAGATATTAGGAAAACTCACCAAAACATGTAATGAGTTCCAAGAAGCCAGTGAGGTTCAAAGGGTCCATGCTAGTACTGAGCACCTGTTTGGGGTAGACTCCAGGTATACTCTGGTGTTGTCTATAATATCCTACTGACTATGCCATGCAAATGTCAACAAAAAATTAATCAATAGCCAAGCTAAGGAAGAAATGGAAATTTTTATTCATGCCAACCTGAGAATTATAACATAGGAGACAGTCTTTCAGAGAGCTCTGAGGACTATTCTGCCCATTAGAAGTCAAAGCAGTTATACAAGTTTTTGAGGCAAGTGGTTATACATGAAAGGATTATACATCAAAGCAACACATTGACAGTTCATATAATCCAACAAGGAAAGTAATGGGTCACTGTGACCCCTAACAAGATTGAGAAAGGAATGTTATCTCCTAAGGAGTTACCTTGTTAGCACTAAGAGAAAATTGCTTTTTTTTTTTTTTTTTTTTTTTGGTATGCAGGCATTCCTGTGTCTTCTGAGGGGATCTAGTTAATGTGTGATGCAGAAACTCAATGCATGCTAACAAGGTGGGGCTAGTGGCTCAAATGGCAGAGAAAATTTTATGTTAAATATTTCTTGTCCTGCCTTAAAAATAATTTTATTTCATGAACAGAAATCATGAAATATGTAGAAGTTTAAATAAAATTTTCAGAGTAGAAGCAAACAAGTGAGCAAAAGTATAATTTATTGTCACATTTGTTTATTTACTTACTTTGAATATTGTTTCCTATATGCACAGAGGGTGAATATAACAGTGAGACTAGAAACCAAGAGTGGGATAATTGCAATATTTGAGCAATATATGGATGTCTAGCCTTTCAAAGACTAGACAAGTGGGCTTTACATAGAGCTTACATGAATTTCATTATTTGTAAAAGAATGCTTACAAGATTTTTTAAAACAGAGGAAGTTTTCCTGCCACTGAAGGCAGAAAACAACACCTCATGGATAACTTTTTAAACAAACTATATCAAGATGCAACAGTAAACAACATGGATTTTAGAACACAACTCTTGAGTTCAAAGACTGAAGTCTTGCTTTGAGACTAGTGTCCACATCTGTAGAATGGCAATAACAATAATATCAACCTCATAGAACTCTTATGAAGATTAAATGAAAATTAAGTAAAATGTAACATTTAAGAAAAATGTAATAATATATAAATGTAAAGAGTTTAAGATAGTTCTTGGCACATAACAAGTACTATATGTGTTATTATCATCCATTATTATTAATATTATCATTACAGGAGGGCTTATGGTGAACATCACCAGTTTCTTTCCACAACCCTCTTCTGTCCACTCTATCTCCAAAGAATTTCCTATTTTTAACTATTTAGTGCTTCCTATTATTTTTACAGTACTAAATAACAGTATAGCATTGATTTATCAACTTACAAACTCTATCCCCACCTCTCTTCCCCTATTCCTATATCACTATTCTCATTTCTCCACTGTGCAACTCTGAAAATTCAAGGAATATATCTCTAAACATTCATTACTTATTCATGTAAACCAGGTGGTATCCCTTGACTAGTAGGTTAAGGAAAATAAGTCATATTAAAGAAATTGTCTTTAAGAATAGCTCTACAGAAGCTGGAAAAAAAATATACAGCAAACCTTTATATAGGTAAAGTATTAAAACACTAATGGGATTTCTGCAATTTTTAAGCTATCAGAATTAAAAATTATTTGCTTTCTGGTGATGTGACCTAATGAGAGAATTTTGTAAGAAATCATAAAAATATGTGAGCTTACACAAATATTACTCAGTTTAACCATGCTTTTAATAGGAAACAAACCACATACTGTTTAAAACTATAGTGTAAATATATGTTATTGATTGATGAGAAATGTATATGCTTGAATTGCCAAGCTTTCACATGAAAGTCTTAACATTCTGCATTAACAAATGTGAGGACCTGAATTATACTAATGTTTGCAAGTTGCTTTGAGATGCATGGAAATTAAGATGGATGAATGGATAGGCAGATGGAAAGACAGAAGGATAGGTATGTGATAAAAAAAAAAAACATAACAAAATGCTAACAATTGTAGTATCCAGATGGTAGGTATACACAATTATTTCAAATTTTCTGCATGTTTCACAGTTTTTATCTTGAGACGTTGGAAAAACTAGAAAGTCCAGATTTTATTCTATCAATACTGAAAATTCATGGAGGTAGTTTATATGGGCACAGAGCTACACTTTCTTCCAGAAAAAAATAGAACATTTGCCTGTTTAAAGTCTGAAAGCATACTCTGAGATCATAGAAGTGTTTATCGTAAAGTAGTAATAAAAGATTCTAGGCCCTACACACATTTAATGTAGATGTTAACCATTAACATATTTGATAGTTTAAAAAATCAATGTGGCTTCTATAGGTCATAATGTTGCCTTCTAGTGATCCCCTAGAATTATGAGCTTGCATCAGATTGCATCAAAAATTGACCTGAGGGGCTTCCCTGGTGGTGCAACGGTTGAGAATCTGCCTGCTAATGCAGGGGACACGGGTTCAAGCCGTGGTTTGGGAGGATCCCACATGCTGTGGAACAACTAGAGTCACAACTACTGAGCCTGCATGTCTGGAGCCTGTGCTCTGCAACAAGAGAGGCCGCGACAGTGAAAGGCCCGTGCACCATGATGAAGAGTGGCCCCCGCTCACCGCAGCTAGAGAAAGCCCTCGCACAGAAACGAAGACCCAACACAGCAAAAATAAATAAATTAATTTTTAAAAAATTGACCTGTGTATTGACCTGTGATATAGATTTTCTTAATCTTATCTCTTAAAATATTAGTGTCAGAAAAGGTCAATAACTTGAGATTTAGCTTTGTATTGAAGTATGAATATCTTGTAATCCAAGTTGAGAGACAAGCATTCCAGGAAGAAAGCAAGACACAGAAATCTAAAAATATTAGGCTTGTTTATCAAATGCTAAGTGGCCAAGCATGGCTAGAGTAAATATGAGGGGGAAAATGGAAAAAAAAATGAGTCTGAAAATATGGGGAGGGTCCCAATTAAAAGTCACGATCAGTAATTTAGACTATTCCACAGGTAATAAGAAACACTCAAAAGTTTTGTTTGTTTGTTTTAGCAAAAGGCTATGACTGGATTTGTGGTTTAAAAAGTATGTCTCTTGGCATAATAGAGAATGGACTAGAGATAAAATGAAATTAAAGCCAGAAGAACAGATTAGTTAGAAGCTTTGTTTGTTTGCTTGTTTTTCATTTCCGTCTCTCTTTAACCTTCTATCTCACTCCTCATTTTCTTGGCTTCTACACTTCTGTGTTTTTTAGAAAGACACTAGTACTTATTTTTTTGTGCAAATTGTGTGTGTTCATATGTACCAGATAAATTCTCAAACATCACTGTGTAACAGAATTTCCTAAGGAGCTTCTTAAAAATGCAGGTGTCAGGATCCCACTCCAGACCTAGAAAATACTGAAACAGCTCATTAGCTAAACATTCTGAGTATTACTACTAAGCATTTTACACAATACGATATATCAATGAACTTTTAGTAAGTGATCCACTGATCATTTCATAAGGGCAATATCTGTCCTAACTTTGGCTTGATGTTCATTAAATTTTTATAAAAAGTACAATTTAATGTCTGATTTGTGTTATCTCAGAAATTAGTGCTTTAAAGAAATTTTGCCTGAGGGGCTCACATATAAGAATTAACAAATGAGAACTTGGCTGGAAGATGGCGGAAGAGTAAGACGCGGAGATCACCTTCCTCCCCACAGATACACCAGAAACACATCTACACGTGGAACAACTCCTACAGAACACCTACTGAAGGCTGGCAGAAGACCTCAGACCTCCCCAAAGGCAAGAAACTCCCCACGTACCTGGGTAGGGCAAAAGAAAAAAAAAGAAAAAACAAGAGACAAAAGAATAGGGACGGCACCTGCACCAGTGGGAGGGAGCTGTGAAGGAGGAAAAGTTTCCACACACTAGGAAGCCCCTTCGCGGGCGGAGACTGCGGGAGGCGGAGAGGGGAGCTTCGAAGCCGCGGAGGAGTGCACAGCAACGGGTGCGGAGGGCAAAGCGGGGAGATTCCCGCACAGAAGATCGGTGCCGACCAGCACTCACCAGCCCGAGAGGCTTGTCTGCTCACCCGCCGGGGCGGGAGGGGCTGCGAGCTGAGACTCTGAGGCTCGGGTTTCGGTTTCGGACGGAGCGCAGGGAGAGGACTGGGGCTGGCGGCTTGAACATAGCTTGAAGGGGTTAGTGCACCACGGCTACCCGGGAGGGAGTCCGGGGAAAAGTCTGCACCTGCCGAAGAGGCAAGAGACTTTTTCTTCCCTCTGTGTTTCCTGGTGCGTGTGGAGAGGGGTTTAAGAACGCTGCTTAAAGGAACTCCAGAGACGGGCGCGAGCCGCGGCTAAAAGCGCGGACCCCAGAGACGGGCGGGAGACGCTAAGGCTGCTGCTGCCGCCACCAAGGGGCCTGTGTGCGAGCACAGGTCACTCTCCACACCCCTCTTCCGCGGAGCCTGTGCAGCCCGCCACTGCCAGGTTCCCGGGATCCAGGAACAACTTCCCTGGGAGAACGCACGGCGGGCCTCAGGCTGGTGCAAAGTCACGCCGGCCTTTGCCGCCGCAGGCCCGCCCCGCACTCCGTGCCCCTCCCTCCCCGCCCCTCCCTCCCCGCCGGCCTGAGTGCGCCAGAGCCCCCGAATCAGCGGCTCCTTTAACCCCATCCTGTCTGGGCACAAAACAGACGCCCTCCAGCGACCTACACGCAGAGGCAGGGCCAAATCCAAAGCTGAGCCCCAGGGAGCTGTGAGAACAAAGAAGAGAAAGGGAAATCTCTCCCAGCAGCCTCAGAAGCAGCAGATTAACGCTCCAAAATCAACTTGATATACCCTGCATCTGTGGAATACCTGAATAGACAACCAATCATCCCAAATTAAGGAAGTGGACTTTGGGAGCAAGATCTATGATTTTTTTCCCTTTTCCTCTTTTTGTGAATGTGTATGTGTATGCTTCTGTGTGAGATCTTGTCTGTATAGTCTTGCTTGCACCATTTGTCCTAGGGTTCTATCCGTCCATGTTTTTTTTTTAACTTTTTTTCTTAATAATTAATTTTAATAACGTTATTATACTTTACCTTCTTTTCTTTCTTTCTTTCTTTCTTTCCTTCCTTCTTTCCCTCCTTTAGACAACGAATCATCCCAAATTGAGGAGGTGGTCTCTGAGAGCAAGATTTATGATTTTTCCGCCTTTACCTCTTTTAGTGAGGGTGTATGTGTATGCTTCTGTGTAAGATTTTGTCTGTATAGCTTTGTTCCAACATTTGTCCTAAGGTTCTATCTGTCCCTTTTTTTTTCCTAAATAAGAATTTTTTAATTCAATAACTTTATTATACTTTATTTTATTTTTACTGTATCTTCTTTCTTTCTGTCTTTTTTCCTTCTTTCCCTCCTTCCTTCCTCCCTCCCGCCCTCCCTCCCTCCTTTCTTTCCTTCTTGCCTTCTTTCCTTCATTGCTTCTTTCTTTTTTTTTCTTTCTTTCTTTCTTTCTTTCTTTCTTTCTTTCTTTCTTTCTTTCTTTCTTCCTTCCTTCCTTCACTCCTTTCCTTCTTTCTTTCCTCATACTTCTACTAATTCTCTTTACTTTTTCTCCCTTTTATTCTGACCCGTGTGGATGAAAGGCTCTTGGTGCTACAGCCAGGAGTCAGGGCTCTGCCTCTGAGGTAGGAGAGCCAACTTCAGAACACTGGTCAACAAGAGACCTCCCAGCTCCACATAATATCAAATGGCAAAAATCTCCCAGAGACCTCCATCTTAACACCAGCACCCAGCTTCACTCAATGACCAGCAAGCCACGTGCTGGACAACCTATGCCAAACAACTAGCAAAACAGGAACACAACCCCACCCATTAGCAGAGAGGCTGCCCAAAATCATAATAAGGCCACAGACACCCCAAAACACACCACCAGATGTGAACCTGCCCACTAGAGAGACAAGATCCAGCCTCATCCACCAGAACACAGGCACTAGTCCCCTCCACCAGGAAGCCTACACAACCCACTGAACCAAACTTAACCACTGGGGACAGACATCAAAAACAGCGGGAACTACAAACCTGCAGCCTGCAAAAAGGAGACCCCAAACACAGTAAGATAAGCAAAATGAGAAGACAGAAAAACACACAGCAGATAAAGGAGCAAGACAAAAATGCACCAGACCTAACAAATGAAGAGGAAATAGGCAGTCTACCTGAAAAGAATTCAGAATAATGATAGTAAGGATGATCAGAAATCTTGGAAATAGAATAGACAAAATGCAAGAATCAGTTAACAAGGACCTAGAAGAAATAAAGATGAAACAAGCAATGATGAACAACACAATAAATGAAACTAAAAGTACTCTAGATGGGATCAATAGCAGAATAACTGAGGCAGAAGAACGGATAAGTGACCTGGAAGATAAAAGAGTGGAAATAACTACTGCAGAGCAGAGTAAAGGAAAAAGAATGAAAAGAACTGAGGACAGTCTCAGAGACCTCTGGGACAACATTAAACGCACCAACATTCGAATTATAGGGGTTCCAGAAGAAGAAGAGAAAAAGAAAGGGACTGAGAAAATATTTGAAGAGATTATAGTTGAAAACTTCCCTAATATGGGAAAGGAAATAGTTAATCAAGTCCAGGAAGCACAGAGAGTCCCATACAGTATAAATCCAAGGAGAAATATGCCAAGACACATATTAATCAAACTGTCAAAAAATTAAATACAAAGAAAGCATATTAAAAGCAGCAAGGGAAAAACAACAAATAACACATAAGGGAATCCCCATAAGGTTAACAGCTGATCTCTCAGCAGAAACCCTACAAGCCAGAAGGGACTGGCAGGACATACTGAAAGTGATGAAGGAGAAAAACCTGCAGCCACGACTACTCTACACAACAAGGATCTCATTCTGATTTGATGGAGAAATTAAAACCTTTACAGACAAGCAAAAGCTGAGAGAGTTCAGCACCACCAAACCAGCTTTACAACAAATGCTAAAGGAACTTCTCTAGACAAGAAACACAAGAGAAGGAAAAGACCTATAATAACGAACCCAAAACAATTTAGAAAATGGGAATAGGAACATACATATCGATAATTACCTTAAATGTAAATGGACTAAATGCTCCCACCAAAAGACACAGATTAGCTGAATGGATACAAAAACAAGACCCTTATATATGCTGTATACAAGAGACCCAATTCAGACCCAGAGACACATACAGACTTAAAGTAAGGGGATGGAAAAAAATATTCCATGCAAATGGAAACCAAAAGAAAGCTGGAGTAGCAATTCTCATATCAGACAAAATAGACTTTAAAATAAGGACTATAAAAAGAGACAAAGAAGGACACTACATAATGATCGAGGGATCGATCCAAGAAGAAGATATAACAATTGTAAATATTTATGCACCCAACATAGGAGCACCTCAATACATAAGGCAAATACTAACAGCCATAAAAGGGGAAATTGACAGTAACATATTCATAGTAGGGGACTTAAACACCCCACTTTCACCCGTGGACAGATCATCCAAAATGAAAATAAATAAGGAAACACAAGCTTTAAATGATACATTAAACAAGATGGACTTAATTGATATTTATAGGACACTCCATCCAAAAACAACAGAATACACATTTTTCTCAAGTGCTCATGGAACATTCTCCAGGATAGATCATATCTTGGGTCACAAATCAAGCCTTGGTAAATTTAAGAAAATTGAAATTGTATCAAGTATCTTTTCTGACCACCACGCCATGAGACTAGATATCAATTACAGGAAAAGATCTGTAAAAAATACAAACACATGGAGGCTAAACAATACACTACTTAATAATGAAGTGATCACTGAAGAAATCAAAGAGGAAATAAAAAAATATCTAGAAACAAATGACAATGGAGACACAGCGACCCAAAACCTATGGGATACAGCAAAAGCAATTCTAAGGGGGCAGTTTATAGCAATACTAGCCCACCTTAAGAAGCAGGAAACATCTCGAATAAACAACCTAACCTTGCACCTCAAGCAATTAGAGAAAGAAGAACAAAAAAACCCCAAAGCTAGCAGAAGGAAAGAAATCATAAAAATCAGATCAGAAATAAATGAAAAAGAAATGAAGGAAACAATAGCAAAGATCAATAAAACTAAAAGCTGGTTCTTTGAGAAGATAAACAAAATAGATAAACCACTAGCCAGACTCATCAAGAAAAAAAGGGAAAAGACGCAAATCAATAGAATTAGAAATGAAAAACGAGAGGTAACAACTGACACTGCAGAAATAAAAAAGATCATGAGAGATTACTACAAGCAACTCTATGCCAATAAAATGGACAATCTGGAAGAAATGGACAAATTCTTAGAAATGCACAACCTGCCAAGACTGAATCAGGAAGAAATAGAAAATATGAACAGACCAATCACAAGCACTTAAATTGAAACTGTGATTAAAAATCTTCCAACAAACAAAAGCCCAGGACCAGATGGCTTCACAGGTGAATTCTATCAAACATTTAGAGAAGAGCTAACACCTATCCTTCTCAAACTCTTTCAAAATATAGCAGAGGGAGGAACACTCCCAAATCCATTCTACGAGGCCAGCATCACCTTGATACAAAACCAGACAAGGATGTCACAAAGAAAGAAAACTACAGGCCAATATCACTGATGAACATAGATGCAAAAATCCTCAACAAAATACTAGCAAACAGAATCCAACAGCATATTAAAAGGATCATACACCATGATCAAGTGAGATTTATTCCAGGAATGCAAGGATTCTTCAATATACGCACATCTATCAATGTGATAAACCATATTAACAAATTGAAGGAGAAAAAACATATGATCATCTCGATAGATGCAGAGAAAGCTTTTGACAAAATTCAACACCCATTTATGATAAAAACCCTGCAGAAAGTAGGCATAGAGGGAACTTTCCTCAACATAATAAAGGCCATATATGACAAGCCCACAGCAAACATCATCCTCAATGGTGAAAAACTGAAAGCATTTCCAGTAAGATCAGGAACAAGACAAGGTTGCCCACTCTCACCACTCTTATTCAACATAGTTTTGGAAGTTTTAGCCACAGCAATCAGAGAAGAAAAGGAAATAAAAGGAATCCAAATTGGAAAAGAAGAAGTAAAGCTGTCACTGTTTGCAGATGACCTGATCCTATACATAGAGAATCCTAAAGATGCTACCAGAAAACCACTATAGCTAATCAATGAATTTGGTAAAGTAGCAGGATACAAATCTAATGCACTGAAATCTCTTGCAATCCTATACACTAATGATGAAAAATCTGAAAGTGAAATCAAGAAAACACTCCCATTTACCATTGCAACAAATAGAATAAAATATCTAGGAATAAACCTACCTAAGGAGACAAAAGACCTGTATGCAGAAAATTATAAGACACTGATGAAAGAAATTAAAGATGATACAAATAGATGGAGAGATATACCATGTTCTTGGATTGGAAGAATCAACATTGTGAAAATGACTCTACTACCCAAAGCAATCTATAGATTCAATGCAATCCCTATCAAACTACCACTGGCATTTTTCACAGAACTAGAACAAAAAATTTTGCAATTTGTATGGAAACACAAAAGACCCCGAATAGCCAAAGCAATCTTGAGATCAAAAAAAGGAGCTGGAGGAATCAGGCTCCCTGACTTCAGACTATACTACAAAGCTACAGTAATCAAGACAGTATGGTACTGGCACAAAAACAGAAAGATAGATCAATGGAACAGGATAGAAAGCCCAGAGATAAACCCACGCACATATGGACACCTTACCTTTGATAGAGGTGGCAGGAATGTACAGTGGAGAAAGGACAGCCTCTTCAATAAGTGGTGCTGGGAAAACTGGACAGGTACATGTAAAAGTATGAGATTAGATCACTCCCTAACACCATACACAAAAATAAGCTCAAAATGGATTAAAGACCTAAATGTAAGCCCAGAAACTATCAAACTCTTAGAGGAAAACATAGGCAGGACACTCTATGACATAAATCACAGCAAGATCCTTTCTGACCCACCTCCTAGAGTAATGCAAATAAAAACAAAAATAAACAAATGGGACCTAATGAAACTTCAAAGCTTTTGCACAGCAAAGGAAACCATAAACAAGACCAAAAGACAACCCTCAGAATGGGAGAAAATATTTGCAAATGAAGCAACCAACAAAAATCAAACAACCCAATCCAAAAATGGGCAGAAGACCTAAATAGACATTTTTCCAAAGAAGATATACAGACTGGCAACAAACACATGTAAGAATGCTCAACATCATTAATCATTAGAGAAATGCAAATCAAAACTACAATGAGATATCATCTCACACCAGTCAGAATGGCCATCATCAAAAAATCTAGAAACAATAAATGCTGGAGAGGGTGTGGAGAAAAGGGAACACTCTTGCACTGCTGGTGGGAATGTGAATTGGTTCAGCCACTATGGAGAACAGTATGGAGCTTCCTTAAAAAGCTACAAATAGAACTACCATATGACCGAGCAATCCCACTACTGGGCATATACCCTGAGAAAACCAAAACTCAAAAAGAGTCATGCACCAAAATGTTCATTGCAGTTATATTTACAATAGCCTGGAGATGGAAACAACCTAAGTGCCCATCATCGGATGAATGGATAAAGAAGATGTGACACATATATACAATGGAATATTACTCAGCCATAAAAAGAAACGAAATTGAGCTATTTGTAATGAGGTGGATAGACCTAGAGTCTGTCATACAGAGTGAAGTAAGTCAGAAAGAAAAAGACAAATACCGTATGCTAACACATACACATGGAATTTAAGAAAAAAAAATGTCATGAAGAACCTAGGGGTAAGGCAGGAATAAAGACGCAGACCTACTAGAGAACGGACTTGAGGTTATGGGGAGGGGGAAGGGTGAGCTGTGACAGGGCGAGAGAGAGTCATGGACATATACACACTAACAAACGTAGTAAGGTAGATAGCTAGTGGGAAACAGCGGCATGGCACAGTGATATTGGCTCCGTGCTTTGTGACAGCCTGGAGGGGTGGGATAGGGAGGGTGGGAGAGAGGGAGACGCAAGAGGGAAGACATATGGGAACATATGTATATGTATAACTGATTCACTTTGTTATAAAGCAGAAACTAACACACCATTGTAAAGCAATTATAACCCAATAAAGATGTTAAAAAAAAAAAAAGAAAGAATTGAGAAAGGGAAAATACTAGCAGCTATTAATATACAAGCATTTTCCTCAGAATGACCTGTCATTTATACAAAGTGCTTTTGAAACAAGAAAAACTGGACTCTAGTGCTGTCTTAACCACCTGTCAGCTCTGGGATTTGGTATGACAGGTCATTTTTTCCCCCTACACCTCATTTACTAATCCTTACAGTGGTTCATTAAACTGAATGATCACTAGTGTTTTCCCCCAATTCATAACCTTATAAGATCCTAAAAAGAAGAAACCTCTGGTGTAACTATATGCACAAGAATTATTTTCTTGAAGAAGCAGAATACGTCTCCAAGATACCACAGTTCTTACTCATTCATTGAGATTCCTGTACAGTCACTACAAGTTTAGTGCCAATTGTGAGAATTAATAGCATAAACCAGTAACCTCTGGGGCAAGACTCAGCTTCACTAAGGGGAAAATGAGCTGGGAGAAGTAGAGGAGGGCAGAAGAAAAAGGAGCAAGAGGAGAACAGTGGCAACTACTACTGACTAGGAGTACTCCTACGAGAAGTGCTCCTTCTTTGAACAGTCAGCTCAAAATGTCTCTGTTTTCAGTAATTTTAGATATAAGTGCGTGGCCCTAGTTGATCCTCTAAATTGGTTTTGTTACCAAGTCCAAGTTAATACTCCTCACCACAGGACAGGCCAATAAACTGAGAGACTAGATATTGGGGCAGGGAATAGCAACTATTTGGAAATCCAGCAGATGTCAAAGATGGAGGGGAAACTAGTGTCTTAAAGAACCATCCTACCCACGTTAGAATCCAGGCTTCTTTTATACTAAAAGAGGAGGGGGTGTGTCTGGCTGTTGCAAACTTTTGGGTGCTGGCCAGACCCCAGAATGGGTGTGATAATCCTTTGTTCTTGCAGCTGTCCATGTAGGTTTGGTCACAATGTTTCTGTAAACATCTAGCAAGACAAATATTATGCATGTAGGTTTGATCACAATATTTCTGTAAACATCTAGCAAGACAAATATTATTCTCTGTTCAACAACTTTTTATCTCTATATAAATAAAAAGTGTTATTCTTTAAAGGTCAAGCCTGGCAGGCAGAACCTTGAGAAAGGACTATTTTGTATATTTCAGGCTATAGGCAACATTCTTTTACAAAGGTGTGGAGCCAGCATGACTAAACACAAGCAACTGAGCACAAAGGTTAGAGCTAAAGGAATAGATCCAATATGGAGTCAGGTTAGTTCTCTTTTACAACTTTTACAGTTTTGTCTACATGGGGTTTTGTGTGTGTGTGTGTTTACTATAGCTGCATATTTTTACTACTTTATCATTGCCATTTTATGGGATGATATTTTAGCTTATTTTACTTTATTCATTCTACTTTTTTTTTTTACTTTCACTCTTAAAAGTAGAAAAAGAAGTGGCAGAGTGATGGAGGTGGTTAGGAGAATAGTCCATGCCCAAAAGAGAATGAATGTTTCCATACCAGTTAGCTCTGCATAGACTTGAGATCACAGCATGATGCTAAATTCAGTCAGTTAGGACATGCTGGCAGCTCTGTACTACTGTATTTTATACTTGAAATTTGATGAGGATGAACTTACCTGTTCTCACCACACAAACACACACACACACACACACACAAAAGGAAAGAAAGAAAATGGAACTATGTGATATGTTGATTATCTTGATTGTGATGATCATTTTACAATATATATACCTTAAATATATATGATTTCTTTTTATCAATTATACCTCAATAGAGGTGAAATAAGAGGGAGGGAGGGATAGAGGGTGTAACAAAAGAGAGACAAACAGACAGACAAAGAGACAGAGAGAGATGGAGATTTTTTTAAAAATAAGAAGGAAAGGAGGAGGAGAAGAAAGAGGAGAGGAGAAAGAAAGAAAACATTTATACAGGGAACTCAGAGGAACCCACAGCCAAAATATCCTCAAAACAACTTAGGAGTAAGTAATATTCCTAGAACAACATTCTTATTTCAGAGTTCTCTTTTCTGGGTTGTTGTAAAGATTAGATAAGATGATACATGTAAACTGTACATTGTCTGAAACAAATTGAGTGATCAGTAAATATTAGTTCTGATTACTCATCATGAGCTGAACATCTACCATATTCTCTGAGCTAGTTCTTAGAACATGTCTAAAATTTATTCTCCTTTTAGAATGAATACCATCTTTTTGTCAGATCATTCAATAAATAAACATGAACTCTGTCAGTTTCTAAAGACTGAATGCTTTCTACATCACTGTCCCTAAAAAAAGACCCTACTCAAAAAGCAATTGGGAAAAAAATAACAAAAGCATGATGAAGTAACAAAACTTATATGCCCATATAGGTAACAAAACCTATATGCCCAAGACAAAATGAATTAGGACAAGTTTAGAGTATTGAGAATTTCATGGGGTGCTTATGATTTCCTCTACAACTAAATTTCAAAAGTGAAGAAATTGTTTGCTTTCCATTCAATTTACTGCATGTACTAAGTGGTTATAACATTTTTTTTAAGTTTTCATGAGCCACGGAAAATAAGAAAAATAAGGAGAACATGAATAAATCAAATAGAGATATCTGGGGAGAAAAGTCTAGATAAAAAAATAGAAACTTTTTCTTTAAGGTAAAACAAAATTTCAAAGTCATGGAACCCAAAAGAAAAAAATAGGGCATAATTATCAAACATTTCAAAAACATGATTTTTTTTAATCTGCAGAAAAGTAAAATATTCACTTTGGTTAATATGATGCTCATAATTGGATAATATAGCCACAATTCCCAGTGGGTGTACAGTAGTGAATTTCAAATGGCAATACATTTTGCTTTAGAGCTCTGGACTACATTTGATGTTTGCTGAAAGAGTTTGTTATAATTAATATCACTTCAGTGAATGTCAAGGGAATTAATAATGATTAGTCTCTGATTATAAAGAACTGTCTATCACAATTATTATATTAACATTCAAAAACATCTTGCTTTATTAAAGCATTTGTTTTTGAATTGTCAATAGCAATCTGTAAATCAATTAGTTGCATTTTTCAGCATCAAGGATCATATATAGCTCACTAGTTTTCTTGTTGGATCTGTGTTCTGTAAGTATGTTATTCAGGCAGATGATCAATTTCAAAAGAGTGAAATTCCTTAAATAAGATCTTGACATTACCAATTACCCTGTGTGGACTTATGCCTATAATTACCTAAATAAATTGGAAACTATTTTTGATATTTGAAATGTAGAGTGTATTACTGGTTATGGTTTAATCTAGGACATAAAATTTTACTTAAAAAAATAAAAGACACTTTGGCCTTTGTTAAATGTCATAGCATTTTTCCAAATTTACAAAACAATTATTTATGAAAATTAACTAAATCACTGAAGCCCTGAATGTTACCCTTTTCTTTGTCAATTTGAAAAATTTTAAAGGGTTAAAATTTGTGAGCAAAACGTCTTACAGAATAGTTGAATTTTTGAAGATTTAAAATTATCATTGATATTATAAACCTGGACACCTGAACAAAGTTAAAACTGATTGCAAGACAATGGTACATTTAAGAAAAAAAATAAAACATTTGAGAATATTGAATGATTATTAAACCCCAGAGAACAAAACATTTGGTGTTTAAAGAAGATAATTAAGCTTAGACGGTGTATGAAAAGGAGGGAAGCATTCTTTTCACACATGCAAGAATTCAGCTGGCCATCAGAGGATAATTTACTTATTTCTTTCAATATAAGATGAAGCATGTGAAATGTGCATCAGATTTTGCTGTACTGTAAACCCATCCGTCTTTATCAAGTTCTTAAGAAAGAAATAAGAGAAACAGAGCTTTGAATCTTCAGTACAATATGATTTGAGATATGGAAAGAAGAAAAACTACCAGCCTATGGCTCACTTGAGCTGGCCATGAAAAGAACTTTTAATACAATAAGCAAAATAAAGATACTATACACCTGACATGAAAACAAACACAGGACTTTTATTATTTCTTCCTTTCTTTTCCTGCTTAAAAAGTCCTTTTAAAAAAAAAAAAGATACCTTTAAAAAAAAAAAGATACTTGTTGTTTAGAATTCTACTTACACATCATTCATGATATTTTCATTTTGACATCAGTTGGAATCTTTTAAAAAATGATAGTAAAACCAGGCAAACAAAATAACTTTTGGTCGGAAAATCAGTTGCAACAAATTTCTAGCCACTCTTAAGGTAACCTTGGTCTTCTATGCTGCTATTCCTTTGCTAGTTATTATTTCTGATTTCTGGAATATTTGGAATCCTGGAATGAAAATCCAATTTTTTCCTTTTTCTCTTCCTTAAAGTTTAATTTCAAATGTTTCCTGTCCTAATAATTCTCCCTAATCTCTCCTTAGGGAAGCCTCTGCATTTGAGTGTATTCAGCACTTCATATTCATTTTAGAATTATTTGTTCATGCCTCTGTATCACTTCACTTGACTCAGGGTTAGAAGTTCTGATCACATTTGCATTTTAGTATCTCAGACACGCTAGGCCCTAGCCTCTGTTTACTGAATGAAACAATTTCTCAAATTCATGTTACCAAACTCAGGTTTGACTGCTCAATGTTGAAAGCCAATACTTGAGAGACATGTGCTAGTAAGAAAAAAAAAAGTTTGCTTTATTCAGGAGGCCAGCAACCTGGGGAGAATGTAGACTCATGTCCCAGAACCAACTCCCAAGATTCTGCTCAGCCATAAAAGTTTTCAAAGGGAAAAAGGGGAAGTGATCTCAGTTAATCATTGTGGTAAGGGGTCATATTCTTTCTATCTCCCACTGCATGCAAGTTTGTTGATTCCTTGTGATCTCTCTTTAGATTATATCGTGTTCACACAGTTTGCTCATGAGATTACTGAAGGGGAATCTGGGGAAATGATCTAGTCATCTGTTAATTACTTATTCTTCATTTCTACTTCTTTAATCTAAGGAAAGAATCAACAGGTTAAGCAAGACTTTGTGTGATCATAAGATTTGAAAGGAGTGCTTGGGCCAGTGCTGAATAGAGCATGGAGAAGCACCTGGTGTAAAAGTTAAGTTAAAGATAGCTTTGCTAAAGTGATAAGAAAAAAAGATGTCCTGCAGATAACTGCTTCCTGCAAAGAGCTGCCTGCAAAGATTTGCTTACAAATCCCCACTGTCAGACATCATTCCATTTCTATGGGATTATGGATGAAGGTTTGTCTTCTGTAACTTCTTCATGCTGACATAGGGTGCCATATTCTTAGAGTGAAAGATGTCGACATGGGTCTGTAGCAACTCTTTGCTGACAATTTAGTTGCCCTATTACATGTATGGGCAGAACAAGCCACAATTATTTTGATGCCCACAAAGATACAAATTATTATAAGCAATAGTGTTAATCCCATTCCCTTGAGGCAAGTTCTTGGAACTGTGTTAGCCATAGATTCAGTACTGCTCAAGATGGAGCAGCTTATGGCATGGCTACTGTCTGGTCATCATGCAGTTAGCTTTTTCCCTCTGGTGGCGGTTATAGTAACTGTAAAACAACTCAGGAATGTGCATCAGACACTGAAAGATTCTGTGACTCTATTGTCCTAATTATTAACTCTTTGAACCTGCTCTTTTTTTTTTTTTTTTGCGGTATGCGGGCCTCTCACCGTTGTGGCCTCTCCCGTTGCGGAGCACAGGATCCGGACGCGCAGGCTCAGAAGCCATGGTTCACGGGCCCAGCCACTCCGCGGCATGTGGGATATTCCCAGACCAGGGCACGAACCCGTGTCCCCTGCATCGGCAGGCGGACTCTCAACCACTGCACCACCAGGGAAGCCCTGCTCTTTCTTTGAATCAGAGGAGGACTGGGAGAATTCAGCTACAAACAAGAGGCATGGGTCATGGAGGGACTTTCATACTTGGGAGGGCCCCACAGGATTCTGCTCAGTTTCATTCAGAATAGTTTAGCAGTAATTCAAATAATCTAAAATAAATTATGCCCTAGAAAGACTGAATTTTTAGTTTTAATTTTTAAAATGTGCCTTAGTTATTTTACAATAGATAATAAAGAGGTAAAATAGTAGTTCTCAAATCTCTTGGTGTCAAAAAAGCTTTACATTCTTAAAATTAATTGACAATTCCAAAGCCTTTTGTTTATATGTGTTATGTCTATTTGTATTTGCCATATGAGAAGTTAAGACTGAAAGGTCATTAAAACACAAGAAAAACAAAACACACTCTTTAGAATGATAATGTCATCACATAACACGTGGTCTCTGAGGAGCTCCACTCTATGCTCATGAAAGAATGAGGATGAAAAAAACAATAATTTAGGATTATTATGAAAGTGATTTAGCTTTCTGGAACTTCACAATATGGCTTTAGAAATCCCTTAGGGTCCCCAGATCATGTTTTGAAAATTACAGCAATAGGCTATTAAAGCTAATATCTAATATTTTTATATTGCTTTATAGTTTCACAGTGCTCTTGTATGCATTATCTCATGTGGTACTCATAACAACTCAGAAAACGTGTGTGTGTGTGTGTGTGTATATATATATATATATATATATATATATATATTTTTTTTTTTTTTAAAAAAACTGGGAAATCAAGGCTTTGGCTAAACAACTTCCCAAAGACACACTATAAGGAACAAAACCAAATTTTAAATGAAGGTTACTGACTCCAATTCTTTATCCTTCATATAACATTAAAGAGAACCTTTCACTATGATCTTGGGGAGGGTTTTAGGATCTTAATGAGCAGGGTTTTTTTTTTTGTTATTTGTTTGTTAAATTTTTTCTCAGTTTCCCTCATTTTATTCTTTGGGTTATAACTCAGTGCTGCCTTTCTTTCTTTCTTTCTTCCTTTCTTTCTTTTAACATTTTCTTTTTGACACTACAACATGCTCCAAGTTCATCCTTAATTTTCTGTGTCATAAGCACTAGTATCAGCCATTTCTCCAATGTGCTCTGGGTTTTTGCTTGGATAATAATGTTTAGAAACCAAGATCCAGGTACCAGGTGCATTTGTTTCTACTGAATGATCACTGGTTCTAGGCTGCTGGAGCAGACAGAGCTGTCTGTATCCATATGTATATATGATCATGGTGCCTGATTGTATATGGTGGTAGGTTTCCAGGCTAACCTACACAAACATAATAAGCCCTGGTGCAGGATTTAGGACCCACCTCCCTGTTCAAAAGCCTGATTCATAATACTATCATTTTCATTGAGTTTTATTACCTTTAGCAGTATAATTGCTACTATTAAATAAAACTTTTCATTTTAGAAAGTGCTTACACATATATCATATTTTTCCCTTTCCAGGAAAGTTTTGATGGCAAGATGGTTGAAAACATTCCTGGTGAGCTGATAAATGTGTGATTCATGCTCACAAAGCTAGTTTATATTACCTTGGCTTTTTGAAAAAAATAAGTTTTGTTTCTTGTTATCCATGATCACTCTGAAGGATGAACCTTAGATCTGAGAATATTCTTGGATCTTCAACTCAGGAGAAGGAAGATCCTGGTGAGCATTGGAGCTCATCTTATGAAATATCTAAATCCCCTCATTAGTAGTCATTGAACACAATAAGCAGCACTTCTGAGCACAGACATTAAAGCAAAAGACTTTGCTCAAAATTCTCATCTCTTTGCAAATCACAATGAATATCAATGATGAAAAAAATATAGCATAGTAAATTGCAAATGGGCCTCAAAAATCATCTGGTTTGACTCTGTCACTTTACAAATGAGGAACCTGAAGTTCCTCATTTGTTTGTCTATGGGCTGGGAGTAGATCCTGTGTTTCCTGCCTTCTTGGGTAGTTGTAGATATTTAAATCAGACTCTATAAACAGGATTTTCCTCAAGTGTCTCTTCCAGTTTATCACTCACAAAATAGTAATATTCTTATAGGATAGGGATTCCATTAGATGTCTCCACATCATTGTCAGACTGCTTGGAAAATATGCAAGATAATGCATATGATAGGGAAGCCAGAGGACCTGATGGATTAACATATGTGGAACAAATTTCAATTTATTTCAATAGCACAGAAAGTGGTGTTTGTAAATATCCTGATATAATTTTGGTGTGATTCAATTAATTTTAGGTGTGTATATATAGGCATAGATGATCTAAGTTTTTATACTCAAGTATTTATTTAAGAGTAAAATGAGAGTTACAGAAGTTTTTATAAGAATGTGCCAAAGAGGAAGGAAAGAACCAAGGGGCAGAGTAATTCATGGAGAAACATATGGGCACAAAAAAATAACTCTCCAGAGACAAAAAGGATTTAAAGGAAGAAAGAAATATGTCCACAAAATAAATTTGATTTTTGTCACTTCTGCTGAACAATCAAGAATTTAGTGATAGGGAATCACAAGCTGAAAAATCATTTAAGCAGCCAGAAATAATGGCAAAAGTCATCAAATCTTGAAAGTCCATACCTGACTTTGACCAAAGCACAAATACCCAGGAGAACAGCTGTATATGTTCAGGGGAGACCTGAACCTTCTGGAAAAATTTAATGGACAAATACCAAATTCTGCAAGTAGGTGAGGTGAATTGGAAACAGAGATGGAAGTTGCCCAGAAATTGCCAATGCCCACACAATGAGTAAATGTGCTATGTAATATTTTGAGTGAATTAAATATCTTAATGTAGGTTTATGGTAAGAATACTTATACCATATTGAAGCTCTTTAGGAGTCTTGTAAAATATTTATATACTGCTAACAATATCCCAGGAAAATAATAACCTAATAGAATTCATGAAAATGTTAATTGAAGCATGTATTACAAGAATAAACAACTCTTCTTGGTGTCTTATCATTTAATTTTCTGAATCTTGCAACATTTTTATTTAGAATTGACTATATGCTTATCACTCTCCTAGGTGTTGTAAGAGAAAAATAGAACACAAATGAGTACATAAGAGTAAAATTATGCAATTATGAAAAAAAACCTGTGAGTCCTGAATTAGTGCTTATCTACTAACTTAGGAGAAAAATCTAACACAAAACAAGAAAAAACAGTGAAGTGCTAAACTGAGTACAGGGAATTAAGGGATTAGCATGGCCTGGAATAGAGGAAAATGTTTCATAGCAGTTGAAGTGGGTCTTATAAATTTATTTATTTTTTATTTATTTATTTTTGACTGCATTGGGTCTTCATTGCTGTGTGTAGGCTTTTGCTAGTTGCAGCGAGCAGGGGCTACTCTTCGTTGCAGTGCATGGGCTTCTCATTGCGGAGGCTTCTCTTATTGTGGAACATGGGTTCTAGGTGTATGGGCTCAGTAGTTGTGGTGCACGGGCTTAGCTGTTCCACGACATGTGGGATATTCCTGGACCAGGGATCGAACCTGTGTACCCTGCATTGGCAGGCAGATTCTCAACCACTGTGCCACCAGGGAAATCCTAGAAGTGGGTCTTGAAGCGTAAATCAGTTTTGAATAGATGATGAAAATAGTTGATGTACTTTAGATTAGGAAAAGATCACGGAGACAAATAATAGCATGACCTATATGTATGGAAAGTGAAGGAGGAGGATGGGGGTTATAAGGGAAAAGCCTTATCTAGATTATCATGAACATATTGTAGAGGAATTGTAGTGATTAATCTTATTTGTCAACTTGACTGGGCCACAGGATTCCAACATTACTTGTTAAACATTATTCCTGAGTGTGTCTCTGAGAATGTTTCTGGAAGAGATTAGCATTTGAATTGGTGGACTGAGTAAAGTAGATTGTCCTCCCCAATGTGGACTGGCATCATCCAATCCATCAAAGACCAGAATATAACAAAATGCAAATGAAAGTTGAATGTACTCTCTCCCTGACTGCTTAAGCTGTGACATCAATCTTTTGCCTTCAGTGCTCTTGGCTTCCAGGCCTTCAGACCCAGACTGGAATCTACACAAAGGCTATCTGGCTCTCAGGACTTTGAAGAACACCACCGACTTTCCTGAGAGCAGAAGGTGAGATTTCTCAGTCTCCATAGCTGTGTGAGCCAGTATAATATAATAAATCTCTTTCTAGTTAGAGAAAGAGATTATAGAGCTGGAAATAAGATGTAGATTCATATGTGTATATAGATATTCTATTGCTTCTGTTTCTCTGGAGAGCCCTGACTAATACAGCAATGGAAGATCATGCTACCTGGGTGATATGAGACCAGATTATTCAAAGTTCTGAGACTGGGCTGGATACTAAGAAAAATAGGAAGTCACTTATGCCAGGGATAGACATGAAGGAAACATCGTGTAAAGAAGATATTTACAGAAAGATAATACAGAATAAAGTGAAAAAAGAAGATGATATAATAAGCTGTCTAAAGTAATACAGGCAGAATTTTATGAGTATCTACACTAAGGCATCAATACCAAGAATGTATGACTGATATTTTGAAAGAAGAAATCATGTTTTGGTGTCAAAGTCTATATAAGGAATAAAATAGAAAGATTCATTATAGGTAATGTTTTTAAGCTTGAGATACTCAAGAAAAGTAGTGGATGACTATTAGAAATAGTTTGAAATAGGTGGTTGACTGCAGTTTGTGAAGGAAGATGAGTTAGATCTGAGTTGAACTGAGCTTGAGTGAGAATGTTGTGATGGAGAAAATATTCTTTGTTCACCAAATCCCATTTGATTTTTATTTCATGCTCACATGAAGACAACATCTATGAGTCTTAAAGTAGGTTGAGATCATGTGACTAGGTTCTGGCCAATGGAATGTTGTAGGAAGGGATGTATGCCACTTCCACATCTGTGTCTACTCTGAATGTCATATGTTTATAAAGGAAAAGATCAGGACCCTTGAGTCATTGTTTAGAAGAGAGCAATCTGCCCTACATTTGGTGTGACATGAGTAGCAATAAAACTTTTTTTTCTATTGTCACTAATCTTCAAGGCTTATTTATTGTGCAACAGAGGCTGTCCTGTCCTGGTTAGTACAGATGTGTCATCTAAGCAGACATACTTTATAGAGAGTTTTGGAATGTAAATAACTAGATTCATATTTTAGAATTTAGATGTGGAATTCACCTTACTGTTAGTAATAGTTGAAGAAACAATAGTGGATATCTTTCTGAGGGAGTGAATAGTCAGAAATAAAGGCATGAAGGGTGGGACATGGGTGGAAATTAACAGATATTACTATTAAGTGATAATAAAATAAATATTCAGAGAAGATGACAAAACAAAAATTGTCAGATAGAAGGTTTAAAGAAACAATGCAAAAGCATCTAGTGTTTTAAAAGATATTGAGGATAATGAAGATTAGGAAAGAACATTGGATTTTTCCAAAGAATAGTTTTTGAGATATTTAAGATAATAATTTCAGTAGAGTGTTGGGTTCTTAAGTGACACTAATGAAAATCAGTAAGGAAAAGGAGAAAGAGAGTTTGTGTATAGTAGGGTAGGGAAATCTGAAAGTTTTGTCTATCCAAATCCTCTAAAAAATACCTGAATGTCCTAACTTATTATTATTTTTATACTCAATTTATTAAAATATCTGAACAGAAAGGAACCTATGTATAAAATAATTCTAAGAGACAAACTTAAGCCAAGATCTTCTTTTAATCACTTTGAGACTTCCTGGTTTATATTGACCTTCTAACTATAGCTCTCTTCCTGTCAAATTTCTTTAGAGCACACACTACCTGAAAATAACTTACTTGCCTTCTAGTCATTGTATTCTCATTTATCCAAGAGCACGTTGGTGATTCTTTTCTTTTTCATCTTTCAATTCCATCAGTGTATAAAGACATCCTATCCTATGCTGGATGCAGCTAAAATTTCAATCATTTTAGTCCCAGACTTTGCCACATCTGAGATGTCATTGAGGGATTTGTTATAATCATGTCTTTGTTCTTATCATTCTTGGGAAAATCACATTTCCAGAACTTTGGCCAGCTCTTCAACCCTGTCATAGTCCCTACACTGAATTATCTTCCTCTTCCTTGTTTTGTTTTACATAAGACTTCCATCTCACACATCTTAGAAAAGGTTGAAAGCCTATTGCATAGATAGTAGTTTCCAACAAAACCAAAAGCTGATTTCACCTGGATACTTACTTGATATTTTTGTTGGAATTTTATTGTTCAAGTTCAATTGAATTTTAATGACTGCCTTTCAAGTGTATTAAGGACTCCCTCTCACAGAGAACTGCCATTAAATTATGTTTATATAATATTTAATGCCTTACAAAACTACATATGTCTTGGACTTAAATTCATGAAACTCTCACTCCTTCATTTCTAAATGGTCCTTATATGAATTAATAGACCTTGAGAAATGCCAACAGATTAAAATAAAATCATGGCCATTCAGTATTTAAGCAACTTAAATTTCATTTAATCTTACTACTTATTTAAAAATAAATCCACTTCATAAAAAATGTATACAATGCTTCTAATAGGACAGTAGAAGCACTTAGGTAACTTGTTAAAACCTAAACTGCTGTATAAAAACAAGATGATTATTAATATTATGGATAATAATATGGTTATAATGTAGATACTCAACAGAAAAAAATCTGATTTCAGTTTGGATTCAAATTGGTAAGTAATTTTTTCCACCACAATTTCTCCTCACCACAGCAGTAGGGAAAACACCATGAAACACCATAGTTTAGGACACCATGCACTCCATTTTGACAACAAAGATGGCAAGGCTGCACAGAGAGAGAAGCCTTTTCCAGGTTAACATAAGTGGGAGAAGGTATTTTGCAGAGAGCCTAAGGAGCTACAAAATTCTAACGGAAATTATTTCATAACCACTGTCCTTAAAATGAACCTTGTGCAAATTTATAAGTATAAGGTGAGGATAATAATAATAATAAACATTTATTGATCATTTACTAAACACCAGGAATTGTATGCAGGGCTTTGCATTTATTATCTCAATATCTGCAACAACACTAAGAGGTAGTAATATGAATAAGTACGTCAAAAGAAGAAATGAAGGTATTTGGGACATTTGGCAATGTCTGGAGATATTTTTGTTGTCATATCTGGAAGGAGAGAGGGAAAGGCTGCCTCTGAGGTCTAGTGGGTAGAGACCAAAGATTCTGGTAAACATCCTACAAAGAAGAGAACATATCCAAGCAAAAAATTTTTCAGCCCAAAATGTCAATAATGGAGAACCTGTGAAATCCTGACTTAGACTACAAATGATAAGATAATAAACATGTGGAGAGAGAGAGGCCATGTGGAGGACCCTGAGACACCAGACTTAATGGACCTTCTGGTTCAGCCTAGGTTTAGGCTAAATGCAGTTGAAAGTGAATTGACAAGAGCTGACATAATTTGGAGCAGAACAACCACCCAGCAGAATCCTGACTAAATTCCCATACTAGAGAATTGTGGAAATAATACCCTTAAGCCACTAGGTTTGGGGCTGGTTCTTTGTACAGCAATAGACAAGAGAAACACTATCCTTTTAGCCATATTTGGATGTATTAATTTATTTGTTGAAATGGGCTTACATTGAAATGTAACTTACAAACTATGACATATTAATACACTCAAATTAGTAATATCATTAGAGTTTATAGTACTTTCCTATATTTGGGCTCATTCATTCCCAACAAAAAGGTTTGTTTTCTCTATGAAGCGCCAAGCAACCCCATTACTCTGATGAACTTCTTGTTGACTGAAATTTCTAATTCTTTTTCAAATGTGATGTTCCTGACATCTATCTCCCCCATCTTCTATTTGAGAGGTTGATTTTTCAACTCAGGCCTTACATTTAGTTCTTTTAAATTCCATGTTGCTTTATTCATCATATCATTCCAAACTCTTTTTTTAATTTGAAAATATTTCCTATATCTCTGAGCCTCTTATCATTTGAAAATTTGGTAAGCCTGCCTTCAATTTGGCATAAAAATACTGAAGGGATCAGGGCTGTAGACAACACTCTGTATCATGCTCTTAAAATATGTGTTTCCTGGGTTGACATTTTGGAATATAGTATGTGGCAGGCACACACACTTTAGAAAATTATGATAAACTGTGAAGTTTTTAGGTGTAGGTGCAGCAGTTTATAGAAATTAAATGTAGTGGTGAAGTTTTTAGAAGATGTTGTCTTCTTTTGAATTGATCCAAAATAAACAAATGAGCATGGAATCATTAATATGAGCATGTTAGGATGATGTTGAATTGGTGAAATTACAGGTTTCTACATGCTTTAGTAAATTATGATTATTTTGGTAATAATGAAACAATTCCATTTAAAGTTGGGTCACATCATATTCTCTATTAACTCATGTAAATTCACTTCTATTGGTTGGCCAAAAAGTTCGTTCTTGTTTTCTGTAACATCTTACAGAAAATTCTGACCAAACTTATTGGCCAAACCAATACTTGCTTGGTCTATAAAGACAAATGAAAGATAAACCATGATTTTATAGCACATGATTCTATCCACTATTCTGTTCACTGAGTACACTCTTCAACAGTAACTTTGACGTGGGAGACAAAGATCTGCTCAGGAGAACCTTAAGCTCAGGTTCTCATGCTTCTGATAGCATAAACTTCTCCCTGAGTGTGATTATAACATTTAAAGATACATAGTTTTACTATAATTTCATTCGTAAATGCAAGACAACTACTCTTCATATTTTTTATATAGCTGTTTAACTGAAAAAAAAAATGTTTCAAGACAGTAGGTGAGATGCTGTATTTAACCTCAATGAAACCCAACATGGATATTTTCTACAGTATTTTCAAGGGTAATTTTGAATATCTTTTTTAAAAATTTTAAGTTACTTTATATTCTGACACTTAAGCTTGTCACCCCACTGTATGGTGCATTTACTGGTACTATTTTGGTTATTTAATCACCTTGATAGTTATTTATTGATTCAGTCAGTGAACCAGCATTTTTTAATCTTTACTATATGCCCATTCAGGGAAATACAGCCTCAAGGACTTCAGTTTTCTTATATGGAATCCCATGTTGTCCACAAGTTTAATTGGTATGGAGTATAAACAGAAGGATTTACACTCAATTCTGGGGGACATTAATAAGTAAGGGATGACAAACCTTTGTGGTTCTACATGTTTAGGCTGTATTGAACTAAAACATCTTGAAGACATGGTCACTATTGTTATTGCCAGCCTGTCATCTCCTCCTTTTCTTTGTCTTCTTTTACTTATACATCTATAAAGTTCTTAATTATAAATTTAAATATGAAATATTTTAACTACACATAAAAAAATGGGAATGATATGATGGGTACACATACACCTTCTACTTGATTTAACACTTTATCATTTGGCACATTTGCTTCAGAACATATTTTTTAAGGAAATAACAGTGAAAATCACTGGAGTCCCCCTGCCTACCCCTTTCTCTGCAGAGATAAACACCTCACAATTGGTGAATAACTTTTATGTGCATTATTTTTATAAATATTTTTTGCTAAATATGTAGGCATTCCTAATTTATACAGAATGTTTTTGAAAAAATGCAAATGGCATGACACCATTCAGTATTCCATTTCATTTTTGGGCCACTCAACATTGTTTTGTAATTTATCCCTGTTTCACATTTGTTTTGCTGATCCATTTTAAGTGCTACATGGAATTTCATTGACTAAAATGGCATAGTTTATATATTTATTCACCTGTTTACTTTATGAGTTGTTGTCAAACCTTCAATATTATGAAGAACTTCAGTGAACATCATTGTACATGACTCCTTGAGCACATGGGAGAGGTTTCTCCAGAGTACACACTAGATATGTAACAGGTATGCATAGCTTCCACTTGATAGAATGTGTGCTCTTCCACATGATTGTATAAATTTGCATCAGCAACTGGTACATCATAATTTTATTAACAACACAATTCTATCAACAACAGTGATAGATTATCTCTTAAAACATCTCTCCTGCAGTTGGTATTGGTAGATTTTTAATGTGGCCTTATGTGGTTAATGTGAAAGATTATCTACCTCATTGTTTAATTTGCATTTTCACGAGTACTAGTGCTCTTTAGCATATTTTTTGACACCTTTATTGGAGTACAATTTCTCTACAATCGTGTGTTAGTTTCTGCTGTATAACAAAGTAAATCAGCTATATGTATACATATATCCCATATACCCTCCCTCTTGCAACTCCCTCCCACCCTCACTATGCCACCCCTCCAGGTGGTCACAAAGCACCGAGCTGATCTACCTGTGCTATGCGGCTGCTTCCCACTAGCTATCTATTTTACATTTGGTAGTGTATATATGTCCATGCCACTCTCTCACCTTGTCCCAGCTTACCCTTCCCCCTCCCCATGTCCTCAAGCCCATTCTCTAGTAGGTCTGAGTCTTTATTCCCATCTTGCCCCTAGGTTCTTCAAGACCTCTTTTTTTTTTGGTTTGCTTTTTAGATTCCATATATATGAGTTAGCATACGGTATTTGTTTTTCTCTTTCTAACTTACTTCACTCTGTATGACAGAGTCTACCTCCATCCAACTCACTACAAATAACTCAATTTTGTTTCTTTGTATGGTTGAGAAATACTCCATTGTACATATGTGCCACATCTTCTTTATCTATTCATCTGTTGATAGACACCTAGGTTGCTTCCATGTCCTGGCTATTGTAAATAAAGTTGCAATGAATATTGTGGTACATGACTCTTTTTGAATTATGGTTTTCTCAGGGTATATGCCCAGGTCTGGGATTGCTAGGTTGTATGGTAGTTCTATTTTTAGTTTTTTAAGGAACCTCCATATGATTCTCCATAGTGGCTGTATCAACTTACATTTCCACCAACAGTGCAAGAGGGTTCCCTTTTCTCCACACCCTGTCCAGCATTTATTGTTTGTAGATTTTTTGATGATGACCATTCTGACCAGTGTGAGGTGATACCTCCAGGGAGTTTTGATTTGCATTTCTCTAATGATTAGTGATGTTGAGCATTCTTTCATGTGCTTGTTGGAAATCTGTATATCTTCTTTGGAGAAATGTCTATTTAGATCTTCTGGCAATTTTTGGATAGGGTTGTTTGATTTTTGTTATTGAGCTGCATGAGCTGCTTGTAAATTTTGGAGATTAATCCTTTGTCAGTTGCTTCATTTACAAATATTTTCTCCCATTCTGAGAGTTGTCTTTTTGTCTTGTTTATGGTTTCCTTTGCTGTGCAAAAGCTTTTAAGTTTCATTAAGTCTCATTTGTTTATTTTTGTTTTTATTTCTATTTTTCTAGGAGGTGGATTAAAAAGGATCTTGCTGTGATTTTTGCCATAGTGTGTTCTGCCTATGTTTTCCTCTAAGAGTTTTATAGTGTCTGGCCATACATTTAGGTCTTTAATCCATTTTGAGTTTATTTTTGTATATGGTGTTAAGGAGTGTTCTAATTTCATTCTTCACAAGTAGCTGGCCAATTTTCTCAGCACCACTTATTGAAGAGACAGTCTTTTCTCTATTTTATATTCTTGCCTCCTTTATCAAAGATAAGGTGACCATATGTGCAGGGGTTTATCTCTGGGCTTTCTATCCTGTTCTATTGATCTATATTTCTGTTTTTGTGCCAATACCATACTATCTTGATTCCTGTAGCTTTGTAGTACAGTCTGAAGTCTGGAAGCCTGATTCTTGCAGTTATGTTTTTCTTTCTCAAGATTCCTTTGAATATTTGGGGTCTTTTGTGTTTCCATACAAATTGTGAATTTTTTTTTTGTTCTTGTTCTGTGAAAAATGCTATTGGTAGTTTGATAGGGATGCATTAAATCTGTAGATTGCTTTGAGTAGTATAGTCATTCTGACAATGTTGATTCTTCCAACCCAAGAACATGGTATATCTCTCCATATGTTTGTATCATTTTTAATTTCTTTCATCAGTGTCTTATAATTTTCTGTACAAAAGTCTTTTGTCTCCTTAGTTAGATTTACTCCTGGATATTATATTCTTTGTGTTGCAATGGTAAATGGGAGTGTTTCCTTAATTTCTCTTTCAGATTTTTCATCATTAGTGTATAGGAAATGCAAGAGATTTCTGTGCATTAATTTTGTGTCCTGCTACTTTGTCAAATTCATTGATTAGTTCTAGCAGTTTTCTGGTGCATCTTTAGGATTCTCTATTTATAGGTTTTCATCTTCAAATAGTGACAGCTTTCCTTCTTCTTTTCTGATATGGATTCATTTTATTTCTTTTTCTTCTCTGATTGCTGTGGCTAAAACTTCCAAAACTATGTTGAATAATAGTGGTGAGAGTGGGCAATCTTGTCTTCTTCTTGATCTTAGTGGAAATGGTTTCAGTTTTTCACCATTGAGGATGATGTTGGCTGTGGGTTTGTCATATATGGCCTTTATAATGTTGAGGTAATTTCCCACTATGCCTACTTTCTGGAGGGGTTTTATCATAAATCGGTGTTGAATTTTGTTGAAAGCTTTCTTTGCATCTATTGAGATGATCATATGCTTTTTCTCCTTCAATTTTTAATAAGGTGGATCACACTGATTTATATGCATATATGAAGAATCCTTGCATTCCTAGGATAAATCCCACTTGATCATGGTGTATGATCCTTTTAATGTGCTGCTGGATCTGTTTGCTAGTATTTTGTTGAGGATTTTTGCATCTATGTTCATCAGTGATATTGGCCTGTAGTTTTATTTCTTTGTGACATTTTTGCCTGTTTTTGGTATCAGGGTGACGGTGGCCTTGTAGAATGACTTTGGGAGTGTTCTTCCATCTGCTATATTTTGGAAGAGTTTGAGGATACATGTTAGCTCTTCTCTAAACGTTTGATAGAATTCACTTGTGATGCCATCCTGGGCTTTTCTTTGTTGGAATATTTTTTGTTTTGTTTTGTTTTGTTTTGTTTTTTGTGATACGCAGGTCTCTCACTGTTGTGGCCTCTCCCATTGTGGAGCACAGGCTCTGGACTCACAGGCTCAGCGGCCATGGTTCACAGACTTAGCCACTCCATGGCATGTGTGATCTTTCTGGACCATGGCACGTACCCATGTCCCCTGCATCGGCAGGCGGATCTCAACCACTCTGCCACCAGGGAAGCTCCTGTTGGAATATTTTTAATCACAATTTCAATTTCATTGCTTGTGATGTGTCTGTTCATATTTTCAATTTCTTCCTGGTTCAGTCTCAGGACATTGTGCATTTCTAAGAATTTGTCCATTTCTTCCAGGTGGTCAATTTTATTGGCATATAGTTGCTTGTAGTAATCTCTCATGATCCATGTATTTCTGTAGTGTCAGTTGTTACTTCTCCTTTTTCATTTCTAATTCTACTGATTTGAGTCTTCCCATTATTTTATTGATGAATCTGCATAATGGTTTATCAATTTTGTTTATCTTCTCAAAGAACCAGCTTTTAGTTTTATTGATCTTTGCTATTATTTCCTTCATTTCTTTTTAATTTATTTCTGATATGATCTTTATGGTTTCTTTCCTTCTGCTAACTTTAGGGGTTTTTTGTTCTTCATTTTCTAATTGCTTTAGGTGTAAGATTAGGTTGTTTATTTGAGATGTTTCTTGTTTCTTAAGGTAAGATTGTATTGCTATAAACTTCCCTCTTAGAACTGCTTTTGTTGCATCCCATAAGTTTTGGGTCATTGTGTTTTCATTGCCATTTGTTTCTCAGTATTTTTTTATTTCCTCTTTGATTTCTTCAGTGATCTCTTCATTATTAAGTAGTGTATTGTTTAGCCTCCATGTGTTTGTATTTTTTACAGGTTTATTCCTGTAATTGATATCTAGTCTCATAGCATTGTGGTCGGAAAAGATACTTGATAAGATTTAAATTTTCTTAAATTTACCAAGGCTTGATTTGTGACACAAAATATGATCTATCCTGCAGAATGTTCCAAGAGCACTTGAAAGAAAGTGTATTTTCTTGTTTTTGGATGGAGTGTCCTATAAATATCAATTAAGTCCATGTTGTTTAATGTATCATTTAAAGCTTGTGTTACCTTATTTATTTTCATTTTGGATGATCTGTCCATTGGTAAAAGTGCGGTGTTAAGGTCCCATACTATGATTGTGTTACTGTCGATTTCCCCTTTTATAGCTGTTAGCATTTGCCTTATGTATTGAGGTGCTCCTATGTTGGGTGCATAAATATTTAGAATTGTTATATCTTCTTTGTGGGTTGACTTCTTGATCATTGTGTATTGTCCTTCTTTGTCTCTTGTAATAGTCTTTAATTTAAAGTGCGTTTTGTCTGATATGAGAATTGCTACTCCAGCTTTCTTTTGATTTCCACTTGCATGCAATATCTTTTTCCATCCCCTCACTTTCATTCTATATGTGTCCCTAAGTCTGAAGTCAACCTCTTGTAGACAGTATATATATGGGTCTTGTTTTTGAATCCATTCAGCCAGTCTATGTCTTTTGGATGGAGCATTTAATACAATTATTATTAAGGTAATTATCAATATGTATGTTCCTATTACCATTTTCTTAATTGTTTTGGGTTAGTAATTGTACATCTTTTCCTTGTCTTGTGTTTCCTGCCTAGAAAGGTTCCTTTGGCATTTGTTGTAAAGCTTGTTTTGTGGTGCTGAATTCTCTTATATTTGGTTGTCTCTAAAAGTTTTAATTTCTCCATCAAATCTGAATGTGATCCTTGCTCAGCAGAGTAATCTTGTTTGTAGCTTTTTCACTTTCATCATCACTTTAATTATGTCCTGCCACTCCCTTCTGGCTTGCAGAGTTTCTGCTGAAAGATCAACTGTTAACCTTTTGGGGATTCCCTTGTATGTTATTTGTTGTTTTTCCCTTGCTGCTTTTAATATTTTTTTGTTTGTTTTAATTTTTGGTAGTTTGATTACTATGTGTCTTGGAGTGTTTCTCCTTGGATTTATCCTGTATGGGACTCTCTGTGCTTCATGGACTTGAGTGACTATTTCCTTTCCCATGTTAGGGAAGTTTTCAACTATAATCTCTTCAAATATTTTGTCAGACTCTTTCTTTTTCTCTTCTTCTTCTGGGAGACCCATAATTCGAATGTTCATGCATTTAATGTTGTCCCAGAGGTCTCTGAGACTGTCCTCAATTCTTTTCATTATTTTTTCTTTATTCTGGCCTGTGGTAGTTATTTCCACTATTTTATCTTCCAGGTCACTTATCTGTTCTTCTGCCTCAGTTATTCTGCTCTTGATTCCTTCTAGAGAAATTTAATTTCATTTATTGCATTGTTCATCATTGTTTGTTTGCTCTTTAGTTCTTCCAAGTCCTTGTTAAACTTTTCTTGTATTTTCTCTGTAGTGTTTCCAAGATTTTGGATCATCCTTACTATCATTATTCTGAATTCTTTTTCAGGTAGACTGCCTCTTTCCTCTTCGTTTTGCCTGGTGGGTTTTTACCTTGTTCCTTCATCTGCTGTGTGTTTCTCTGTCTTCTCATTTTGCCTAACCTACTGTGTTTGGGGTCTCCTTTTTACAGGCTGCAGGTTTGCAGTTGCCGTTATTTTTGGTATCTGCTCCCCAGTGGCTAAGGTTTGTTCAATGGGTTGTGTAGGCTTCTGCTGGAGGGGACTGTTGCCTGTGTTCTGGTGGATGAGGCTGGAACTTGCCTTTCTGGAGGGCAGGACTGCATCTGGTGGTGTGTTTTGGCCTGCCTCGGACTTTATTATGATTTTAGGCTGCCTCTCTGCTAATGGGTGGGGTTGTGTTCCTGTCTTGCTAGTTCTTTGGAATACGGTGTCCAGCACTGTAGCTTGCTAGTCAATAAGTGGAACTGGTCCTTAGCATTGAGATGGAGATATCTGGGAGAGCTTTCACCATTTGATATTATGTGGTGCTGGGATGTCTCTGGTGGACCAATGTCCTGAACTTGGCTCTCACACCTCAGAGGCACAGGCCTAACACCAGTCTGGAGCACCAAGACCCTGTCAGCCACATGCAACAGTGTGGTCTCAGCAAGGTGTCACTCCTCCCAGAGGTTTCCTCATCTTTCCAATAGCCAAGTGCACATCCACACAGTGCTGGAGTCCTAGCAACTCCAAGTGTCCAACCCCAAACTCATGCTCTTCTCTCCTGAAGTAGTTTACTAAGTTCTTGTGTGATCATACCTCCTCATGCCTATTTGATTTCACTTCATCCCTATTTCTGAATCAGTGTTCTTTCCATGCTCACATAGTACACAGGGATATAAGAAATGACATGTCAAAATATTCTCTTTTTTAAAGGAGTAATGAAGGGACATTTATTGAGAGCCAACTGCATGCCAGATTTGGAACTTACATATTTGGGTTCTTTTTGTTGTCAACAATGCTGCAATGTAGAACTTAATATGTACTGTTTATAGACAAAAGAAATGGAGACAGCTAAGATGGTACTGCTAAGAGCAGGTGAAGCTGAGAATTCAAACCTAGACCTCTGGTTCTAAGACTAATCCTTTTTTCATTGTCTTAACACTGCCTCCCTAGTGTTTCCCTGACTGAATTAAATCACAATTCAGCTGCTCTTTCATCTTAGCTCTTTTAAGGGTTTTATGTTTACCCAGATTTCAAAATAGTTGTAAGAGTTTCCTGAGTTTTCAAAAAAACATTTATTTCTGAAATATTTAGCCCTTTATTACTTTTAAATGCTGTTAAATTAACTACCAGTTTACTTTGATATTATCATATCACAAGATAATGATCACCAGTGAAAGTTCAAAGCAAGTGACAAAGTAGAAAGATAATTGCATGGATGTTAATTATGTAAGCTAGAGGGTTCCAAGTGCTCTGTCATGTCACCAAAAAAGATTGCTTCATTTAAAATGATAAACCTCTTTCAACTGAACACAATATTACATCAGGAAAGTTATTGCTTGGTGATACACAGATGACATAAATCTTGGCAGCTGTGATGTTTGCTAAAATGGAGACTCCCAGTTCCTGATCACTGGGACTAATTGTGACTGAGATTGACTCTATAGCTGAGAAAGTCTCCTTAAAGAAGTATCCATAAGTGTGAGGTTTTTTTATCTCTCACGTGTATTCCCCATTCACTCATGACTTATCAACAATTTCATTCTTTAGACAAATATTTAATTGCCTGCTATTTTCAAAGTACCGTATTAGGCACTAGTTATGCAATGATGCATAAGGTCTCTGCTTTCAGAAAGTGAAACCTCTATATGAGAGGACAAACACCTGACCATAAGGCCATTAATATGAACAACTTTAATAAATTTTAAAAGGATTGGGGGTGTCCTGGTGATGCAACAGTTTATGCAGCTTGAAGAATGAAAGAGGTGGAGATGGACCCAGTGGGAACACTAAGCTGGACTGTGAAAGAAGAGAATTACTCAGTCTTGCAAAAAAAAATGGAAAGAGCTTAAAAGGCAGAGGAAACAGCATATGAAGGAGATTGGAAGAAAACAGAATAATCTAGAAATAATAATGATAATTATCTAAAGTGATTGAGATTGAAAGTTATAGAAGATAAGTAAAAGAAATAGCTTGATGCCAGATCACAATAGTCCTTGAATGCACTAATAAAGGCTGCAGACATTATTATATAGTTTTTAGGAAGCTAGCTTCCTTTCTGATGAGGTGTCCCTGTGATCACAAGCATTTGGACAGATGCTTTAAGCTTACACCAATCACACTGCTCCTGATCCAACATCATTTATTAGGAAAAAAAAAAAAAGACATAATGTACTCTCCACTTCAATTTCCTTTGGCACTAAAAGGGATGGCCTTTTTACAACTATCATAATGCCTGTGCTGAAGGAGCCATTATTATGGCAAACGTTCATTATTTTAAGGTTACTCTTTCCCCAAAAACATGAGAGCAATTTGCTTGCAAAATGGAAAATTCTTGCCCATTGGGCTGTCCTACTCCCTTTTTGTCCAGGAAATGCTAACTGGTAAGAGAGAATGACTGGGGACATAAGTAATGTGATTTATCATTTTTCTTATCATCCTTCTGTCTGAGGAATCTGTGCCACACAACAGAAAGGGCCAGGATAAGAGCAGTTGACCAGGGTTCTAACTTCAGCTTTGTTACCAAATAATTGTCAATTTAAGTAATCTACTTCCACTCCACAAGCTTAAATCCCCTCATCTTTTAAATAGATCTTGACTCAATTTTCTCCCAAAACCAAAAATTTCATGTGCAATCTTAATATTAAATCAGATAATAGTTAAAAAAATAAAAGCATGGGTTTGTTCAAATTTCCTGGTATGTTATTTACAATGCCACTAGTTCTCATTACTTATTTAAATATAACAGCTGCATTCTGCTTGTATTATCATTCAAATTGAAGACACTCTTTCAATTTGAACATATCCAACACTTGGACCATAATAAACTGTGATCTGCTCATTTAAATTTAATAGAAGTATTGTAGATGAGCTGTCAGTCAAAACCAAAAGAACAAAATATATATCATGCTCAGACATTCCTTCTTAATAAGATTTTAATTCTAATTTCCAGTTAGTCCACTGAGTGTTAACTATGGTGAAGAAAGATTGCTCTGTGAAAGAAGACACCAAACACAGTAAGTTAAAGTAAATAAGAAGTCAGAGAAATATGTAGCAGTTGAAGGGGCAAGGTAAAAACCCACCAGACCAAGCAAATGAAGAATAAAAAGGCAGTCTGCCTGAAAAAGAATTAAGAGTAATGGTAATAAAGATAATCCACAATCTTGGAAATAGAATGGAGATTAAACAAGACATGTTTAACAAGAAAATAGAAGAACTAAAGAGCAAACAAACAATGATGAACAACACAATAAATGAAATTAAAACTTCTCTAGAAGGAATCAAGAGCAGAATAACTGAGGCAGAAAAACGGATAAGTGACCTGGAAGATAAAATAGTGGAAATAACTACCACAGACCAGAATAAAGAAAAAAATAATGAAAAGAATTGAGGACAGTTTAAGAGACCTCTGGGACAAAATTAAATGCACCAGCTGTCAAATTATAGGGGTCCCAGAATAGGAAGAGTAAGAGAAAGGGACTGAGAAAATATTTGAAGACATTATATTGAAAACCTCCCTGATATGGGAAAGGAAAGAGTCAATCAAGTCCAAGAAGCACAGAGAGTCCCATACAGTATAAATCCAAGGAGAAACACACCAAGACACATATTAATCTAAAATTAAATACAAAGAAAAAGTATCAAAAGCAGCAAGAGAAAAGCAACAAATAACATACAGGAAATCCCCAAAAGGTTAACAGCAGATCTTTCAGCAGAAACTCTGCAAGCCAGAAGGGAGTGACAGGACATAATTAGAGTGATGGAAGGGAAAAAGCTACAAACAAGATTACTCTACCCAGCAAGGATCTCATTCAAACTTGGTGGAGAAATTAAAGCCTTTAGAGACAAGCAAAATCTAAGAGAATTCAACACCACCAAACCAGCTTTACAACAAATGCTAAAGGAACTTCTCTAGGCAGGAAACACAGCAGAAGGAAAAGATGTACAATAACAAACCCAAAACAATTAAGAAAATGGTAATAGAAACATACGTATAGATAACTACCTTAAATGTTAATGGATTAAATACTGCAACCAAAATACATAGATTGGCTGAGTGGATACAAAAACAAGACCTGTATATATACTGTCTACAACAGACCCACTTCAGACCTAGGGACACATACAGACTGAAAGTGAGGGCATGGAAAATGATATTCCATGCAAATGGAAATCAGAAGAAAGCTGGAGTAGCAATTCTCATATCAGACAAAATAGACTTTAAAATAAAGACTATTACAAGAGACAATGAAGAACACTAAATAATGATTAAGGGATCAATCCATGAAGAAGATATAACAATTCTAAATATTTATACAACAAAATTGTTGCACCTTGACACATGATGCAAATGCTAACAAACATAACAGGGAAAATTGACAGTCACACAATAATAGTAGGGAAAAATTACACCCCACTGTCACCAATGGACAGATCTTCCAAAATGAAAATAAATAAGGAAACACAAGCTTTAAATGACACATTAAACAAGATGGACTTAATTGATATTTATAGGACATTTCATCCAAAAACAACAGAATACACATTCTCTAAGATAGATCATATATTGGGTCACAAATCAAGCCTTGGTAAATTTAAGAAAATTGAAATCATATCAAGTATCTTTTCCAACCACAATGCTATGAGATTAGATATCAATTACAGGAAAAAAAGCTGTAAAATATACTAACACATGGAGGTTAATCATTACGCTATTAAATAACTAAGAGAGCACTGAAGAAATCAAAGAGGAAAACAAAAAATACCTAGAAACAAATGAAAATGAAAACACGACAGCCCAAAACCTATGGGATGCAACAAAAGCAGTTCTAAGAGGGAAGTTGACAGCAATACAATCCTACCTCAAGGAACAAGATACATCTCAAATAAACAACCTAACATTACACGTAAAGCAAGTAGAGAAAGAGGAACAAAGAAACCACAAATTTAGCAGAAGGAAATAAATCATAAAGACCAGATCAGAAAGGAATGAAAAAGATATGAATGAAAGGGCTTCCCTGGTGGCTCAGTGGTTGAGAGTCCACTTGCCAATGCAGGGGACACGGGCTCATGCCCCGGTCTGGGAAGATCCCATATGCCGTGGAGCGGCTGGGCCCGTGAGCCATGGCCACTGATCCTGCATGTCCAGAGCCTGTGTTCGACAACGGGAGAGGCCACAACAGTGACAAGTCCAAGTACCACAAAAAAAATAAATAAATAAACAAAAATAAAAAATAAAATATATATGAAGGAAAGAATAACAAAGATCAGTAAAACTAAAAGCTGGTTCTTTAAGAATATAAACAAAATTGATAAACCATTAGCCAGACTCATCAAGAAAAAAAGGAAGAGTCAAGAAAACAGAATTAGGGGCTTCTCTGGTGGCACAGTGGTTGAGAGTCTGCCTGCTGATGCAGGGGACGCGGGTTCGTGCCCCGGTCTGGGAAGATCCCACATGCCATGGGGCAGCTGGGCCCGTGAGCCATGGCTGCTAAGTCTGTGCGTCCGGAGCCTGTGCTCCACAACGGGAGAGGCCACAACAGTGAGAGGCCTGCATACAGCAAAAAAAAGAAAAGAAAAGAAAAGAAAACAGAATTAGAAATGAAAAAGGAGAAGTAACAACTGACACAGCAGAAATACAAAGGATCATGAGAGATTACTACAAGCAACTATATACCAATAAAGTTGGCAACCTGGAATAAATGGACAAATTCTTAGAAAAGCACAACCTTCTGAGCCTGAAATGGGAAGAAATAGAAAATATAAACAGAACAGTCACAAGCACTTAAATTGAAACTGTGATTTAAAATATTCCAACAACCAAAAGCCCAGGACCAGATGGATTCTCAGGCAAATTTTATCAAACATTTGGAAAAGAGCTAACACCTATCTTTATCAAACTCTTCCAAAATATAGCAGAGGAAAGAATACTACAACTAATTCTAAGAGGCCACCATCACTCTGATACCAAAATCAGACAAAGATGTCACAAAGAAAGAAAACTAGAGGCCAATATCACTGATGAACATAGATGCAAAATTCCTCAACAAAATACTAGCAAACAGAATCCAACAGCATAATAAAAGGATCATACACTTTGATCAAGTGGGGTTTATCCCAGGAATGCAAACATTCCACAATATAGGAAAATAAATTGATCTGATATACCATATTAACAACTTGAAGGAGAAAAAACATATGATCATCTCAATAGATGCAGGGAAAGCTTTTGACAAAATTCAAAACCTATTGATGACAAAAACCCTCCAGAAAGTAGGCATAGAGGGAACTTACCTCAACAAAATAAAGACCATATATGACAAACCCACAGCCAACATCTTTCTAAATGGTGAAAAACTGAAACCATTTCCACTAAGATCAGTAACAAGAAATGTTGTCCACTCTCACTGTTATTATTGAACATAGCTTTGGAAGTTTTAGCCACAACAGTCAGAGAAGAAAAAGAAATAGAAGGAATCCAAATCAGAAAAGAAGAATTAAAACTCTCACTATTTGCAGATGACATGGTACTGTACATAGAGAATCCTAAATATTTTACCAGAAAGCTACTAGAGCTACTCAATGACCTTGGTAAGGTACCAAGATACAAAATTAATGCACAGAAATCTCTTGCATTCCTATACACTAATGATGAAAAATCTGAAAGAGAAATTAAGGAAACACTCCCATTTACCATTGTAACACAAAGAATAAAATACCTCAGAATAAACCTACTAAGGAGACAAAATACCTGAATGCAGAAAACTGTAAGACACTGATGAAAGAAATTAAAGATGATACAAACATATGGAGAGATATACCATGTTCTTGGATTGGAATAATCAACATTGTCAGAATGACTATACTACCCAAAGCAATCTACAGATTTAATGCATCCCTATCAAACTACCAGTGGCATTTTTCACAGAACAAGAACAAAAAATTTCACAATTTGCATGGAAACACAAAAGACCTCGAATATTCAAAGCAGTCTTGAGAAAGAAAAACAGAACTGCAAGAATCAGGCTTCCAGACTTCAGACTATACTACAAAGCTACAGGAATCAAGACAGTATGGTACTGGCACTGAAACAGAAATATAGATCAATGGAACAGGATAGAAAGCCCAGAGATAAACCCATGCACATATGGTCACCTTATCTTTGATAAAGGAGGCAAGAATATAAAATAGAGAAAAGAGTGTCTCTTCAATAAGTGGTGCTGGGAAAATTGGCCAGCTACTTGTAAAGAATGAAATTTGAACACTCCTTAACACCATATACAAAAATACACTCAAAATGGATTAAAGACCTAAATGTAAGGCCAGACACTATAAAACTCTTAGGGAAAAACATAGGCAGAACACTCTATGACATAAATCACAGCAAGATCCTTTTTGATCCACCTCCTAGAAAAATGGAAATAAAACCAAAAATAAACAAATTAGACTTATTGAACCTTAAAAGCTTTTGCACAGCAAAGGAAACCATAAACAAGACAAAAAGACAACCATCAGAATGGGAGAAAATATTTGTAAATGAAGCAACTGACAAAGGATTAATCTCCAAAATTTACAAGCAGCTCATGCAGCTCAATATCAAAAAGAAACAAACAACCCAATCGAAAAATGGGAAGAAGATATAAATAGACATTTCTCCAAAGAAGATATACAGATTTCCAACAAGCACATGAAAGGATACTCAACATCACTAATCATTAGAGAAATGTAAATCAAAACTCCCTGGAGGTATCACCTCACACTGGTCAGAATGGTCATCATCAAAATATCTACAAAGAGTAAATGCTGGACAGGGTGTGGAGAAAAGGGAACCCTCTTGCATTGTTGGTGGGAATGTAAATTGATACAGCCACTATGGAGAACAGTATGGAGGTTCCTTAAAAAACTAAAAATAGAACTACCATATGACCCAGCAATCCCAGAACTGTGCATATACCCTGAGAAAACCATAATTCAAAAAATGTCATGTACCACAATATTCATTGCAGCTCTATTTACAATAGCCAGGACATAGAAACAACCTAACTGTTCATCAACAGATGAATAGATAAAGAATATGTGGCACATATATACAATGGAATATTACTCATCCATAAAAAGAAATGAAATTGAGTTATTTGTAGTGAGGTGGATGGACTTAGAGTCTGTCATATAGAGTGAAGTAATTCAGAAAGAGAAAAACAAGCACCATATAGTAACACATATATGTGGTACCTGAAAAAGAAAAAAAGGTATCTGAAGCACCTAAGGGCAGGATAGAAATAAAGATGGAGATGTAGAGAATGGGCTTGAGGACACGTGGAGAGGGAAGGGTAATCTGGGACGAAGTGAGAGAGTGACATTGACATATACACACTACAAATTGTAAAATAGAGAGCTAGTGGGAAGCATCTGCATAGCACAGGGAAGTCAGGTCGTAGCTTTGTGACCACCTAGAGGGGGAGGATATGGAGGGTGAGAGGGAAACGGTGGAAGGAAGGTATATGGGGATATATCTATACATATAGCTGATTCACTTTGTTATACAGCAGCAATTAACACAAGGATGTAAAGCAATTATACTTCAATAAAGTTGTTAAAAGAAAAAAGAATCATAAAATAGTGTAATCATGCAATAGATGCACTGAATTCAATTTCAATTCATTTTCACTCCATCAGCACTTTTAGACTTCCTGGTGTATGCTAGACTCTGTGGGAAGTCTTGACAGCCACTTTGCAGTAGCAGAAGACAACATTTCTGACCTCAGAGAGGCTACTGTCTAGTTTGGGGTTACAAAACAAACATACACGAGAAAAATAATGAGCCCAAGGCATTCTATAATGGTGCACAAGCTTTCAAGGTAATAAAGGGTATCAAGGAATAGAGTTTTCTTGGAATGTTTCAGCTGAAAGTGGTCGCACCTTTTTAAAAAAACTTTCCAATAGCGGTCAGCATTATTTTTATTTTTGTCAACATTCACACTAAAGCTAAAATTAGTTTTGCAATGCAGTGTAAAGGACAAACACTGGATTTTGAATCCTGCATCTTTGTTTTAGATATGGCTTTTCATGTTCATGTTGAGTGGCTTTAGGATTTTCCTTTCATTGTATTCTGCCTTAACTACTGAATCGTCTTCATAACTATCGTCCCTGCATTCTCCTTGCCTCCTACAAGCTATTTTTCCAAATAGGAGCCAAGGTTGTGCTTTAAAATTCAGTTATCTCTTTGATTAAAACCAGCCAATGGACTCCTATTGCCTTGGGAATTCCTTGGTGGTCCAGTAGTTAGGACTCTAAGATGCTGCAAGCCTCATGGGGATAGTTATTTCTAAGTAATCACGTACCCTGAGACTCCCCTCTCTCATCTTGCCTTTAAACATGCTTTGCTGGAACCCTTTGGGGAGTTCAAAGATTTGGAGCGGCATGAGTCACTCATTCTCCTTGCATGGCCCTGCAATAAACTTTTCTCTGTTCCAGACTCCAATGTTTTGCTTTGTTTGACCTCACTGTGTGTCAGGCCCACGAATTTGCGTTCGGTAACAGTTACTCTCCAGGCTTGTAGGAATAGGTGCAAAAGACAGCTGAATTCCTTTTTCCTATCTCCTAGGTTTCAACCTCTGTTTTCTAGATTTTGATTTTGATTATATTTTTTCCTTTAGGATTTATTTTCCTGTTTTTCATAAAGTATTTTTTCCAGTTTATTTCTTAGGTTAAAAAGACAGTACCATGGCAGAGGGATTGTTCATGACATCCCTCAACTTTTTTTTTAAGTTTATTTTTTGTTTGTTTTGTTTTGTTTTCTTCCAGTTCTATTGAGATACAATTGATAAACAGCACTGTTTAAGTATAAGATGTGCAGCATAATAATTTGACTTATATGCCTCATGAAATGATTATCACAGTAAGTTTAGTGAACATCCATCATCTCTTATAGATACAATTTTTTTTTAAGTTAAAAATCTATTTTGCTGTAATTTGTGTCACAGAGTGTTCTGCATCTGTTCTCTTCTAGGAATTTTATGATTCCAGGTCTTTTACATTTAGGTCTTTAAACAATTTGGGGTTTATTTTTTGTATATAGTGTGAGGAAATGTTGAAATCTCATTTTATATGTGATTGTCTAGTTCCCCCAACATTACTTGTTGAAGCGACTATCTTTTCTCCATTGTATATTCCTGCCTCCCTTGTCATAGATTAATTGACAATAGGTAGGTGAATTTATTTCTGGGTTCTTTATTCTGTTTCACTGATATATATTTCTGTTTTGTGCCAATATTATGCTGTTGAATTACTGTAGCTTTGTAGTATAGTCTGAAGTCTGGGATTGTTATACCTCCAGCTTTTTTCTTTTTTTCTTAGAATTGTTTTGACAATTCAGGGTCTTTTGTGGTTTCATATAAATTTTAGAATTATTAGTTCTAGGTCTGTGAAAAATGTCCTAGTTGTTTTGATAGGGATTGCATTAAATATATAGATTGATTTGGGTAGTATGGTTATTTTAATAATGTTAATTCTTCCAATCCAGGAGCACAGAGTATATTTCCATTCAATCTCCTAAGGCAAAAGAAATAAAAGCTAAAATAAACAAATGGGACCTAATTAAACTTAAAAGCTTTTGGATAGCAAAGGAAACCATGGACACAATGAAAAAAACAACCTACAGAATGGGAAAAAAAATATGTGCAAATGATGTGACTGACAAGAAGTTAATTTCTAAAATATACAAACAGCTCATAGATCTCAACAACAATTTAATCAAATATGGGCAGAAGATTGAATAGACATTTTTCCAAAGAAGACATACAGGTGGCTAACAGTGTACTTAACATCACTGCTTATAAGGAAAATGCAAATCAAAATCATAATGAGGTATCTCCTCACACCTGTCAGAATGGTTATCATCAAAAAGTCTACAAAGAATAAATGTTGGAGAGGATGTGGAGAATAAGGAACACTTGTACACTGTGTATGGGAATGTAAATTTATGCAACCATTATGGAAAACAGTATGGAGTTTCCCTTTAAAAACTAAAAATAGAACTACCATATGATCCAGCATTCCACTACTTGGTATATATCTAGAAAAAATGAAAACATTAAATTGAAAAGTTACATGCACCCCAACGTTTATAGCAGCACTATTTACAATAGCCAAGACATGGAAGCAATCCAAGTGTCCATCAACAGATGATTGGATTAAGAATATATGATATATATATATATATATATATATATATATATATATATATAAGTATTAAAAATATTACTCAGCCATAATAAACAACAAAATACTACCATTTGAAGCAATGTGCATGGACCTAGAGAATATTATCCTCAGTGAAATAAGTCAAAGGCAAATACTATATGATGTCACTTATATGTTGAATCTAAAAAGTAATATAAATGAATGTGTATCAGAAACAGACTTATAGATATGGAAAAATAAAAAACCTTGTAGTTACCAAAGGAGAAAGGGAAGCAGGGAGGGACAAATTAGAGGTATGATATTAACAGATACAATCCACTATGTACAAAATAGTTAAGCAACAAGGACATACTGTATAGCACAGGGATTATACCCATTATCAGTAATAACCTATAATGGAATATAATCTGCAAAAGTACTGAATCACTATGCTTGCTGTACACCCAAAACTAACACAATATTGTAAATCAACCATAATTTAATAAAATAATAGAACAAAATATTTTTTTTAATTTTAAAAATTAAAAAGTGAAGGGGTAACATAAAAAAATTTTAATTAAAAATAAAAATATATTTTTTGTCTGTGATGGGAACTCAGGATTTATTCTCTTAACAATGTTCATATATAACATACAGAAGTGTTAATTATATTTATTGTGTTGCACATTACATCCCTAGTACTTACTTACCTTATAACTGGAAGTTCATATATTTTAACTACTTCCATTTGATTTACCATCACCACTCACCCTACCTCTGGCAACCACAAATCTGATATCTTTTTTCTATGAGTTTTTTTGTTTGCTTTTTAAGTATAATTGACCTACAACACTATATTAGTTCCTGGCACACAACATAGTGACTTAATATTTCTATACATTTCAGAATGATCACCACAATAAATCTACTTCCCATCTGTCACCATATAAAAATATTACAAAATTACTGACTACATTCCCCACACAGTACATTTCATGACCATGAGTTAATTATTTGTGGCTGAAAGTTTGTATCTCTTGATCTCCTTCATGTAATTCTCTCCTCTCCCTTCTGGCACCACCAATTTGGTCTCTGTTTCGATAACCCTGTTTCTGTTTATTTGGATTTGTTCATTTATTTTGTTTTTTAGATTCCACATATAAGTGATCATACAGTATTTGTCTTTCTCTGACTTATTTCACTTAGCATAATATCCTCTAGGTCCATCTATATTGTTGCAAATGGCAATATGTTAGTCTGTTTTAATGTTCCATTGTATTTACATATCTCATCTTCTTTATCCATTCATCTATCTGTAGGCACTTAGATTACTTCCAAATCTTTCCTATGGAAAATAAAGCTACAATGAACATAGGAGTGCATATGACTTTTGAAATTAGTGTTTTTATTTTCTTTGTATAAATACCCAGCAATGAAATTTTTAGATCATATGGTAGTTCTCTTTTTAAGTTTTTGAGAAATCTCCATACTGTTAGCCACAGTGATTGTACCAATTTAAATTCTCACCAACAGTGCAGAGTGTTCCCTTTTCTCCGCATCCTCAACAAGGCTTGTTATTTGCTATGTTTTTAATAATAGCCATTCTGACAGGTGTGAGGTGATATCTTCAGTGTGGTTTTGGTTTGCATATCCCTGATGATTAGTGCTGTTGAGCACATTTTCATGTGCCTGTTGGCTATCTGTATGTCTTTTTTTTTTTTTATTGTGTATTCAGATCCTCTGCCCATTATTTAAATTAGGTTGTTTAGTTCTTTTAATGTGTTACTGTCAATTTCTCCCTTTATGTATTTTTTTTTAATATTTGCTTTATGTATTTAGGTGCTTATATGTTGGGTACATATATACTTACAGTCATTATATTTTCTTTAACTGATTCCTCTATCATTATGTAATGTCTTTCTTTGTCTCTTGTTACAGTCTCTGTTTTAAAGTCTACTTTGCCTGACACAAGTATTGTTACTCTGACTTTCTTTTCATTTCCATTTACATGTAATACCTTTTTTTCATCCCCTTGCTTTCAATCTGTGTATTTCTTTAAACCTGAAGTAAGTCTCTTGTAGGCAGCATATATATAGTTCGTTATTGTAACCATTCAGCCACTCTATGCCTTTTGATTGGAGCATTTAGACTATTTACATAATTATTTATAGGCAAGTACTGATTTCCATTTTGTTAGTTGTTTTCTGGTTGTTTTAGTAGTTTTTTTTTCTTTCTTCTTTTATAGCTCTCTTCCCTTGTGATTATTTATATATATATATATATATATATATATATATATATATTTTGGCCAAACCATGAGGCTTGTGGGATCTTAGTTCCCTAAGCAGGGCTTGAATCCAGGACCCTGGCAGTGAGAGCATGGAGTCTTAATCACTGGACTGGACCACCAGGGAATTCCCTTCCCTTGTGATTTGATGATTATCTTTAGTGTTATGTTTGAAATTTATCAGGTAGCTTGTCTCCCTTTCTCTTTTTTTGTGTGTGTATCTATTATAGATTTTGGTTTGTGGTAACCATGAGGTTTACATATAGATATAGATTAGATAGATAGAAGATAGATAGATAGAGAGATGATAGTGATTATTTTAAGTTGCTGATCCCTTAAGTTCAAACACATTTTAACAGTCCTACATTTTTACCTCTTCCCCCATGTTTACTGTTTTTATGTCATGTTTTACATCTTTTTGTTTTCTGTATCCCTTACCTACTTGTTGTAGATATAGGTTATTTCAACACTTTTGTCTTTTAACCTTCTTACCAGCCTTATAAGTAGTTGATATTACTGTATATTTGCCTTTATCAATGAGATTTTTCTTTCAAAATTTTTGTATTTCTAGATTTGGCCTTTTCTGTTCCAGTTAGAAATGTCCCTTTAACATTTTTGTAAGGCTGGTTTCATGGCACTGAAATTTCGTAGCTTTAGTTTTCATTAAAACTCTTGATCTCTCCATATCAGAATGATAGCCATACTGAGTAGCATATTCTTGGTTGTAGGTTTTTTTGGGTTTCTTTTTTGTTTGTTTGTTTTGTTTTTGCTTTCATCACCTTAAATATATCATACTATTCCCTTTGGGCCTATAGATTTTTTGCTATAAAGCTTTATGTGTGTTCCCTTGCATGTATCTTATTTCTTTTCCCTTGTTGCTTTTAAGATTCTGTCTATCTTTAATTGTTGCTATTTTAATTACAATGTGTCTTGGTGGATCAACAAATCCTCATACCCTCAGTTCAGGCAATGTATGGAAAGTGTCCCTGGGGGCAGGAGGAAAGGGTTGTACCATTTTCCATAAGCCTGTCTCAAGTTTCATGGGAAAGCTTCTTTGTTTTCATCTACAAATAAGTGGGAAATCCATTAGACGACCTGCATTCCTTCTATCTTCCTCTTCAGAGTATGTATGCATTTCCCACAGGCAAGGTGCAAGTACAGGGTGCTGTGTACCATGCGTGGAATGTCAGCCAGCCAACCTACTGCAGCAATGAGTGTCTTCTTCCTCAGGCCATTCACACAACGAGCTTTACAAAGGACTCTGATGTGTTCCTGGAAATGGACTTGAATGGACAATAAAGAAACAGATCCTCTTCATCCCTCTTAGAATGGGAAGTTTCCCTCCATATCCTGAAATACTTGGAACCAAGCTACCCACACCATGTTTATCTCACAGGGTTTAGGATGATTTAGTTTGTTTTTTCTCTCAGGCATCACAGGACAATGGTGATTCAGGGACTTCAGCCACTCTGCAAAGCAGATAATGCCAAAATAACAACGGGAATCAACCTGGGTCCCCTTAATGAGACAGGGCAAGAGCTCTGTGACCCCAACTAAGTAAGGTATAAGCCCTTTGCCAGCTTGAAGAAGTTACAGAAGACAGAACTTCATCCTTCATCTTCCTAGTAAAGATTTATTGGAGTCTATGTCTCTCAGGGGAGATTTGAGGCAGGAGATAGATGTCTCCCCCAACCCAGGGTGAGAAGTTGGACTTTGTTACTTGTGGACAGAAATTCCAAAATAGCAGGACAATTAAGAAAGGAGGGTGGGCTCTGCCCAATTAAAAGATAAGAGACCACATATTTCTCATTCTAAAAGTCAAGGAGACCTTCCTGACTACAAAGCTCCTTGGAGGTCAAAAGGGGAGTGATGTCCATCCAAAGACAAAGGAGAAGCCACAATGAGATGGTAGGAGGGGCACAATCACAGTAAAATAAAATCCCATAAATGCTGGGTGGGTGACTCACAGACTGGAGAACACTTATACCACAGAAGTCCACCCACTGGTGTGAAGGTTCTGAGCCCCTCATCAGGCTTCCCAACCTAGGGGTCCAGCAACAGGAGGAGGGATTCCTAGAGAATCAGACTTTGAAGGCTAGTGGGATTTGATGGCAAGACTTCAACAGGAGTGGGGAAAACAGAGACTCCACAATTGGCAGGCAGACACAAAGTAGTGTGTGCATCAGGACCCAAGGGAAAGAGCAGTGACCCCAGGGGAGACTGAAACAGACATACTTGCTAGTGTTGGAGGGTCTCCTGCAGAGGCGGGGGTCACTGTGGCTCACTATGGGGAAAGCACACTGGCAGCAGAAGTTCTGGGAAGTACTTCTTAGCATGAGCCCTCCAGAGTCTGCCTTTAGCCCCACCAAAGAGCTCAGGTAGGCTCCAGTGTTGGATTGCCTCAGGCCAAGCAACCAACAGGGAGGGAACCCAGCCCTACCCATAAGCAGTAAAGCGGATTAAAGCTTTACTGAGCTCTGCCCACCAGAGCAACAGTCTGCTCTACCCACCAACAGTCCCTCCCACCAGGAAACTTGCACAAGCTACTTAGATAGCTTCATCCACCAGAGGGCAGACAGCAGAAGCAAGAAAAACTACAATCCTGCAGCCTATGGAACAAAACCCACATTAATAGAAAGATAGACAAGATGAAAAGGCAGAGGGCTATGTACCAGATGAAGGAACAAGATAAAACTCCAGAAAAGCAACTAAATGAAGTGAAGATAGGCAACCTTCCAGAAAAAAGAATTCAGAATAATGATAGTGAAGATGAGCCAGGACCTTGGAAAAAGAATGGAGGCAAAAGATCGAGAAGATGCAAGAAATGTTTAACAAAAACTTAGAATAATTAAAGAACAAATAAACAGAGATGAACAATACAATAACTGAAATGAAAAATGCACTAGAAGGAATCAACAGCAGAAAAATTAAGCCAGAAGAACGGATAAGTGACCTGGAAGACAGAATGGTGGAATTCACTGCTGCAGAAGAGAATAAAGAAAAAGGAATGAAAAGAAATGAAAACAGCCTAAGAGAACTCTGGGACAACATTAAACGCAACAACATTCCCATTATAGGGGTTCCAGAAGGAGAAGAGAGAGAGAAAGGTTCCAAGAAAATATGTGAAGTGATTATACTCAAAAACTTCCCTAACATGGGAAAGGAAACAGCCAGCCAAGTCCAGGAAGTGCAGAGAGTCCCACACAGGATAAATCCAAGGAGAAACAAACCAAGACACATAGTAAACAAATTGGAAAAAATCAAAGAAAAAGACACATGATTTACACCAATGGACAGATCATCCAAAATGAAAATAAATAAGGAAACAGAAGCTTTAAATGACAAAATAAACCAGAGAGATTTAATTGATATTTATAGGATATTCCATGCATAAAAGAAGATTACACTTTCTTCTCAAGTGCACATGGAATATTCTCCAGTATAGATCACATCTTGGGTCACAAATCAAGCCTCAGTAAATCATTGAAATCATTGAATTGAAATCATATCAAGCATCTTTTTTGTTTTTTTTTACATCATTATTGGAGTATAATTGCTCTACAATGGTGTGTTAGTTTCTGCTTTATAACAAAGTGAAACAGTTATACATACACATATGTTCCCATATCCCTTCGCTTTTGGGTCTCCCTCCCTACAACCCTCCCTATCCCAGCCCTCTAGGTGGTCACAAAGCACCAAGCTGATCTCCCTGTGCTATGCGGCTGCTTCCCACTAGCTATCTACTTTATGTTTCATAGTGTATATATGTCCATGCCACTCTCTTGCTTTGTCATAGCTTACCCTTCCCCCTCCCCACATCCTCAAGTCCATTCTCTAGTAGCTCTGTATCTTTATTCCTGTCTGAACCTTAGGTTCTTCATGACATTTTTTTTCTTAAATTCCATATATATGTGTTAGCATACAGTATTTGTCTTTCTCTTTCTGACTTGCTTCACTCTGTATGACAGACTCTAGGTCCATCCACCTCATTACAAATAGCTCAATTTCATTTCTTTTTATGGTTCAGTAATATTCCATTGTATATATATACCACATCTTCTTTATCCATTCATCTGATGATGGACACTTAGGTTGTTTCCATCTCTGGGCTATTGTAAATAGAGCTGCAATGAACATTTTGGTACATGACTCTTTTTGAATTATGGTTTTCTCAGGGTATATGCCCAGTAGTGGGATTACTGGGTCATATGGTAGTTCTATTTGTAGTTTTTTAAGGAACCTCCATACTGTTCTTCATACTGGCAATACCAATTCACCTTCCCACCAGCAGTGCAAGAGTGTTCCCTTTTCTCCACACGCTATCCAGCATTTATTGTTTCTAGATCTTTTGATGATAGCCATTCTGACTAGTGTGAGATGATATCTCATTGTGGTTTTGATTTGCATTTCTCTAATGATTAATGATGTTGAGCATGCTGTCATGTGTTTGCTGTCAATCTGTATATCTTCTTTGGAGAAATGTCTATTTAGGTCTTCTGCCCATTTTTGGATTGGGTTGTTTGTTTTTTGTTATTCAGCTGCATGAGCTGCTTGTATATTTTGGAGATTAATCCTTTGTCAGTTGCTTCATTTGCAAATATATTCTCCCATTCTGAGGATTATCTTTTGGTATTGTTTATGGTTTCCTTTGCTGTGCAAAAGCTTTGAAGTTTCATTAGGTCCCATTTGTTTATTTTTGTTTTTATTTCCATTTCTCTAGGAGGTGGGTCAAAAAGGATCTTGTTGTGATTTATGTCATAGAGTGTTCTGCCTAAGTTTTCCTCTAAGACTTTGATCATTTATGGCCTTACATTTAGGTCTTTAATCCATTTTGAGCTTATTTTTGTGTATGGTGTTAGGGAGTGATCTAATCTCATATTTTTACATGTACCTGTCCAGTTTTCCCAGCACCACTTATTGAACAGGCTGTCCTTTCTCCACTGTACATTGCTGCATCCTTTATCAAAGATAAGGTGACCATATGTGCATGGATTTATCTCTGAGCTTTCTATCCTGTTCCATTGATTTATATTTCTGTTTTTGTGCCAGTACCATACTGTCTTGATTACTGTAGCTTTGTAGTATAGTCTGAAGTCAGGGAGCCTGATTCCTCCAGCACCATTTTTCATTCTCAAGATTGCTTTGACTATTCGGGGTCTTTTGTGTTTCCATAAAAATTGTGAATTTTTTTGTTCTAGTTCTGTGAAAAATGCCAGTGGTAGTTTCATGGGGATTGCATTGAATTTGTGGATTGCTTTGGGTAGTAGAGTCATTTTCACAATGTTGATTCCGCCAATCCAAGAACATGGTATATCTCTCCATCTGTTTGTATCTTCTTTCATCAGTGTCTTATAATTTTCTGCACACAGGTCTGTTGTGTCCTTAGGTAGGTTTATTCCTAGACATTTTATTCTTTTTGTTGCAATGGTAAATGGGAGTGTTTTCTTGATTTCACTTTCAGATTTTTCATCCTTAGTGAATAGGAATGCCAGAGATTTCTGTGCATTAATTTTGTATCCTGCTACTTTACCAAATTCATTGATTAGCTCTAGTAGTTTTCTGGTAGCATCTTTAGGATTCTCTATGTATAGTATCATGTCATCTGCAAACAGTGACAGCTTTACTTCTTCTTTTCTGATTTGGATTCCTTTTATTTCCTTTTCTTCTCTGATTGCTGTGGCTAAAACTTCCAAAACTATGTTGAATAAGAGTGGTGAAAGTGGGCAGCCTTGTCTTGTTCCTGATCTTAGTGGAAATGCTTTCAGTTTTTCACCATTGAGGATGATGTTGGCTGTGGGTTTGTCATATATGACCTTTATTATGTTGAGGAAAGTTTCCTCTATGCCTACTTTCTGCAGGGTTTTTGTGATAAATGGGTGTTGAATTTTGTCAAAAGCTTTCTCTGCATCTATCGAGATGATCATATGGTTTTTCTCCTTCAATTTGTTAATATGGCGTATCACATTGATTGATTTGCGTATATTGAAGAATCCTTGCATTCCTGGAATAAACCTCACTTGATCATGGTGTATGATCCTTTTAATGTGCTGTTGGATTCTGTTTGCTAGTATTTTGTTGAGGATTTTTGCATCTATGTTCATCAGTGATATTGGCCTGTAGTTTTCTTTCTTTGTGACATCCTTGTCTGGTTTTGGTATCAAGGTGATGGTTCCCTCGTAGAATGAATTTGGGTGTGTTCCTCCCTCTGCTATATTTTGAAAGAGTTTGAGAAGGATAGGTGTTAGCTCTTTTCTAAATGTTTGATAGAATTCGCCTGTGAAGCCATCTGGTCCTGGGCTTTTGTTTGTTGGAAGATTTTTAATCAGTTTAAATTTAAGTGCTTGTGATTGGTCTGTTCATATTTTCTCTTTCTTCCTGATTCAGTCTTGGCAGGTTGTGCGTTTCTAAGAATTTTTCAGTATCTTCCACGTTTTCCATTTTATTGGCATAGAGTCTCTTGTAGTAATCTCTCATGATCTTTTGTATTTCTGCAGTGTCAGTTGTTACTTCTCCTTTTTCATTTCTAATTCTATTGATTTGAGTCTTCTTCCTTTTTTTCTTGATGAGTCTGGCTAATGGTTTTTCTATTTTGTTTATCTTCTCAAAGAACCAGCTTTTAGTTTTGTTGATCTTTTGATTGTTTCCTTCATTTCTTATTCATTTATTTCTGATGTGATTTTTATGTTTTCTTTCCTTCTGCTAACTTTGGGGTTTTTTTCTTCTTCTTTCTCTAATTGCTTTAGGTGCAAGGTTAGGTTGATTATTTGAGATGTTTCCTGTTTCTTAAGGTGGGCTTGTATTGCTATAATCATCCCTCTTAGAACTGCTTTTGCTGCATCCCATAGGTTTTGGGTCATCATGTCTCCATTATCATTTGTTTGTAGGTATTTTTTTTATTTCCTCTTTGATTTCTTCATTGATCACTTCGTTATTAAGTAGTGTATTTTTTAGCCTCTATGTGTTTGTATTTTTTACAGATCTTTTCCTGTAATTGATATCTAGTCTCATAGCATTGTTGTCAGAAAAGATACTTGATACAATTTCAATTTTCTTAAATTTACCAAGGCTTGTTTTTTCACCCAATATATGATCTATCCTGGAGAATGTTCCATGAGCACTTGAGAAAAATGTGTATTCTGTTGTTTTTGGATAGAGTATCTTATAAATACCAATTAAGTCCATCTTGTTTAATGTATCATTTAAAGCTTGTGTTTCCTTATTTATTTTCATTTTGGATGATCTGTCCTTTGGTGAAAGTGGGGTGTTAACATTCCCTACTATGAAGGTGTTACTGTCGATTTCCCCTTTTATGGCTGTTAGTATTTGCCTTATATATTGTGGTACTCCTATGTTGGGTGCATAAATATTTACAATTGTTATATCTTCTTCTTGGATTGATCCCTTGATCATTATGTAGTGTCCTTCTTTGTCTCTTCTTATAGATTTTATTTTAAAGTCTATTTTGTCTGATATGAGAATTGCTACTCCAGCTTTCTTTTGGTTTCCATTTGCATGGAATATCTTTCTCTATCCCCTTACTTTCAGTCTGTATGTGTCTCTAGGTCTGAAGTGGGTCTCTTGTAGGCAGCATATATATGGGTCTTGTTTTTGCATCCTTTCAGCCAATCTGTGTCTTTTGGTGGGAGCATTTAGTCCATTTACATTTAAGGTAGTTATCGATATGTATGTTCCTATACCCATTTTCTTAATTGTTTTCAGTTCGTTATTGTAGGTCTTTTCCTTCTCTTCTGTTTCTTGCCTAGATAAGTTCCTTTAGCATTTGTTGTAAAGCTGGTTTGGTGGTGCTGAACTCTCTCAGCATTTGCTTGTCTGTAAAGGTTTTAATTTCTCCATCAAATCTGAATGAGATCCTTGTTGGGTAGAGTAATCTTGGTTGCAGGTTTTTCTCCTTCATCACTTTAAATATGTCCTGCCACTCCCTTCTGGCTTGCAGAATTTCTGCTGAAAGTTCTGCTGTTAACCTTATGGGGATTCCCTTGTGTGTTATTTGTTGTTTTCCCTTGCTGCTTTTAATATGCTTTCTTTGTATTTAATTATTGACAGTTTCATTAATATGTGTCTTGGCATATTTCTCCTTGGATTTATCCTGTATGGGACACTCTGTGCTTCCTGGACTTGATTAACTATTTCCTTTCCCATATTAGGGAAGTTTTCAACTATAATCTCTTCAAATATTTTCTCAGTCCCTTTCTTTTTCTCTTCTTCATCTGGAACCCCTATAAGTTGAATGTTGGTGCGTTTAATGTTGTCCCAGAGGTCTCTGAGACTGTCCTCAGTTCTTTTCATTCTTTTTTCTTTATTCTGCTCTGCAGTAGTTATTTCCACTATTTTATCTTCCAGGTCACTTATCCGTTCTTCTGCCTCAGTTATTCTGCTATTTATCCCATCTAGAGTATTTTTCATTTCATTTATTGTGTTGTTCATCATTGTTTTTTTCATCTTTAGTTCTTCTAGGTCTTTGTTAAATGTTTCTTGCATTTTGTCTATTCTATTTCCAAGATTTTGGATCATCTTTACTATCATTATTCTGAATTCTTTTTCAGGTAGACTGCCTATTTCCTTTTCATTTGTTAGGTCTGGTGGTTTTTTATCTTGCTCCTTCATCTGTGGTGTGTTTCTCTGTCTTCTCATTTTGCTTATCTTACTGTGTTTGGGGTCTCCTTTTTGCAGGCTGCATGTTCATAGTTCCCATTGTTTTTGGTGTCTGTCCCCTGTGACTAAGGTTGGTTCAGTGGTTTGTGTAGGCTTCCTGGTGGAGGGGACTCGTGCCTGTGTTCTGGTGGATGAGGCTGTATCTTGTCTCTCTGGGGGGGTAGGTCCACGTCTGATGGTGTGTTTTGGGGTTTCTGTGGCCTTATTATCATTTTAGGCATCCTCTCTGCTAAAAGGTGGGGTTGTGTTCCTGTTTTGCTTGTTGTTTGGCATAGGGTGTCCAGCACTGTAGCTTGCTGGTCTTTGAGTGAAGCTGGATGCTGGCATTGAGATGGAGATTTCTGGGAGATTTTTCCCATTTGATATTATGTGGAGTTGGGAGGTCTCTTGTTGACCGGTGTCCTGAAGTTGTCTCTCCCACCTCAGAGGCACAGCACTGACTCGTGGCTGCAGCATCAAAAGTGTTTCATCCTCATGGCTCAGAATAAAAGGGAGAAAAAGTAGAAAGAAAGAAGGAAAGAAGGAAAGAAAGAAAGAAAGAAAAGAAGAAAGGAAGGAAGAAAGGAGGGAGGGAGGAAAGAAGGAAGGAGGGAAGGAAGGCAAAAAAGAAAGAAAGAAGATAAAATAAAGATAAAATAAAATTAAGTTATTAAAATAAAAACAATTATTAAGAAAAAATAACTTTTTTTTAAGGAAAATTAAAAAAACAAACAAAAAAATGGACGGATAGAACCCTAGGACAAATCGTGGAAGCAAAGCTATACAGACAAAATCTCACACAGAAGCATACACATACACACTCACAAAAAGAGAAAAGGGGAAAAAATAATAAATCTTGCTCTCAAAGTCTACCTCCTCAATTTGGTATGATTCATTGTCTATTCATGTATTCCAGTGATACAGGGTACATCAAGTTGATTGTGGAGCTTTAATCCACTGCTCCTGAGGCTGCTGGGAGAGATTTCCCTTTCTCTTCTTTGTTGTCACAGCTCCCAGGGCCTCAGCTTTGGATTTGGCCCTGCCTCTGCATGTAGATCACCGGAGGGCATCTGTTCTTCGCTCAGACAGGACAGGGTTAAAGGAGCCACTGATTCGGGGGCTGTAGCTCACTCAAGCTGCAGGGAGAGAGGGGCACAGAGTGTGCAGCGAGCCTGTGGCGACAGAGGCCGGCATGACATTGCACCAGCCTGAGGCACGCCATGCATTCTCCCGGGAAAGTTGTCCCTGGATCCTGGGACCCTGGCAGTGGCAGGCTGCACAGGCTCCCCGGAAGGTGAATGTGGATAGTGACCTGTGTTCGTTCACAGGCTTCCTGGTGGTGGCAGCAGCAGCCTTAGCGTCTCATGCCCGTCTCTGGGGTCCGTGCTGATAGCCGCAGCTCATGCCTATCTCTGGAGCTCCCTTAAGCGGCTCTCTGAATCCCCTCTTCTCATGCAACAGGAAACAAATAGGGAAGAAAAAGTATCTTGCCTCTTCGGCAGGTCCAGACATTTTCCCGGACTCCCTCCTGGCTAGCCATGGTGCACTAACCCCCTTCAGGCTGTGTTCACGCTGCCAGTCCTCTCCCTTTGCTCCCACCGAAGCCCAAGCCTCCAGTCCCTGCCCCGCCTGCCCTGGCGGGTGCGCAGAGAAGCCTCTCTGGCTGGTGAGTACCAGTCAGCACTGCTCCTCTTTGTGGGCATCTCTCTGCTTTGCCCTCCACACCCCTGTTGCTGTACTCTCTTCCATGGCTCCAAAGCTTTCCCCCTCTGCCACCCACAGTCTCCACCCGTGAAGGGGTTTCCTAGTGTGTGGAAACGTTTCCTCCTTCAAAGCTCCCTCCCACTTGTGCATGTCCCTTCCCTGTTCTTTTGCCTATGCTTTTCCTTTTTTCTTTTGCCCCACCCAGGTACGTAGGGACTTTCTTGCCTTTTGGGAGGTCTGAGGTCTTCTGCCAGCATTCAATAGGTGTTCTGTAGGAGTTGTTCCACGTGTAGATGTATTTCGGGTGTATCTGTGGGGAGGAAGATGATCTCTGCGTCTTACTCTTCTGTCATCTTCCCCTCACTCAAGTATCTATTCTGACCACAATGCTATGAGATTAGAAATGAATTAAGGGGAAAAAAACGTTAAAAACACATGAAAGCTAAACAATACTTTACTAAATAACCAAGAGATAACTGAAGAAATCAAAGAGGAAATCAAAAAATACCTAGAGACAAATTACAATGAAAATATGATGATCCAAAATCTATGGGATGCAGCAAAAGCAGTTCTAAGAGGGAAGTTTACAGCTATACAAGCCTACCTCAAGAAACAAGAAAAATCTCAAATAAACAATCTAACGTTACATCTAAAGGAACTAAAGAAAGAAGAACGAACAAAACCCATAGTTAGCAGAAGGAAAAAAAATCATAATGATTTGAGCAGAAATAAATGAAATAGAAACAAAGAAAACAATAGCAAAGATCAATAAAACTAAAAGCTGGTTCTTTGAGAAGATAAACAAAATTGGTAAACCAGTAGCCAGACTCATCAAGAAAAAGAGGGAGAAGACTCAAATCAATAAATGTAGAAAGGAAAAAGGAGAATTTACAACAGCCACTGCAGAAATACTAAGCATCCTAAGAGACTACTACAAGCTCTATGCCAATAAAATGGACAACCTGGAAGAAATGGACAAATTCTTAGAAGGTATAACCTTCCAAGACTGAACTAGGAAGAAAGAGAAAATATGAACAGACCAGTCACAAGTGATGAAATTGAAACTGTGATTAAAAATTTTCCAAAAAACAGAAGTCCAGGACCAGATGGCGTCACAGGTGAATTCTATCAAACATTTAGAGAAGAGCTAACACCCATCCTTCTCAAACTCTTCCAAAAAATTGCAGAGGAAGGAACATTCCCAAACTCATTCTGTGAGACCACCATCATGCTGATACCAAACCAGAGAAAGATACTATAGAAAAATAAATTTACAGACCAATATAACTGATGAATATAGATGCAAAAATCCTCAACAAAATACTAGCAAACAGAAGCCAACAACACATTGAAAGGATCATACACCATGAACAAGTGGGATTTATACCAGTGATGCAAGGATTCTTCAATATATACAAATCAATCAATGTGATCCACCATATTAATAAATTGAAGAATAAAAACCATATGATCTTCTCAACAGATGCAAAAAAAGCTTTTGACAAAATTCAACACCCATTATGATAAAAACTCTCCAGAAAGTGGGCATGGAGCCAACCTACCTCAACATAATAAAGGCCATATATGAAAAACCCATAGCAAACATCTTTCTCAATGGTGAAAAACTGAAAACATTTCCTCTAAGATCAGGAACAAGGCAAGGATGTCTACTTTCACCACTATTATTCAACATAGTTTTGGAAGGCCTAGACACGGCAATCAGAGAAGAAAAAGAAATAAAAGGATTCCAAATCAGCAAAGAAGAAGTAAAGCTGTCACTGTTTGCAGATGACATGACACTATTCATAGAGAATCCTAAAGATGCTACCAGAAAACTACTAGAGCTAATCAATGAATTTGGTTAAGTACCAAGACACAAAATTAATGCCCAGAAATCTCTTGCATTCCTATTCACTAATGATGAAAAATCTGAAAGAGAAATTAAGGAAACACTCCCATTTACCATTGCAATGAAAAGAATAAAATACCTAGGAATAAACCTCCATGAGGAGACAAAAGACCTGTATGCAGAAAACTATAAGGCACTGATGAAATAGATTAAAGAGGATAGCAACAGATGGAGATATATACCATGTTCTTGGATTGGAAGAATCAATATGGTGAAAATGACTATACTACTCAAAACAATCTACAGATTCAATGCAATCCCTATCAGATTACCAATGGCATTTTTTATGGAACTAGAACAAAAAATCTTAAAATTTGTATGCCAAAACAAAAGACTCCGAATACCCAAAATCGTCTTTAGGGAAAAAATGGAGCTAGAGGAATCAGACTCCCTGACATCAGACTATACTACAAAGCTACAGTAATCAAGACAATATGGTACTGGCACAAAAGCAGAAAAATAGATCAATGGAACAAGATAGAATGCCCAGAGATAAACCAATGCACCTATGGTCAACTAATCTATGACAAAGGAGGCAAGGATATACAATGGAGAAAAGACAGTCTCTCAATAAATGGTGCTGGGAAAACTGGACAGCTACATGTAAAAGAATGAAATTAGAACACTCCCTATCACAATACACAAAAATAAACTCAAAATGGATTAGAGATGTAAATTTAAGACCTGACACTGTAAAACTCTTTGAGGAAAATATAGGAAGAACACTATTTGACATAAATCACATCAAGATCTTTTTTGATCCACCTCCTAGGGTAATGGAAATAAAAACAAAAATAAACAAATGGGACCTAATGAAACTTCAAAGCTTTTGCACAGCAAAGGACACCATAAACAAGATGAAAAGACAACTCTCAGAATGGGAGAAAATATTTGCAAATGAATCAATGGACAAAGGATTAATCTCCGAAATATATAAACAGCTCATGCAGCTCAATATTTAAAAAACAAACAACCCAATCGAAAAATGGGTAAAAGACCTAAATAGACATTTCTCCAAAGAAGACCTACAGATGCTCAAGAAGCACATGAAAAGCTGCTCAACATCACTAATTATGAGAAAAATGCAAATCAAAATTACAATGAGGTATCACCTCATACCAGTTAGAATGAGCATCATCAGAAAATATACAAACAACAAATGCTGGAGAGGGTGTGGAGAAAAGGGAACCCTCTTGTACTGTTGGTGGGAATGTAAATTGATACAGCCACTATGGAGAACAGTATGGAGGCTCATTAAAAAACTGAAAATAGAATTACCATATGATCCAGCAATCCCAGTACTGTGCATATACCCAAAGAAAACCATATTTCAAAAAGACACATGCACCCCAATGTTCATTGAAGCACTATTTACAATAGCCAGCTCATGGAAGCAACCTAAATGCCCATCAACAAACAAATGGATAAAAAAGATGTGATATATATATACACACATACATATATACAGCCATAAAAAAAAAGGAAAGTGGGTCATTTGTGGAGATGTGAATGGATCTAGAGACTGTCATAGTGCAGTAAGTCAGAAAGAGAAAAACAAATATTGTACATTAACGCATATATGTGGAACCTAGAAAAATGGTACAGATGAACCAGTTTGCAGGGCAGAAATTGAGACACAGATGTAGAGAACAAGTTTATGGACATGAAGGGGGGAAAGCGCCCAGGGGGTGTGAGTGGTGGTGTGATGAATTGGGCAATTGGGATTGACATGTATACACTGATGTGTATAAAATTGATAACTAATAAGAACCTGCTGTATATAAAAATAAATAAAATTTAAAAATTAAAAAAAAAAAGAAAATAGGAGTGATGTCAAGCTACCAATACGCCTCTTTGCTGGAATCCATCTTGTCTGAGTGATGAATGCACACACGTGGGAAGGTTCTGAGATATACAAAATATGGACTCAAAACCAGACAAATCAAAATGGTTGGCCAGAGAAAACCCGGAAGAAATGCCCTATATACCTGATTCAAAATACCAGAAGGGCACGACTCTCTGAGTCCACTCTTGTGTCTATCCAAATGTACTGTACTCTTTTTCTTCCTAATAAACACTTTATTTGTTTCACCAATCTCTGTCTTTGTGGGAATTCTTTTCTGCAAAGCCAAAGGGCCAGGGCCTTGTCACTGTCCACTGGTCTAGTGGCTGAGATTTGACGCTATCACTGCTGCAACCCAACCTCAATTTCTGGACGGAAACTGAAACCCTACTTCCAGCCACTGCAGGCTAAGGTCCTCCGAGATCAATATGATCAGTGAAACTCTGTTCTCGGGGTTACCAAGGAAGATATTGGTAGTCAGTGAATCAGGGGAATCCTCTCAGACAAGTTTCCATGTGAAGAGAACTTCATATTCACATTAGAGCTTATCCAAGATGATTAGCCAAACACACATTTTACTAAAAGATAGAAATCCAAAGTTAAGTGTAACAACTGAGCTATAATGTCTATAACTTCCCAGTACATGAAATGCTCACCTTGCCTACCCTGAGCAAGAGTCAGTATTTGAGGGGATGTTTCACCTAAACTCGGGGAAAGCCCAAATGATTGGTCTGTTTTAGATATTCCAGGTTCCTTCTTTTGGAAAGGCAGTATTCATATTGATAAAATTAAATTCTGTTGCTCCCATTTTATTTTTTTTTAAATGATGACCTCTTTATCAACCATCTTTTGTTGCATAGCAACTATGTTAAGATTTAGTAGATTAAAACGACAACCATTTATTACTGCTCACAAGTTACAGGTCAACTGGGTGGGTGGGGGAGGCTTCTGCTGATCTAGGTAAGGCTCAGCAATCTTGACTGGATTTACTCACATCCCTGGCAGTTGGCTTGCTGGAAACTTGTGTGATGCATGGAACTGAGCCAAATCACAAGTTCATTTTCCTTTTTCAAGGTCTCCTATGTTGAAGCGTGGTTATAAAGTTAGTCTATAAATGGCAGGGATGTGGAGATACTTCAACATAATGGGTATTTTTGCAAACTACTGCAACCTCTACCTCCTTGTTTGACACATTCTTTCTTTAGATGTGTTAATATCATTGATTAAGCTGCAGTCAAGTTTCTGACAGCCTGTTGTCTTGAGGGTCATTCTGGCTCTTACTAGTCCTATGAATTCTAGATGTATCTTGGCTATAGTTATTCATTGGCAGGTGCATATTTTTATGGCTGACTCATTGCCATTAATTATTTGCTTTACAGAAACATTACTAAGAATTTTTGTGGACACAGTTAATGAATGGTGGAGAGTGCTACTAGAAACAGACTTTTTCCAAAAAGTAAAAAAGGGTGTTGAGTAAAAAGTAAATTAGTTACTTTTTAAATAATTCTTTAGAATTGAAAACATATATGTCTGCTGGAACCACAGTTCATGTGGATGAATGATATTTCCTGCTGAATTTCCTGCTAAACACTATTCCAGACTTGGTCTGTAATATGTTTATTTGGGATATTTTGTAGGGGATTTTGAGTGGCATAACATGCTATGACTTCAGCCACAGTTTTACAACAGATGCAAAATGCAATTTTTGATACTGTGGTCTCAGCCAAGTTCTGGGACATATCTAAAACTGATTCATGAAGAAAACTCTGGTTTGATTGCAGGAACCTCTGTTCACAGGCCTAGTAGCCTGGCATTCAGGCAAGACTACAACATATGTATTTTAATTTTCATGCTATTGTCAGTTCATCTACTTTCCAAGGGGATATGTTTCATCTCATCTAAATAGACCATATAAAATTTAAATATATATAATCTGATACCTGTCAAAACTAGGACATTTAAGGTCAACTTACAAGAATCTACTCTATAACACTACCAATGAGTGGTTTAAGAATATAAACTTTTAAAAAATTGCATCATTCTGTATTGAATGTCACTGCAAAGTACTGTGGTGAGAAAAGTTCATAGTATACACTTCAGAATCAAAATTCAATGATGTGGAATATTCTGCAGCTTGACCGTTGTAATTATCAAGCCAAATCTCCAAAGTTGTTTCTTCCATAGGTAATTAGGAGTCAATGTATACAGGCAAATTTTTTTAGTTCAAATTGGATCTCAGTTAAGCTGACCTTGTAGGAAGATTATAAGATTAATACACAAGTGGAAAAAAGGAGCTCATCAAATGTTTTATCTATAGCTCTTTCTAATAATAAGGCAGCAGAAAGCAACTAGTCAGAGAGAGTGAGAGAAGGAAATCTCAGGGTCTTTCGTCTGAAAAATGTCCTTTTTTTTCCAACAAAAAAACATTGTATATTCTATGTCTTGGTGGATCTGCTCTATCCTGGATGTTTGATAAAGAAGATACTTTAGACCAGGCTCTAGATTCAAGGAAGCTGCTTATGAATTTACCCCAGTCAGAAGCAGCAAGCTAAAAGGAACGCCATGCTGGCTGCAATGATCCTGATCAAGCTCAAAGACCCAATGCATGGATAGGTCATAAGGTCTCAGAAAGATGGAGGAAATACATTCAGATAATTTGGCCATAAATGAATCAACCCATAAGAAATGAAAGTTGTATTCATAATCACGTATCACATTTGCATAGCACTTTAAAATAAAGAATATTTTCTGCAGATTTCACAACTTTCAGTTTATTTATCCACACATCTTTCTTTGGGGAGGGCTAAGAGCACGTTATATAAAATTTGCAGCATTTGTAAGATAGAAAATGAAGGTGGAGAGCAGTAAAATGATTTGTCCAATGTTAATCAAATATCAGGAACAAATCCAGAATTAGGTCTTCTCCAGGACTCTGTTTCTTAAAGTCATAATTTTTGCAGGATGCCGTAAATTTGACAAACACATCAGACTACAGTCCTCTCCTCAAAGGACAATTCCTAAGTACAACTAATTAAAATTTTAAATGCAGTGAAATCTAAATTCTTACTCTTCTTCCTTTCTTTCTCTCCATTCAATCTCTGGTCAGCTTCATTCTAGTTCCCTCCTCATCATCCCTCCCTGAGACAAGTTAACTGACTGTGTGGGGTGTGTATGGGAAGTGAACTTGCCTTTAGTGCCTGTTTATTCTGTTTTATTAGATTAGATTGATATTGAGAAGCAAAGACCACTTAGTCATTTGCTACAATTCCCGGGGCATGGTAAGCCTGATGTTCATCAATGGGCCGAAATGAGAGTAAACTCAAGCTTTGGAATCAGCCAGACTCCAAGTAAATCTTGAACATACCCATTTGCTTATTCTGTGATCTTGGCCAAGTTATTTAACCTCTCTGAGACTCAACTTCTTGAGCTACCAAATTGGGTATATCACCCACATCTCACAGGATTCCTGGGAATATTGAATGATATAATATATAACTCCCCCCAGTGTCCAAAAACTATTTCCTTTATGCAAAGTCAGTTGCAAACAATCTACAGGATAATCCCCTTAGCTAATTCAAATCTAATAAGGGAAAAATTTTCTCTGAAATATCTAACATAGTTATATTATTTTTCAGTTATTTAATATATTCAGAAACATGACTAAATACTTCCTATTTAGTTAAGCAAAATATTATGTAATTTGAACACTGCATGTAAACATTAATTCAGTATGGTAGAATTAAGTGAGAGACATTTCTTCAATGTTATTTATACATTTTGTTAACTAAACTTCTGTGATAGTCTTTTTGAAGTGTCAATTTGGCTAGATGGCAGTCATCAGTTATTCACTCAAATACAAATCAAATACAAACCAGTGTTGTTGTGAAGGCACAAAAGTAGATGTGAAAAGTCCATAATCAGTTCACTTGAAGTAAGAGAGATCACACTAATATCCTGGATAGGCTTGATTCAGTCACTTGAAAAACCGTAAAAGCAGAGCTGAGTTTTCCTGGAGGACAAATTCTGCCTATGGACTGCAGCTTTAACTCATGCCCAAGAGTTCCAGCCTGCCCTTCCTCATGACCTCTTACAATTTTCAGACTTATCTAGGCAACTCCTTACATATATTCTTCTACGTACATATTACATATATGTGTAAAAATGTTGTATATATTTTCTATATATTGTATATGTCTTATACATATACAATATTAAAAATATTGTGTATATGCATGCATATAGGTACATCTGTGTGTGTGTGTGTGTGTGTGTGTGTGTGTGTGTGTGTGTGGTGTATGGTTGGGCTTCACGACTGCTATTTTGCTGGTCAAAAGAGGACCTCTAGAAAATATATCAGACTTTACTGTACTTCTGTGTGCTAGAGGTCTTGACCTGCTTTATCTGACAAGTGCTAGTGAAATGTAAGCACTACATGAGCCTCACAGTCAACATAAACTGGGAGCCTGTAAGAATTTTATGAACAAAAATGGGCAATCTCTCTGTCTCGTTAGTCCCAAGGGCACTGGAAACTCCCAACAGTTTTGTGCAAATGTTCAACTCATCTTCCTTCAATTCTTCCCACCTTTGTATTATCAGACCAGTGTCATCTTTGTTCATCTCAAGCCTTCAGCACAGTTTAGGAGCAGGGTTTAAGAGGAGTTTAAAATTGAAAGTGTTCAAATAACCATCACTTTGTGAAGCAGAACAAACATAATACCATCATGTTTGAGGATATAATCTTTATGGCACCTCCCGCCATCTTCCAGGCACCAACATTGTTCCCAGAGTTATATTCAACATGACACTGCAATGAGGCAAAGAGTTTGCTTTGAATTGAACTGAAATATTTTTCCTGCACAGACAAAGCCAGGAAACTTTGCTCTGTGAACTTTCAGCTGATGTGCAGCTTCCTATTATGTGAGCAAGTAGACCACAATCTATCTTCCTTTGGAAGGTTGTGATGCTGCTCCAAAGTTCCCAATGAACTGGCAAGGCTAATTAAGCACTGCATAGAATATCCATAGACAACTAACCCAATGAATAACAGATAGATGTATTGATACTCTGTCTTTTGTAGATGAGAATTACTGAGAAAGAGGATTTTTATGTTATTTTCAAGCTCCGAGGAAATGGTTTGCCCAAATTCACCAAACCGATATGTTTTTCCCTTTAAGGGCCTCTTGGCTAACTAGATTCAACTAACATTTACTGAATGGCTAATATATGCTGGGAGCAAACTAGTCAGTTTTATATTTATAATGTCATTCAGTCTCACAATAATGACAGAATGTAAAGTTTAATATGTGATTAAAATATAGGCACATATAAACAGCCAAATCACACAGCTAAAGAAATGGTAGGCCTGGGATTCACATGCAGAATTATTAAACCAAGTCTGATGTTCTTGCCACCTTGTTTATAGTGTATACATGTGCTTGCATTTAAGAGATGACTTATTTCATTAGATAGACATTTTTTACAGTGGCTTCCCTGAAATGTCTTCTTTTATGGATACTGTCCCTCTGGTTTCTTCTGAGTACTTCTTTTCCCTCACCTTCATTGGAATTTTTCCCATGGATTTTGGAAATATAGACTGAGGGGAGAAAAGTGAGTCTCACCATGGGTAATTAAAATTGAAAAGAAGTAACTTTGGGAGCTGTTAGTGGCTATGTCCTACCACCACCTGTTCAGTCTCTGAGAAGGATGATGAGACCATGGCAGGAAGAAGCATCTGCAGCAGCAAGAAGGAAGATAGTGTTTCTGTTCCTTAGAATTAAAAGAGCTCTGACACACCAGAACATGTTCATTGGAAGCTAATAGGGACCTGTGCTTAGATGTATATTAGAATCCTTTAAAGGATTATTGTGAAAGAATAAGGCAAATTGTATATAACACAAAGCAAGTTTGAGTATGGAACTGAGGTCAGCCTAGGTGTTAGCCAAAGCCACCAGGGAAACTGCTGAAAGATAGACAAAGAATAATACAAAAATTTATACCCCCAGATAATGTTACATTTATAATATGAGAAGATGAAGATGGGAAAAAAAAAGTTATGATTACAGAAGTAAAAGAAGAAGAAAGATAGTACTGAGTCATAAAAAGTAATAAGCGTGTTTCCAGAACAGCTACCAATGCAGGCGAGAGGGTAAAGTGACTGAGAGCTGAAAGAGGGGAATTAGAGGCTATTTTTGACCTTTGAGAAAGCTTTTTCATGAAATTACAATGAGTTAAAGAGGAAGTAAGTAGTAGGAATCTTGGTACACTGAGTGCAGATTACATTTTTTTAAATAGAATTCTGGTAATGAATAAAATGAAAAGGGGGCAATAGTTTGAGGGGGTAGCAAACTAAGATTTATGTGTTTTTAGCACATGGAAAGTTTGAGTGACTTATTAGCTAAGGAGAAAGCATATTCATTTCCTTATAGTAATAATCTAGCAACACATGGCAGAGGCAGAAAATTTCCCACAATATCCATTCTGCCCTTTTTTTTTTTTTTTTTTTTTTTTTTGCGGTACGCGGGCCTCTCACTGTTGTGGACTCTCCCATTGCGGAGCACAGGCTCCGGACTCGCAGGCCCAGCGGCCATGGCTCACAGGCCCAGCTGCTCCGTGGCATGTGGGATCCTCCCGGACTGGGGCACGAACTTGTGTCCCCTGCATCGGCAGGTGGACTCTCAACCACTGCGCCACCAGGGAAGCCCCCTTCTTATTTTTAATATTAAGATCTTTCTACCATCCCATGTGTTAGAAAGGCACATGACTGTCCAGATAGACTACACATCCCAGTCTCCCTTGCTGCAGCCTCCCATATATTGTCTCATCAATGACATAGAAATAATGTGTAAAACTTTCACATCTCTTCCTTCAGTAAAAATTTCTCACCCTCTGTGTGAACTGTTTCCCTTCCTCCATTAGCTGGAAAGTTTACTTGCCAATAAACTTGTTCAGCCAGTGCTCTAAAGAATGGTGGAACAGTAAGACAGAAGGAACTTGGACCCCTAAAGGGATGAAGCTTCCCATCTGTTCCCCATCTGACAACCCTCAGACTTCTGGACTATTATGAAAGAGAGAGAGAGAGGAATAGAGAGAAGAGAGGCTATCATGCTTGAGTAAAAATATTTATTTTATATTGAAATGTTTATTTTAGAAGCCCCTTGCCCCAGTGTATAACTCTATCAAAGATGAAAGCTGCAATTATCTTATGTAGTCTTAACAAGAGTCTTAGTGACCACTGAATGTTATTGTCTACATAAAAAACATTTGGGAAGAGTCTGTCTTGCCAATCTTGATGAGGCTCCATAAAATTATGGCTATTTCTTAGATATATAATAAGTATAATTTGGGACACCCTCCTTCCATGAAAATAGACTATTGACTTCAGAGAAAGAAAAATTGAAAATTCTAATATATTCACTAAATAGGTTTATAAATATTCAGCACAGGTGGCAGAAGTTTCCATTTTGATGTTGGTTATGGAAGCTGGGTCTTTTCAAGTGACAGAAATAGACCTTGGAGGGCTTAGGCAAAAATGGGGGATTTATTGTGATTATATCTAATATGCAGCTCCATGACCAGATCAGGAACTGGACCCATATTTCTCTTTCTTAAGTGGTTCAGTGGAAGAATTCATGAGTTAGTTTTCCACCCCATAAATGACCTTGGTTTGAAGCTAATTTATGCCATAAGATCTCAGATTTCCCATCTTCTCTACTTCAAGGGAGTGGACGACTTGCTGAACACTCACCTGCAGAATTAAACAAAATAAAACAATGGAATCTTTGAGTCCAGACCACAAAACACAATTGGACAAATCTTTGCAGGCAGTATAAAATATCATACTCTGTTTTGCACATATGGGACAATTGAGCCTTCATACCAACTTAGAATAGCACATTGTGCTCCTTTTAATCCATAATTCAAAGAGGCTAAACCCCCTTTAGCCTCTAGAGGTTTTCAGTATCATGAAAGCTGTGAGCAGGCTAAGGCGAGGTATGTTTTATTATGAAAAACAAGTCAGTTTTGGCCATAATTGTACAAATCTTAGTGATTATAGCTTCTTATTTTTAGGTGTGATAAAATACCATTGTTATTTTGTAAATGTACCTCAACAAGGAAAAGGGATTCTAGGGTCTCTCCACCAGTCACAGGAGCAAAAGGATCACTGCCATAATGAGGCTGTGCCAGTGCTAGTAAGGATCTCAGCTGAGAATGACTGCCCTTTGTTTACAAATAGTACCTTAACAAAAGGTCAGAAAGCAGAGCAGCCTCCACCTGCATATCCCAGGGAGAGAGAGGCGAGGAGTTTCGTGAATGTCACAACAAACAGTATTCTTCTGCCCCTCATGCTCTGATTTCCCTGTATAGCCTGATGTCATACAAATGGGTAATAGACATTGCTCACAATAACCAAGCTTCTGCACATGTACTTGCAGAAGCTGAACTGTAGACTCTCAGTGAGATTAAATGGCAGGTGCAGAAAAACCTAATTTAAAATCATGGACCTGATTAATCAGTCAACAAAGTAGTCATGCCTCTGTGGGCAAGGATCTTAGCCGTGGTAAGAGGTAAGGTATTCATTTGGAAACAGTTTCAAACACCAATTCCAGGCAAGAACATGGGCTAGGTGCTAGGGAGACAGTTTTCATGTGCTTGTGAAGGAGAAAAAGCAGTAGGGGAACTAGGAAGGAGCCCTGAAACAGGAGAATAGGTGTGGTAAGTCATTGTGCCCAATGGATGATGGGTTTGAGGGACCGTTAAAGAAATGCTTAAAATGAAACCTGAGAAGTAAGGGGAAATTTTCCATGGCAGGAAAGTGGAAGAATAGTTTAATAAGAAGGAACAGCAAGTGCAAGCACACTTGACATGCGTCTTCAGGAAAGATGGATGGTAGATGAGGTTGGCTTAGCCCAGTCATAGTTTATGCCTGTAATCCCAGAATTATTATTAACAGTGCTTCTTTTGCATCTTGAAAGTGTCCCAGGTTTTCTGGACAATAAATTATTTGCCACCTTTATTATTAGCCACATATAGAGAGGAGTAGGTTTGACTCACCTTCCTAAGGTGGCAGAGTTTAGGACTGGACCACAGAGAGCCCAGTGAGCTTTCTAGAGGTTTGTGGGTGAGATGGATTTTAGTCAGCAGGCAATGAGAAAAGAATGAAAATAATTTAACCAGGTGTTAATAAAACTAGGTTTGTGTTTAAGGAAGTTAACTCTGAAAGCAAAGGGGAAGACTAATTATTGGAAGGGGCAAGATACCAATTAATTCAGGGAAAATCAAAGTTTCCATCCCAAAGAAATGTATTATCTATATCAGTACTTTCCAATAGAAACATAATGCAAAGCACACATGTAACTTTATTATAGTAACCACCTTTAACAAAAGTAAAAAGAAGCAAATAAAATTAATTTTAACATGACTTATATAACTCAACACATCCAATATATTATCTTTACACTGTGTAATAAATACTAAAAAATTAGTGAGTTTTTTTTACTTTCTCTTTTGTACTCTGTCATTGAAATCTGGTGTGCATTTTACACTTATATTACTGGCCATGTTTCAAGAGCTCAGTGCCCACATGTATCTATGAACTATGTTATTGGACAGCATTGATGTCAATGGTGACAAGATACATAGACAAGAAAAGTTAGGACTTCCGGGAAGATGGCGGAAGAGTAAGACGCGGAGATCACCTTCCTCCCCACAGATACACCAGAAATACATCTACGCGTGGAACAACTCCTACGGAGCACCTACTGAATGCTGGCAGAAGACCTCAGACCTCCCAAAAGGCAAGGAACCCCCCACGTACCTGGTTAGGGCAAAAGAAAAAAATAAACAGAGACAAAAGGATAGGGACGGGTCCTGCACCAGCGGGAGAGAGCTGTGAAGGAGGAAAAGTGTCCACACACGAGGAAGCCCCTTCGCGGGTGGAGACTTCGGGTGGCGGAGTGGGGGAGCTTCGGAGGCGGAGACTGCGGGTGGTGGAGACTGCAGGTGGCGGAGTGGGGGAGCTTGGGAGCCGCGGAGGAGAGCACAGCAACAGGGGTGCGGAGGGCAAAGCGGAGAGATTCCAGCGCAGAGGATCGGGGCGACGGGCACTCACCAGCCCAGAGGCTTGTCTGCTCGCCCGCCGGGGTGGGCGGGGCTGGGAGCTGAGGCTCCGGCTTCTGTCGGAGCGCCGGGAGAGGACTGAGGTTGGCGGCGTGAACACAGCCTGCAGGACGTTAGTGCACCGCGGCTAGCCGGGAGGGAGTCCGGGGGAAAAGTCTGGACCTGCCAAAGAGGCAAGAGACTTTTTCTTCCCTCTTTGTTTCCTGGTGCACGAGGAGAGGGGATTAAGAACGCTGCTTCAGAGAGCTCCAAAGACAGGCGCGAGCCGTGGCTAAAAGTGCGGAGCCCAGAGACAGACATGAGACGCTAAGGCCGCTGCTACTGCCACCAAGAAGCCTCTGTGCGAACACAGGTCACTATCCACACCCCCTTACGGGGAGCCTGTGCAGCCCACCACTGCCAGGGTCCCGGGATCCAGGGACAACTCCCCCGGGAGAACGCACGGCGCGCCTCAGGCTAGCAACGTCATGGAGGCCTCTGCCGCCGCAGGCCCGCCCCACACTACGTGACCCTCCCTACCCCCCGGCCTGAGTGAGCCAGAGCCTCCTAATCAGCGGCTCCTTTAACCCTGTCCTGTCTGAGCAAAGAACAGACGCCCTCCAGCGACCTACACGCACAGGTGGGGCCAAATCCAAAGCTGAGCCCCTGGGAGCTGTGAGAACAAAGAAGAGAAAGGGAAATCTCTCCCAGCAGCCTTAGAAGCAGCGGATTAAAGCTCCACAATCAACTTGATGTACGCTGCATCTGTGGAATACATGAATAGACAACGAATCATCCCAAATTAAGGAGCCATGTGGATGAAAGTCTCTTGGTGCTGCAGCCAGGAGTCAGTGCTGTGCCTCTGAGGTGGGAGAGCCAACTTCAGGACACTGGTCCACAAGAGGCCTCCCAGTTGCACATAATATCAAACAGCGAAAATCTCCCAGAGATCTCCATCTCAACGCCAGCACCCAGCTTCACTCAACGACCAGCAAGCTACAGTGCTGGACATCCTATGCCAAACAACTAGCAAGACAGGAACACAACACCACCCATTAGCAAAGAGGCCACCCAAAATCATAATAAGTCTACACACACCCCAAAGCACACCACCAGACGTGGACGTGCCCACCAGAAAGACAAGATCCAGCTTCATCCACCAGAACACAGGCACGAG